>NC_092877.1:15800170-16113420 GCF_028372415.1 Notamacropus eugenii
CAGATCTCTAAACCCAGTATACTGTTTCTACTATGCTAAAAGAGAAAGTAGACTTGCTATATCCTAATTAAGGAAGATTATGTATGGATAGAAGAATTGTCCTCAGCACACAAGGATATTTTTCTCCTACACTGCTTTAGATCATGTGTTAGAGCATCCAGTCAACTTTTTGTAGAATTTTTAGACGTGTATTTTTCGTCACTAGTTGCCTCTAAACATCACTAAAATAAATGACATTAATTTGAACAACAACGTACACTAATTAAATCTCCATCAAAACCCAGCAAGTATCAGCAGTGTATAAACCAACAGAAATCAAAATAATGTAAATGCCAGTCTCTGCAGACTCTTCTTGAGGAGCAGGTAAGTTATAATTCCATTCCTTACTAACTGGTGGAAGGTCTGAGAAATTTCAAAAGATTGTCATTCTTTTGTTCCTATAAGACATTTTGATTTCTGCTATGGAGGGACATCTGGATTTCTTTGTTCAGTACTGTCACATTTTAGGAAGGAATATTGACATACTAGAGTAAGTCTGGAAGAGGAGGACCAAAATGGTGGGAGGTCTTGGAGATTATGTCATATGAGGTTGGTTGAAGGAACTGGGGGTGTTTAGCTCAGAGAAGAAAAAAATGACTGGGTGGGTGGGGGGAGGAGTGAGGATGGTATACATGACAGCTGTGCTCATGTGTCTGAAGGGCTATCATGTGGAGAAGAGTTTTGATTTATTCTGATTGATCCCAGAGGGCAAAACTGAGAATGATGGATGGAAGCTATGGAAAAGATTTTCAAATGAGGTATAAAAAAGAACTGCCTAGCATTTAGAGCTCTCCAAAAGTGGAAGAAGGATAAGAAGAAAAACTGATAGATTGATAGACCAATAGATTGACTATTAAATCAATAGGGAGATAGATAGATGATGGATGGATAAATGACACGTAAGCAGATAGATGATGGATAGATAGATAGATAAGAGTAGGTAGGTAGATAGATGGTAGATAAGTGGATAGATGTTAGGTAGTAGATAGATAATGGTGGATGAATAGATAGATAAGATAGTTGGATAGATATATGGTATTTATTAAGCTGTTTATTATGAGTAAGACACTGATGTAAGCATTGAAAACACAAAGAAAATTAAACAAGAAAGTCCCTGCTTTCAAAGAGATTACATGTTCCTGGGGGAAAACAACAAATACAGGAGAGGGAGGAATGATTCATACATGGGGAGGAGAGTGAAAGAAGCAGTGTGGTGGTTTAATTCTGGGTAATATAAGGGAAAAGGCATTTCAGCTCTTAGAGTTGGGAAGCTGGGGGTAGAGTCCAAGTTTCTGGTGGGGTGGAAATGGTCTGAGAGTGGGGTTATGGAAAGGAGATGGAAGGAATTGAATGTTGAGTTTTCTGTTCTTGGAGGTCTTCAGGAGGATACTGGAAGACCACCTATCAGGGTTGTTCTGGAGGAATCTTTATTCACCTATTTATTAAAATAGCTAATAAACAGAGCCAAGAAAGAAGAGCTAGAATGATTGATCTAATAACAACAACATTGTAAAGCCAAATAGGTTTGAAAGACCTAAGAACTTTGAACAAAGGCATCCAAAGACTGATGGACTCAAGACGTAAAATGAAACATATGTTTTTGGAAATGGACAGTGTGGGAACTTGTTTTACTTGCTTATGCATATTTGTTACAAAGATTTTATTTTTCCTTTCTCTGTTTTTTTTTTTTTTGGCAGGAAGAGGTATGAGAGAAAATATATGCTCATTAATTATAAAAATATTTAAAAGATGACCCCTGAAGGCTCTTTGAACTTACTGATTCTATGCCTACAAGCCTCAGGAGACTTCCTACCTGTCAACTCTGCTCATTTCTGCCTTTGGTGAAGCTGATCATTTGGGATTATCTGTTGAATACTCACAATGTGCTCTTTGTAAGGCCAAGGGATTTAGAGCTGACAAGGACCATAGAAGTCAGAAAGTCCACTTTCCCTCATTTTATAGATGAGGAAATAGGTTCAAAGACTAATAATTGCTAACATTCATATGGTGCTTTAAGGTTTACAAAGCACTTTACTTCCATCATTTCATTTGATCATAAAAGCCCTGGGAGACACGTATTATTATTTCCAGCTTACAGATGATAAAATGAAGGCTGACAGAGTTTAGTGACTTGCCCAAGGTTACAGTTAGGAAATGTCTGAGGTTGGATTTGAACTCAGGTCTTTTCGACTTCCAGTCCATAACTCTATGTAGTATATCACGTGCAGGTCATGGAGAGAGTCAGTGCAGTAAGCAGGACTTGAAGCCAGTTTTTCTGGTTTCAATTCTGTACCACAAGCAGGCAATGTCTTCTCACCCTGTATTAGACAGACACACAGGATAGAGTGTTGTCTTTGGAGTCAGGAAGATTGGCATTTGAATGATGCCTCTGACACTCACAAGCTGTGTGAAATCACTTTACCTCTGTCTGCCTCAGTTTTCTCAGCTGTAAAATGGGGAGAATAAGAGCACTTACCTGCCAGAGTTGTTGAGAGGATCTAATGAGATAACAGAATGTTTCACAAGCCTTGAAGTACTATTTAAATGTTAGATGTTATTTTACCTGTTGGAATATCATTTAGACCTCACACAGAAAAGTCTCAAATCACACCAGCATGGTCCAACACCATGAGGTTCATTTCAATGTTATGCAATGTTTTCAGTTTGTGGGGTTTGGGGATTTCTCAAAGTTGGAAACCCAGAATCTCTCCAACTTTCCCCAGTCCATTTCACATTGGAATAATGGGCTGAATCACCCAGCTAAGGACAAATGACCATTTCAGTCTTCCTTTATCCTTGATTCCCTTCTCCCTTCCATGACAGATGTCACTGGTCCTCTTAGAGAATGAAGAACCAACTACAACAGTAACAATATGCCTGAGATTCTCCTCCCACACAATCCCATGGAGGAGTGGGGCAGAGGCAGTTTTTAATAACTGGGAAGGCCCCTGTTGACTCAGTTGTCACTGAATTAGCATTAATTATTAAAAGCTGTGTTTGAGCCTTAGCAGGGATGTAATGGAGACTGCTGCTCTTGCTTCCCATTTTCAATAAATTTTGCATTGCTAGCCAGTCAATATTCATTCCAAGCATAATAGCCATCTTTTAAATCTGAGTCTATTGAGTCTAAATGAAATTCAGGAACTACCATTTAGACCTTAGTGGTCATGGGATCATAGATGCATAGAGTCAGAAGGGACCTTAGATCAACCTCCTCATTTTACACTTGAGGAAACTGAGGGCATTAGAGGGTAAAGCTTCTTGCCCTTTGTCATGTAGGTGACAATTATTAGAGTCAAGATTTGAACTCAGGCCCTGAGACCCCAAGTTCAGCAAACTCTTTCCACTGTACCATACTTTCCCTTAGTCCAAAACCCTTGTCTTGTAGAAGAAAATGAAGGCAAGGGAAGCTCTTTCTCATCCAGAGGAGTTCTTGTCTATGTAAAAATCCTCTATACAAAATACTGAAGACCTATTTCTAAGCCTCTTGATACACCAGATATTCTAGTGTGGAACGATATAGATGAAGGAGGGTATGGTAGAAAGAATACTGGACTTGTAGTTGGGAAAACCTGAGTTCAAATCCTGCCCTTGATAGTCATGACATATCCTCTAGGCCTCAGTTTCCTTATTTATAAAATGGCATGGTTGGACTAGAGGCCCAGGATCTAAGAAGTCTCATGATCCTAAGACACCTTAGAGCCCGCACAGTCCAATCATCCCATTGTGCAGTTGGAGACACCCAGGTTCAGAGAATTTCAGTGTTTTGGCCAAGGTCAATGGCATAACTAGCCCACTTTCCCCCCTATATATCAATGTTCTGGGCACTGTGCTTTATGCTAAGCTCTGGTAATGTGTTGTTGACTCTTCATACCCACTATACATCTTCCTGTTGCTTTGAGTGCTTACCTATGATATTGATTCTGCTGAGATAAGATGTTCCCTGACAGCTATTATTTAGCACACAGAGGAGGAGATTGAAATTACACCCATAGGCTTTTGCAATAGAGAGCACCTCAGAATCCCTGAAAGTGTTGATATCCCACATGTAATCAATCCCACCTTCTGTGTTTCTCCTAATTAATTCTGGTCCCCATTCATTGTCATCTCTAAGCACTTAGCTAAGATGCATGTTTCCATGGACTGATTCAATGGGCTTCTTATCCAACTGCATGTTGTAATAAACGTAACATGCTCCATCCACTTGCTTTTACGTTATGGATTTCTAGGTTGACCCTTAAAAATGACATTTGCTAAGCTGCTTCTGTGTTGACCAAGAAATGATAGAGATGGTTTCAAAGAAACCTGGAAAGACTTTTAGGAAATGGTGATAATGGAACCAGGAGATCAGTTTGTATAATAACAACAATATTGAGAGACTTGGGATTAGCACAAAAATAAACCATAACTAAAGAAAACTCAAGACAAAACAGAATAACCTCTTCCTGATAGAGAGGTGATGGGCTCAGAGTTTGGACTGGGCTATTTGGGGTGATATCAGCCAACGTAAGAATTTGCTTAGCTTGACTGTACATCTGCAACAGTGGCTTTATTTGTCTTGTTTTCTCAGTGGTTGGGGGGGTGGGACAGGGATGGGGAAGGAGAGGTGACGTTGAAGGAAGAAATGGCAAATCTTTTGAAAATAAAATTTAATTTAATTTTAAAAAGATAATATGTGGTCCTTGCACTCAGGAACTTAAGAATCTAGCAGAAGGACAATTGATGGAGTCTAGAGTAGTGACTCTAAGAGGACTCAAGTTCAAATCCTACAAGTTAATGATAGGTGGCGGGGGCAGAGCCAAGATGGTGGGGTAGAAAGATGCGTATACTCTAGCTCTTCCCCCACAGCCCGTAAAATACCTGTAGAAAATGACTATCAACAAATTCTAGAGCAACAAAAGTCACAAAGCAATATACATACATAGCCTATACTGAATTGCTTGCCTTCTCAGTGGGGGTGAGTGGGGAGGGAGGAAGGAAGAGAAGTTGGAATTCAAAGTTTTAGCAATGAATTTTGAGAATTATTTCTAAAAACACCTGGAAAATTAATTAATTAATTAATATTTTTTTTAAAAAAATGATAGCTGGCTTATAGATGGAGTGATGGACTTGGAGTCAAGAAGATTTGAGTTGAGATCCTTGCTTACTTGCTCCAAATATGAGCAGGTCACTTAACCTCTATTTGCCTCAATTTCCTCGTCTGTTAAATGGGGCTAATAATATCATCTTTGTCCCAGAATTGTGAGAATCACGTCTATATAAATGCTTGGGGCAGTTAGGTGGTGCCATAGTGAAGAGAGCGCTGGACTTGGAGTCTAGAAGACTTATCTTCCTGAGTTCAAATTCAGTCTCACACACTCCCTAGCTATGTGACCTTGGGAAAGTCATTTCACCCTGTTTGTCTCAGTTTCCTCATCTGTAAAATGAGCTGGAGAAGGAAATGCAAACCACTCCAGTATCTCTGCCAAGAATACCCCAAACGAGATCATGAAGGGTCAGGCACAACTGAAAAATGACTAAGCAAAACAAACAAAAGTGCCAGTTGCTCCTGGTTAATATTGTGATTATTAATTGCTGGTCCAGTGCCCTTTGTAGCATAGCATGCCATCTTGCTGAATCAGAGGGTCTCCTGTGTCACTCTCTGGAAATGTAAAGAAGGGAAAGCAAAGACTTCCCTTCTGGGTGTCTAGTCTGGAGTTCTCAGGATATGTTTTGATTTTCAGCACAGGAGGATCCCCTTGTGGTGTGGTGCTCCTGGCTGGGTTGCTGACATCCACAGCTCTCTGTTTTACCCCTCTCCTGAATAGTGCTTTGTTGGCCATGTGCACTCAGGGGACTTTATGGGTGGTTTGTTCGGAAACAGGAAAGCAGCTCCCAGGGCCTCCAGGGCATCCTGACCAATCTTTTGGCTTTAACTTTCGTTTCCTTTCCTTTGTGCTTGGCTGCTGAGCTTCTTATAAACATTTTAATGAGAAGGATAAAATAAATCCCCCAATGGGAGAAGGAAAAAACCCATAATTGCTGCATTCTAGAGCCAGTGCTTTCTGTTTTCTGTTTGTGTTCTCCCCTGGCCCTGTTCTTTGTTAGTCTGACAGAACTCCTTCAATGGGGCCTCTGGCATCCGTCCGAGACCACAAGCCAGACCAAGGAGATAACACAAGGCAGAATAACAAATAGCCCAGGGATTGCATCATGGCACTTGGCTTGGAGAGCCAGACAGCTTATTTCTAACCCCATGACAGCTGTCAATAGGCAACAGCATCACATGGTCCATACAGCAGACTGGGAGTTGACAACCCTGAGCCTTGGTCCCAAATGTGCCGATAACTGTGTTTGGTGTGGGACACATCTCATGCTGTGGTGGGAAGAGAACAATATATAGAGTCAGGTTTAAATCCCTACTGCTGTGGATTACGTGTGTGACCTTAGATGAGTCACTATTTCTTCCTGAACCTCAGTTTCCTTAGCTGTAAACTGGGGATAGTGATTCCTATAGTACCTACATCACAGAATAGTTGTGAGTCTGTGAAGAAATAACTCATTTGAAGTGCTCAGCAAAGCTGAAAGTGCTATCCAAGGTCAACACTTCCAGTAGGAGTTTAGTAAATATATGTCACATAGAAATGAGTTTGTGGAATAAGGAGAGACATTCATGGGATCATAGATTTCGAGCTAAAAGGGACTATAGAGGTCATTGAGTCAATCCTGTCCTTTTATGGATAAAGAAACTGAGGTCTAGGGTAGTAAGCGGCAAAGCCATCATGACTCTAGAATGCTTTCCACAGCACAGAGTAGTAGAGGGGTAGAGTAAAAAAGGATCTTAGTGACGATGTAGTCCCAAGCTTGACTCTGCGACCATTCCTATGTGGGCTCTATTTGGCATGTCTGATCTGGCACCTCTTCCTGGTGCGTATGGAGAAAGGAAAGGGAGGGAAGGGAGTAAATATTTATAGAGCACCATTATCTCATTTGAGACTAACAACAGCCAACTGAGGTAGGTACCATCATTATTCCCATTTTACATTTGGGGAAATTGGGGTAAACAGAATTTTTAAAAATTATCTGCTCAGTGTTACAGTTAGTAATTGTCTGAGACCAGATTTGAACTCATATTGACTCCAGACTTAATGTTCTATACACTGCATCACCTACTTACCACCAGAAAAGTCTGAAGAAAATGAAAGAGAAATCAGACAAGGCTATGCCTGGAATCAAAGTAGGTTTAGTAATCCATAATAATGATAACAGCTATCATGTTCTACAGTACTTCAACATTTTTTGTTATTCAGTCACCTCCAAAGCTTCATAATTTCATTTGGGGTTTTCTTAGCAGAGATGTTGGAGTGGTTCACCATTTTCTTCTCCAGCTCATTTTACAGATGAGGAAACTGAGACAAAGAGGGTAAAGTGATTTGCCTAGGGTCACACAGCTAGTTACTGTTTTAGGCCAGATTTGAAATCACGACGATGTCTTTTTGATTCCAGGTCTATACTCTATCTACTGTGCCACTTAGCTGACCCTACTTTAAAATTTATTTTACACATGCTGTCTAATTTGATCTTTGCAACAGTCTTATGAGGTAGGTGCTGCTCCAGATGAGAAAACTTGCTGTTATCTCCACTTTGCTTTTGGGGAAACTGAGGCAGATAGTGATTCAGTGACTTGCTCAGGGTCACGTAGTTAGTCAGTATCTGAGGCTGGATTTGAACTTAGTTCTTCTTTACTCTTCCTCTCTGATCCAGCTTCCGATCCAGCATCCGTGCTGCGGGAACACTGCCTGACAAATTCTTGTTTTCTTTCATACCCATATCAGCCAAGACCCCAGAATTCTTCTCATCCTGAAGAAGGCACAAGTTCAGAGGAAAACAACTTGTCTTCTCATGTTCTCAATCTTCTTGGCACTGTTGCTGATTCTCTTGGCCGCCCCAGGTCACTAGTCAACATGACCAACACCTGTTTTTCCTTCGCACAAATTCCCCAACATTGAGAGAAAACAGGCATTGCATACTTTTCCTGTTCTCTCTTCTTATTTATTGACTCTTGGAAGAAAGGTTGAACCAGACCTCCCAGAGAGTATCCCTTTCTGCAAATCTCCCTGTACAAACTCTTCAGTTCTTGGGACAGGCCTTTCCCGTTGGCCTTCCTACCTCAAATCAGCATTTTTATTTGAACTGTCCTCTACCCATTTATTGAAGATAATAAAACAGAAACAACTCAAATGTCCAATAATAGGGAACTGGCTCAGTGCATGATTATGGGGATAGGCAGTGCTGTACAGCGAAAATGTCTCTGGATTTTAAGTCAGAAGTCTTGAGTTAAAATCTTGGCTTTTCTGGTTGCTAATTGTGTGACCGTGGACAAGTAACTTCACCTTTGTCTCATAAAATGAAGAGGCTGGATGAGGTGGACTCCTCCCTTCTGTCTCTCGACTTATGATCTCATGGACAGCTATGTTAAATAGGGAAGGATTTGGTACAGATGGGTATGTGTTACGGTCAAAGATAAGATCATAGGATTTAGAATGAGAAGAGAACTTTCAAACTCACTGAGCTCAATACCTCCATTTTGCAGATGATGAACTAAAGGTCGGAGAAGTGATGTGACTTGCCTGAGGTCACCTAACTGATAATCCAAGATCTCTGATTCTAGAGCTGGGACCTCCAAAGGACCATTCTGAGGCCCTAAGAAATGGTTTGCCCAAGGTCACAAGGCAGTAAATAACTAACCCAGGAACTATGATTCTTATAGATGAAATAACATTAAAATGAGAGGGAGATTGGAAGAAAGTAGACCATGTATAAATTGATCAGCATTGGGAGAAGTGAGGCAAAATGGCAAAAGGCTCTGTCACCTAACTCTCTTTGTGACCTGGGGCCAACCCTTTCCTATCTCAGGTATAAGTTTTCTCATTGATGAACTATGAAAAAGAAAGGTATCATGGCACAGGGAATTCCTTTCAATCACGAAGACCTGAGTTCTAGTTCTCCTTCTGACATCTACTCACTATGTGATGTCATTTCACTTATAGCAACTACCCAAGATTTTAAATTCCAGATATGTGGCCCTCTAAATCAGTGGAGGGAGTCTTCACACTCAGAGCTCCCCTAGGAGGTTCAGTGGATAGAATGCTGGGTCTGGAGTCTGGAAGACCTGAGTTTAAATGTGGCTTCAGACACTTATTAACTGGGTAACCCTGGGCTAATCATTCTCTCTCTCTCTCGCTCTCTCTCTCTCTCTCTGCCTCAATTTCCTCAACTGTAGAATGGAAATAATAATAGCATTACCTTGTAGAGTTCTTGTGAGGATCGAATGAGATAATTATTGTAAAATGCTTAACATAGTGCCCTACACATAAGTGTTATAAAAATGGTAGCTAGAATTGGTAGTATTTTTGTTGTTACACTAATGCCAACAATGAAAAATATATGGACCAATGTACAAGTGTATATGAGGTTTATTTTGAGGGGGAAGGAAACTGGGATTAAGTGACTTGCTCAGGGTCACACAGTCAGGATGTGTTGGAGGCCAGATTTGAACTCAAATCCTTCTAACTTCAAGACCAAAGCTCTGTTCACCATAACACAGAGTTGCCCTACATTCCCTCTTTAAACACTAACAAAGCATAGAAGAAAAGCTGAGTAGTTGTCATACTCAATATTTTTTTACTACAAATGAATAACTCATAAGAAACCACATTTTAAAAAATGATGAAATCACAGAGCTAAGAAAGGGGGATTTTCTCCTTCCCAAGTCATCGGGAGTAATTGATTTCCTTCTCAGACTCCTGAACAGCTACTTTGCTGATCTATTTTCCCCTGCAGGGTGTTAGAAGGGGGCAGGGGTCATGATGAGGAAGGCAAGGCTCCTTCCAGTCCCAGCCATCCAAAGTCCCCTGGGCATTTGACAGACAGTCTCTTGATCAGTGTGACCCATGTGGTTGCCCAAAGAGAAAGCACAGAGCTCCTTTTCCATGCTTTTATTGGCAATATGATTGAGAGGGAAGTTGGGCTTTCTGTCAACTTGGCTTTTTCAGGAAGATTAGAGGGAAGCCATCGAGAAAATATATTTTGACTTCAGCAAGGTTTCAGATTCTGTTCCACACAATCTGTTCCCAAACAAGCCAAGAAAATACAGCCTCTGGACTCATCTACCATTAGGACAAGTTGACAATTCATTTGGAAGGTTACAGTGCAGAGTAGTCTTGAAGCTGGGATCCGTGAATAATTTCACTGTGTCTTGGACAGTGGTATTGATTGTGGGGGTGGTCAGGAGCAATAGGCAAAAGATGGTCAGACTATTCTCATAGACTAGGTCCCATGGGCCTGCAAGAAGTCAGCTAAGAGGCTATTTGGTGAAGTGAAGCATGGCTCAGCTCTCTGGGAAGGCCGGGAAAGAGAGGGTCATAAGATCACAGAAGAAGACAAAATAGATCTCAAAGGTCCAAGGCTCAGCACAGTGCCTGGCATGGAGAAGGTTCTTAATCAGCATTTGTTGACTGACTGACTCTAATTAATTCCCCTCATCTTACAGATAAGGAAATGAGAACTAGAGAGAGGATGTGATTTGCTCATAGGCAGAAAACATGAGAGTTGGGATATGATGAATGGGAGCAGTTTTCCATTTTGGGGGTTGATGGATTAGTGCCCAAGTTTCCATGAGCAAAGGCAGATGTGAACATGGATGTAAATATTACTTCCTTAGAGAATGCACACATTGGGTTTGCAGAACATATCAAGAAAGGAAGTTGCCTTAATACCTTGAGAAAAAGGGAGTGAATTCATTTCTCCAATCCTTTCATTTAACGTAAGCCAATGACAAGCATGATGAAGCCCAACAATTACAAATTCAAGCTAGTGTGCCTAAGAAGGATGACAAATCACACCTGTATTAAATTTAGAAATGACTACACAATAGAAAAGAATGTAGCTGATGTTGCAGACAAATTACAAGATGAATATTAGTTAGGAGTGCTTTTAAAGTTATTTCCTTAAACCAGAGGGAAACCTAATGCATGATATAGTGACTAAAATGCTGATCTGCAGTTAGAAAGCCTTGGATTTGAATCCTAACTTTGATACTTACCAGCTGCATGATTGTGGGAAAAGGATATATAACGTTACTGAGCCTCAGTTTCCTCATCTGTAAAATGGAAATAATACTGATAATATCTACCTGATAGAATTGTTGCAAGGCTCAAATGAAACTTACATATATGTGTGTATATGTTGTGTATATACACATAGACTATGTATATGGGTATATCGTTGTTCAGTTGTTTCAGTTGTGTTCGAACCATCTTGGCAAAGATACTGGAGTCTTCTCCTCCTTCTTCTTCTCCTTCTACTTCTTCTTCTTTGTCTCCTTCTCCTCTTCCTCCTCCTCCTTCTTCTTCTCCTCCTGTTTTTCTTCCTCTTACTTCTTTTCTTCTCCTCTTTTTTCTTCTCCTTCTCCATCTTCTTCTTCTTCTTCTTCTTCTTCTTCTTCTTCTTCTTCTTCTTCTTCTTCTTCTTCTTCTTCTTCTTCTTCTTCTGCCATTTCCTTCTCCAGTGCCAAACAGAGGTTAAATGACTTGCCCAAAGTAACACAGATAGAAAGTTCTTGAGGCTGGATTTGAACTCAGGTCTTTTTTACTCCAAGTTCAGCACTCTATGTACTGTGGGGCCCGCTACTTGCCTCTTGGGTGTGCATGTATGGAAGAGAGAGAGAGAGAGAGAGAGAGAGAGAGAGAGAGAGAGAGAGAGAGAGAGAGAGAGAGAGAGAAAGAGAGAGAGAGAGAGAGAGAGAGAGAGAGAAAGAGAGAGAGAGAGAGAGAGAGTTTTGCATATATTGCAAAATACGGAGATATATATTACTTCTCAGACTTTGTATGTTTATATAAGTGCTTTGTATGTTTATATCAGTGTATGTCAGTTATTATTATTGGGAGTGGTTGAATTGTATTATCTTCTCGCTGCATGTGATATAAAATCCCAGAAGGATTTAGTATTTGAGAGTATTGAATTTGTATTGAAAAGACTTTAGTTCTGAGCCCAGCTCTACCACTTAACTCTGTGTGTGA
Source organism: Notamacropus eugenii (assembly GCF_028372415.1). Taxonomy (NCBI): domain Eukaryota; kingdom Metazoa; phylum Chordata; class Mammalia; order Diprotodontia; family Macropodidae; genus Notamacropus; species Notamacropus eugenii. The sequence goes on from NC_092877.1 coordinate 15,812,269, forward strand.
CCTTAGACAAGTCACTTACCCCATATGGGCTTCAGGATTCTCATCTGTGAAAGAAGGGAGTTGAACAAGTAGTAGCTCTTCTGGTAGTAGCTCTGTAAGCCAGCAGTCTTATAACATCAACACCCTGCCTTTGTGGCCCCTCACCACCATCACTTTCAAACTACTTCTTGTAGATAAGTTAGAGGCGGTACCTATACACCTTCCTCCACTCCCTTTACACCAGGACTTTTCAACCTTTCCTCCTAGCACCACAATCTTCTTCCGATCACTTGAGTCTCACTAACTCACAGAACACCCTTCCCTCAGACATAAGCTTGGAGGAAGAGCTTTCTCCCTGATTGTTTTTAGTCCTTAATTCCTGCTACTTTCTCAGGCTAAAAGAAAATGTCTGTCCATTCATTCCCATCCAGGCTTTTCCCCCAAGATGAAGAATTCTGGAAATATCAGCTCTGCTTCTTCTTCCCTTAACCCCCATGGGATTTAGATGATGGGGGGAATGGAGTTATTTTTCTTCACTTCAATCTCAATATCTCTGTACACATCTCACAATCACCAAGGGACCATTTCCGTGATAAGTTAGTTGTCAAAGTGAGGCAGAGAGAGTAGGAGAGAGAACAGGCATCATGTGACTCTGGGCTAAATGTGATTTAGCCTCATCCAATTTGGCTCAGTGTTTTTCCTTCCTACTCAGGAGAGGGCTAGCACCATCCCCTCTGAGGTGGAGAGGAAAAAGCAGATATAGACTTACAGGACTGAATATTGGTTACAACTGGTGGGTATCCCTACCAGTTGTGCCCTCTTTTAAGCCCAGCATCCCAGAGTTAGAAGGGACTTCAGCAGCCATGTATCCCAATTTGTGTCTGACCAAACATCCCCTTTATCATCCCTCATCTGCCAAGGGTCATCCAGCATCTGCTCAGAGATTTCAATGGAGGGAGAATCAACTGCTTTCCAACAGAATGTTTCATTTTTGGACTAATCGTAAGAAAGTTTCTTCACAAATCAAGCCTAAATCTGTCCTTTTGCATCTCCCATCCTTTGCTTTTACTTTTGTTGTCTGGAGTTAAGTACAAAAAAATAAAAAATCAAATTCCTCCTTCCTGGGACAGTCCTTCATATACAAGAAAACAATAGTGTATCTTCATTCCATAGTGGCTAGAGCCCTAGGCTTGGAGTAAGGGAAACCTGAGTTTGAATCCTGCCGCAGACAATTAACTAGCTGCATGATCCTGACCAACCAATTCAACCTCAGCTTCAGTTTCCTTGCCTGTAAAATGCGGATAATAATGGCGCCTAACTCCCAGGTTTGCCGGGAAGACTAAATGGATTATAGCTGCAAAGAGCTTTGTAAGCCTAAGATGCTTATATAAATGTTAGCTATAATTATGGCGATTTGTTCTTATTATAGTGACTTTCTTTTTTTTATAAATTAATTTATTTGTTTTTGATTTTCAACAATCACTTTTATAAGTCTTAAATGTTCTTCCCCTCCCTCTCCCCTTCCTCCCTGCGACAGCATGCACTCTTATATGGGCTCTACACTTACACTCTTATTAAACACATTTTCACATTTGTTATGTTGTATAGAAGAATTAAAAAGAATGGAAGAAAGCATGAAAGAAACCAAAACAAAACAAAACATAACACAAGAGAAAATAGTCTGCTTCATGCTGTATTCCGATTCCACAGTTCTTTCTCTGAATGTGGATGGCATTTTGCCTCAAGAGTCCTTTGGGAATGTTTTAGGTCCTTGCATTTCTGTGAAGGGCTTAGTCTATCAGAAACAGTCCTCACACATTGTGGCAGTTACTGTGTATAATATTCTCCTGGTTTTGCTCCTTTCACTCAGTATCAGTTCATACAAGTCCTTCCAGGCCTCTCTGAAGTCCTCCTGTTCATCATTTCTTACAGCAAAATAATATTCCATTATATTCATGTACCACAACTTGTTCCCCAATTGATGGGCATCCACTTGATTTCCAGTTCTTGGCCACCACAAAAAGAGCTGTTATAAATATTTTTGTACATGTGGGTCCTTTTCCCATTTTTATGATCTCTTTGGGATACAGCCCTAGAAGTGGTATTGTTGGGTCAAAGGGTATGCACATTTTCAAAGCCCTTTGGGCATAGTTCCAAATTGCTCTCCAGAATGGTTGGATCAGCTCACAGTTCCACCAACAATGAATTAGTGTTCCATCTCTCCCACATTTTCTCCAACATTTATCGTTTTCTTATTTTGTCATGTTAGCCAATCTCATAGGTGTGATGTGGTACCTCAGAGTTGTTTTGATTTGTATCTCTCTAATCAGTAGTGATTTAGAGCATTTTTCATATAAGTATAGATAGCTTTAATTTATTCCTCTGAAAACTGCCTATTCACATCCTTTGACCATTTATCAACTGGAGAATGGCTTGTATTTTTGTATATTTTATTCAGTTCTCTATATATTTTAGAAATGAGGCCTTTATCACAGACATTAGTTGTGAAAATTCTTTCCCAGTTTTCTGCTTCCCTACTAATCTTGGTTGCATTGGATTTGTTTGTGCCAAAACTTTTTAATTTAACATAATCAAAGTTATCCATTTTGCATTTCATAATGTTCTCTGTCTCTTGTTTGGTCATAAATTTTTCCATTTTCCGTAAATCTGAGGCATACGCTATTCCTTGCCCCCCTAGTTTGTTTATAGTATCAGCCTTTATAACTAGATCATGTATCCATTTGAACTTTATTCTGGTGTATGGTGTCTATGCCCAGTTTCCACCACACTATTGTGCCTTGCTTTTTGCTTGTATTTTGTATGCCTAGCACTTAGGATAGTGCTGCTGTATAGTAAAGCTTAGTAAATGCTTGTTGTCATACTTTGTTTTGTCAGTCAAGTTAATATACATTTATTAAGCATTTTCTGTGTGCTAAGCTTTGAAGATACCCAAACCTGATCTCATTGTGCTTACCTTAGAGTGCCCCTCTGTATTGCTGAGTGTGAGAAGCTGTCCATTTGGGGGGCATTTATCTTGGGCAGCTGGGTGGCACAGTGAATATAGTGCCAGACCTAGGGTCAGGAAGACCTGAATTCAAATCTGGCTTCAGATATTTACTAGTTGTGTGACCCTAGGCAAGTCACTTCACCCTATTTGCCTCAGTTTCTTCATCTATAAAATGCGTTGGAGAAGGAAATGGCAAACCATTGCAGTATCTTTGCCAAGGAAACCCCAGAAGCAGCTTGGTGGCACAGTAGATAGAACCCCAGTGCTGGAATCATAAGAACCTGAGTTCAAAGCTGACCTCAGACACTTGTTAGCTGTGTGACCCTGGGCAAGGCACTTTACCCCAATTGCCTCTCAAAAAAAAAAAAACACTCCAAAAGGGTTACAACTGAAAATGACTGAATAACGTATCATTTATTGTTCTAAATTATGGTCATCTGTCTTTGTGTCTAAGTCCCTTCCTTGGTTGCAAGTTCCATGAGGTCAGGGACCATGTTTTATCTTCAGCAATATCCTAGTAATGTATTCTGTATGTAATAGGTCCTTAATAACAAACAAACAAATAAATAAGCCCTTCCAGTGTTTTTTGGTGTCCATCTCTGAAGTCATCAGCAGGGAATTCAATGGAGCCAGAAGACATCTCCTGAAGCTTTAGGTTAGACTCCTGGCATGCCTTAGCCACATTTCCTGAGGTCAGTGGAAACCTGGGTATTACTTAGGCTCCAGGAACAACTCTCAGGCCTTGAGTATAGGATGGGGTGGAGAACCTGGGGCCTCAAAGTCACATGTGGCCCTCTAGGTCCTCAAGTGCAGCCCTCTGACTGAGTCCAAACTTCACAGAACAAGTCCCCTTAATGACAGGATTTGTTCTGTAAAACTTGGACTCCATCAGAAGGCCACACCCAAAGACCTAGGCCCCATGTGGCCTTGAGGCTGCAGGTTCCCCACCTCTGGTGTAGGAGAAAGGGAGGCATCTCCTCCACCAGAAGTTTATCTTAAGCCCAAAGTCCTCTTCTGCCTCCCCTCTGAGCTCATTGCTGGCAGCCACTGTATACACCGGGCAAGCTCTTCATCCTTCCTCCTCAAGCACATCCAAGAATGTGCATCTCATTCGCCATTCCGCTCATGGCCTGAGAAACAAAAATAACATTTAATGAGGAAAAACCTTCTTGGTTTAATTCTGTCCGAATGTCAAGGTTGAATCCAACTGGTTTTCTTAAGGTCAACCACTCTCTTGCTTTCTGAGATCATTTAAAGCTAAGCTGATGGGCTATTAAAGCTGCAGTGAGTTAAAATCTAGCAGGGCCCTTGCCCCATGATTTATGTCACCCGGTTGGAAGCAGTAATATCAGATCAGCAATAACAGAGCCGGAGCAAGCAATGGGTTACCCTCGATCTGCTCTCTCTGGCTGCTTTCTTTGGGCATACAAGAGCTGCCTGACAAATTGAGGCCTTGTTCATGTGGCTGAGGGTCAGCTCGAAGGTGCAGCAGGCCCATGAGATGAGATCAGGCGATCATAGAGTGAAAGTTTGAGGGACCTCTGCACTTCCAACCTCATTTTACAGATAAGGAAAGGGAAGTCTGAAGCGTAGAGATGATTTGTCCACAGCCATGCAGCTAATCAGTATTTGAACAAAGGGTCTCTGACTCCAAACCCAGCTCTTGTGCCCTTTGATCTTTAGTGGCTCTCTATTGTCTTCGTGAATGAAGGTCAAAGTGGAAAAAGCATGCTGGATTTGGAGTCAGAGGCCCTTTGTTCAAATCTGAACTCTGCCACGTTCTAGCTCAATGACCTTGGACAAATCACCTGAATCTCATTTTCCGTCCATTTGGTTTTCCTTTCCTTTCCTTTCCTTTCCTTTCCTTTCCTTTCCTTTCCTTTCCTTTCCTTTCCTTTCCTTTCCTTTCCTTTCCTTTCCTTTCCTTTCCTTTCCTTTCCTTTCCTTTCCTTTCCTTTCCTTTCCTTTCCTTTCCTTTCCTTTCCTTTCCTTTTTCCCTCAAGCCAGTCTTTTTGGCTCTAAGCTGACCACACATTCATTTCACTGTGAGCTTAGTTCATTCCCCATTCTTTCACCCATCCACAACAGAAAGAGATGAGAAATATTCCAAATGCAAAGAACAGAGGGTGGGTGGGCAGGCAGGTTCTCCTGGTTCTCCCTGGGAGTCACCTGAGGTTTCTTTGTTCTCTTTTCTGGCACTGACTAGCTAGGTCAATTCATTACCCCTCTGTAGCCGTATGAAATCAATAACCAATGAGGGGCTGGCCTTCAATGTTGTTTTTCAGAACAGATTATACTGAAGGACCTATTTCTCAATGATATATGATTTTATCAATGTGGGTACCCTCTCCACTGAGAACTATCTTCAAGGAGGCTCATATGACTACATCTGCAAGTGATTATCATTTAACCTGGTAGTTTCTCAAGGCATCGTGATCTTTTATATCATTTTCTCTTCTTAGATCAACCTTAACCTTGTAGTAAGGTCATAAATTTAGAGATGATTAAATGGACCTTGGAGGACCCTTACTTTACAGCTGAAAAAGCCAGAGAGGTGGTCAAAGGTCACAGGTAGAGATAAATTTCAAACGCAGTTCCTTTGATGCCAAATAGAATTCTCTTCGCACTCCTTTCGGCTACCTCTGTCCACAGCAGGTGAGTCCACCAACCCAGCAGTACCCAGTACTGAGCACAGACAGGTGCTCCCTGAATCCTAAGGAACTGAATTTGGAAAGGGCAATTCCAATACCTGTGGAAGAAGCCCATTATTTAGTCTCTGTGGGCTGCCCCAGACTGCTAAAGGACACCACCAGGAAATGTCATAAGGACAGTGCTTTTCTCCAAAGTGAGAACATGACTCCCATATTATTTATGCACATACCTTTCCTCTCCTTTCTCATGGCACCATAGGAATAATGTTCTCGGTGTTGGACTCCTGAATTCTGCTAGGGCAATTTATCACCCATGAAAACCATCTATTTCCTCACACTGTGGTCCACCAGGAACATTATCCTGTAGGTAAACACAGGTAGCAGTAAATCACAGGACCTCTCAGAGAGAACACACGTCGGTAAGAGAAAAGTTGATTAAACATCTTCATAACTTACAGGTTTATAGCACCCCTCATCTCAAAGGATCTCAAAGCACTTTAGAGATTGATAATATGCTTTAAGACGCAACCCCCTCTATATTTTATTTTCTGCATCATTGCCTCAGAGAGGGTGGTGTGTTTATTCCTCTTGTCATAGTTATATACTAAGCAGCAGTTATGGCTTAGGACAGGAAGTAGACAAAAGGACCTTTTATTTGTTAAACCCTACAGACTCATGGAACCTGAAGGGACCCTGGAGACCAAGTTGGCCAAAGCCTCTCAGCAATTGATACTGGGGATGCCAGGGATCCCAAGCAAGCTGTTTTGTTTAGAAATAAGTTTTATAGATGACTTTTGTTCTCATATCATGGCCATTTCTGTATATAACCACTCCCCCTCCTCCATCAAATGACTCCTCCCTGTAACAGAGAAAACAAAGAAAAATAATTGATAAAATGTTTACTGGCAGTTAGGTGGCACAATAAATAGAGTGCTGGGTCTGTAGTCAGGAAGACCTGAGTTCAGATTTGACATCAGATATTTACTAGCTGTGTGACTGTAGGCAAATCATTTCTCCCTGTTTGCCTCAGTTTCCCCATCGGTAAAATGGGTTGGTGAAAGAAATGGCAAACCATTCCATTATCTCCGCAAAGAAAACTCCAAATAGGATCACAGAGTCAAGCACAACTAATAAACAACTAGATAACATTTATTTTATAGTGAATTTATCATTCTGCACCTATAGTCTCACCAGCAAATTATTTCTGTCCTTAAGAATTTTATAACCAAAAAGTCCTTACTTCTGAAGACCTATACATTACAAACAACCAAACCAAACCAAACTTCCTGTGTCCTGTTCCTTCCTCAGACTAGGAGCAGATCTTCCTCTTCTAATCAAAGAGGACCATTTGCTCTGGAGAGATATGGAGAAAAAAAGTAAATTTAGATATTTTATAAATCTATAAAAACCCCCCGCTAATTATTACCCTAGTCCAGTAGTAGGTGGAGCAGGTGGGTATCACAGTGTTCAACAGGGCTAAATTTGGAAGTAGCAAAATCTCAGTTCAGATCATACCTTAGACACTTACTGTGTGATTTTGATTTGCCCTCTTTCAGTTTCCACTTCTTCATCTATAAAATGGAGACAATAACAATGCCTTTCCCCCAGAGTTGTTGTAAGAATCAAATAAGATAATTATTTCTAATCTCATGAACAGTATGTTACAAATCTTAAGGTGCTATGGAAATACTAGCTGTTATTAAGATCATTTGTAGTCAGGGAATCCTGGATTCTTGGATGTAATTCTTCTAGAGCTAAAACTCTGGTTTACCCTACCAATGGGGAATGCCTTCTACTATGGGGCCAGTGGTGGACCTGTGAGTCTGTCAAAGACCTGGGTTCAAAACTTGACCTTGTCATATTTGTCAACTTGGTGACCTTGGTTTGTCAATTCACTTGTCTGATCCTCCATTTTCTTAGGGGAGGTTGCAGCTCTCATATTTTGCTCTTTGGGACTCCTTTATGCTCTTAATAATTATTGAGGATCCTCATTGTTTATATGGTTTATTTCTATGGACATTTACCTTATTAGGAATTACAATGGAGAAAATTTTAAAATATTTATTTATTAAGAATAATAGTAATAAATCTATTATGTGTTAACATGTTTGATATACAAGCCAAAAAAAAATGGTGAGAAGAGTAGCACTGTTTTACATATTTTTTGCAAATTTCTTTTATTTCTGGCTTAGTAGAAGATGTTGGATTTTCATACCTGCTTCTAAGATCAATCTGCTATGATAGCTTGTTTTGGTTGAATTATATAGAGAAAATCCAGCCTCACATAGACGTGTGATTGGAAAAGAAAAAAAAAGCATTATAATTGGCAAAAAACAAATTGGTATTATTATCAAAATAGTTTTCACCTCGTGGAGCACACTGAAAGACTCTTGGAGACTTCCAAGGACCCCTGGATGATGCTTTAAGAACTGCTTTAAGGCCCCTTGCAAATATAATTATATGAACCTAAAAACACTTGAGGATAACAATCAGTGAAGGGAGTATTCTCACTGATAAAATCATATATCGTCAGCATATATGACCCCCAGAATAGTTTAGCCCAGGCAACACCAGTTCAATCCAATCTCTTCAATATTTGTACATTTTATTGGCCCACAGAGGTGTAGCGATTCATCCTCAGTCACACAGCTCATAAAGGCTACAGTGGGAGCCATCTCCAGTCGTCCTGGGCTATATCGTCCTATTAGATCCACTTGGCTCTGGAGGAGAAAATGAGACTGATGATTTTGTACTGCCTGCCTCAGTGTAATCCAACTCACTTGCAAGTCATGGTATCACCTTCCTGATATCATGGTCTTCTTTGAAAATACAACAAGTGATACAGTAGAGATTAGAACCCAGGTCTCCTGATTTCCAAGTCTCCCTGTCTTTCCACTACATCATAGAATCCAACCAACATCCAAAGGTAATTTTTTGCCTTCTGGAAAGAGTGCCTTTGGATCTCTAAGGGCTAGTCGAGTTCAGTTGTGTCATTTAATGACGCCTTCAGGTTGGCAGCTATGTGGAAACTGAGACTATGCTGGGAGTCAGAAGAGATTCCTCAGTTAAGTTTTGCATCTCCTTTTCCATCTGTCCAATTGCTCCTTCTAAGGAGTTATTTTCTCCAGTTAGGTTTTGTACTTTCTTTTCCATTTGTCTAATTTTCCTTTTAAATTCTTTTTTAAAAAACTTTATTTTAAGTTTTCAACATTCATTTCCACAAAATTTTGAGTTCCAAATTTTCTCCCCATCTCTCCCCTCCCCCCACCCCAAAGTGCTGAGCATTCTAATTACCCCTACCATCAATCTGCCCTTCCTTCTAACATCCGTCCCTTCCCTTATTCCCATCTTCTCTTTTGTCCTGTAGGGCAAGATAAATTTCTATACCACATTACCTGTATTTCTTCTTTCCCAGTTGTATGCAAGAACAATACTCAACAATTGTTCCTAAAACTTTGAATTACAACTCCTCCTCCTTCCTCCCTCCCTCCCCACCCATCTCCACTGAGAAGGCAAGCAATTCAATATAGGCTATATGTGTGTAGTTTTGCAAATGACATCCATAATAGTCATGTTGTGTAAGACTAACTATATTTCCCTCCATCCTATCCTGCCCCCCATTTCTTCTATTCTCTCTTTTGACCTTATCCCTCCCCAAGAGTCTTGACTTCTAATTGCTCCCTCCTCCCATTGCCCTCCCTTCCACCATCCCCCCCACCCTGCTTAACCCCTTCTCCCCCACTTTCCTGTATTGTAAGATAGGTTTTCATACCAAATTCAGTGTGCATGTTACTCCTTCCTTGAGTCAAATGTGATGAGGGTAAGCTTCACATTTTCTCTCCCACTTCTCCCCTTTTTCCCTTCATTGAAAAGTCTTTTTCTTACCTCTTTTGTGAGAGAAAATTTGCCCCATTCAATTTCTCCCTTTCTCCTCCTAATATATTCCTCTCTCACCCCTTAATTTCATTTTTTAGATATGATCCCTTCCTAGTGAACTCACCCTGTGCTCTCTCTCTCTCTAGATATATGTGTATGTGTGTGTGTGTTTGTGTGTGTGTGTATAATCCCACCAACTACCCACATACTGAAAAAAGTTCAAGAGTTACAAATATTGTCTTTCCATGCAGGAATGTAAACAGTTCAGCTTTAGTAAGACCCCTATGACTTCTCTTTGCTGTTTACCTTTTCATGCTTCTCTTGATTCTTGTGTTTAAAAGTCAAATTTTCTTTTTAGCTCTGGTTTTTTCATCAAGAATGCTTGAAAGTCCTCTATTTCATTGAAAGACCATTTCCCCCCTGAAGTATTATGCTCAGTTTTGCTGGGGAGGTGATTCTTGGTTTTAGTCCTAGTTCCTTTGACTTCTAGAATATCATATTCCAAGCGCTTCAGTTCCTTAAGGTAGAAGATGCCAGATCTTGTGCTATTCTGATTGTATTTCTACAGTATTCAAATTGTTTCTTTCTAGCTGCTTGCAATATGTTCTCTTTGACTTGGTAACTGGAATTTGGCTACAATGTTCCTAGGAGTTTCTCTTTAGGGATCTCTTTCAGGAGGTGATGGGTAGATTCTTTCAATATTTATTTTGCCCTCTGGTTTTAGAATATCAGGGCAGTTTTCCTTGATAATTTCATGAAAGATGACGTCTAGGCTCTTGTTTTGGTCATGGCTTTCAGGTAGTCTCAATTTTTAAACTGTCTCTCCTGGATCTATTTTCCAGGTCAGTTGTTTTTCCAATGATTTCACATTATCTACTATTTTTTCATTCTTTTGGTTTTGTTTTGTGATTTCTTGGTTTCTCATAAAGTCATTAGCTTCCATCTGTTGCATTCTAATTTTTAAAGAGCTATTTTCTTCAGTGAGCTTTTGTACCTCCTTTTCCATTTGGCTAATTCTGCTTTTTAAAGCATTCTTCTCCTTATTGGCTTTTTGAACCTCTTTTGCCAATTGAGTTAGCCTATTTTTAAAGATATTATTTTCTTCAGCATTTTTTTGGTGCCGTTTAGCAAGTTGTTGACTCACTTTTCATGATTTTCTTCCCTCTCTCTCATTTCTCTTCCCAATTTTTCCTCCACCTCTATTACTTGATTTTAAAAGTTCTTTTTGAGGTCTTCCATGGCCTGAGCCCATTGAATATTTATTTTGATTGTATGGGATACAAAAGCCTTGACTTTTATGTCTTTCCCTGATGGTAGGTGTTGTTCTTCCTCATTGGAAAGGATGGGAGAAGATATCTGTTCACCAAGAAAGTAACTGTCTTTTTTTTCCTTCTTTTTTCCCCTTTTTTGGGCATTTTCCCAACCACTTCCTTGACTTTTGGGTTCTTTGTCAAGAGTAGGGTATACTCTGGGGATCTGTAAGATCTCAGTTTCTCCAAAGTGACACAATCAAGCCTGTACACTGGTCTGAGAGCAACCAGAAACTTTTATGCCTAGAATCTGTGAGAAGTAGAGTTTCCTCTCCACAACCACCTAGCCTCCAGTTCCACCAAGTCAGCACTGGGGGCTGTGATTCAGATAAGCTGCTCAATTCCCCTAGGGGCTTTAGGTGGAGGCAGGGCCTCCACACAGGGCTGAGATAAGTATCAGTTGCTCAGATCCCCCAGGGGTTTTACGATTCAACAATGGACATGGGCTGCTGTGGGAGCTGCTGCTGTAGATGCAGGCTCTGTTGCCATTGACTGAAGCTGAAACTATGGGAAGACCCTGTTCCCTTCTCGGCCAGCTGACAAAACCCTCTCACTGACCTTTGGCGCCTGTGGGTTGAGGGATCTGCAAACTTCGGGTAATGCTGCTGGGGATTCTGCCCCTGAGGACTGCTCAGGTCCTGTTCCCAGAGCCATGCAGTGTGGCCAAGGTTGGGTTGAGCTCCACTCCATGACTGGTGCGACAGACCTTTCCCATTGGCCTTTCAGGTCACCCTGGGCTGGAAATCTCCTCCACTCCATTGTTCTGTGGCTTCTGCTGCTCTAGAATTTGTTGAGAGTCTTTCTTTACAGGTATTTTATGGGCTGTGGGGGAAGAGCTTGTGTATGTGCATTTTTCTACTCTGCCATCTTGGCTCTGCCCTCCTTTTAAATTCTTCTGTGATTTCTTTTGTCATATTTTTAAGATCATTCGTCAATTTTTCTTCTGTTTCTCTCATTTGACTTTTAAAATTCTTCCTGAGCTCTTCCTAGAATGCTCTTTGTGCTTCAGACCAGTTCATATTCCCTTCTGAAGTTCCAGGTGGGAATACAGTCTCCATGCTGACCTCTTTAGTATTTGTGTTTTGGTCCTTATCCCCATAGAAAGATTCTATGATCTTTTCTTTTCTGCTTTGCTTCTTACTCATGATAATAATCCTTTTCCTGGCTTTTAAAGTAGATCTCTGCATCTGTGGCAGAGGGAGCTCTGTCCCATAGTTCTTGTGCCTAAAACTTGAGGCTTTGTGTGTTGTGGCCTCTGGTTGTTTCAGCTAGAAAATAAAATGCTGCAGCTTACCTGGTGCTGAGCTGGCTAGTGTTTGAAAGCAGAAGCCAGGTGAGATCTTTTTGGGTTTCCCCACAGTTAGCCTGGAGCTAGCTGTGTTTAGTGTGGAGGAGGAATGGTGTGGCCACAGGAGGTCTCCTCTGCTGAGAGAGCATAAAGAAGTTCATTGGTTGGTGATCCAGTCTGGGCTAGTGTCTTCCTGATTCCCCTGGGGTGCTGAGGCACACCTTGGGTCCTTGTATTGGTGGTTTTGGGCTTCACCTCACTGGGGCTCAAAGTCTTCTCCTGGTTTGCTGAGGTGGGGCTGTCTGGGACTGCTTCAGTCCTGTACTGGCCCCCTTCAGCCACAGCAAAAGGGACCCTCCTTAGCTATTTTCCTAGCCTCACATACTGAGAGACTGTTTACGCCTTCTACTGCTCCCACTATTCCAGGGTTTATCTTGGGGAGATATTCTCTGGGATCTTCAAGGTCAACAGGGGGAGGGAGATAGCAATTACTGATCACTCTGCCATCTTGGCTCCCAGAAGTCTCTAAGAAAAAACTTCATCAGAAGAGATTCCCAAGGAAGATTGCACTTTGTGGGACCATACCATCCAATCAGCCAATCATTTAACATTTATTAAGTGCCTACTATGTGTCAGGCACCAGAAGTGAATTGGATTTAAGTGAGAAAGAGTTGCACAAAGTCATTAGCCTCTCTCTTCCAGAGTCATCAAAGTCTAGTCAATGCAGTGGATATAGTGGCTGTAGCCCCAGATGCAGTGGATAACCTTGGCATCTTCAATGTCTTCTCAAGATCTAAGTACTCCACAACTTCTTCTTCAGTCCCTTTATGACCATTGGAACAAATTATTCTCATCCACCCATTCTTCTGGGGAAAGCCTTCATGTGCTTGGGGTAGACACCACCCTCCCCAACTCATCGATGGGTTTGAGGCCTGTCAGTTACCCTCAACTTGGTTTAACCTGTCTTCTGAGACAATTTTACTGGGTTGTGACCACAGCCCATGCTACAGCTTCTTGGAGTCACAGGTGAGAGTTGAGCTCAAGGTAGACACCAAAGGTAGATGAACAGCCATGAAAAGGGCTCAGCAAGCCCAGCACCAGAGGTACTCATCTACGTGAACACCCCAAGTTCAGGGGATACATGAAAAGGCCAAAGACAGTCCCTGTCCTCAAAGAGCTCACAAACTAACAGAGGAAGCAACATGTAAACAAACATAAACAAAGAAAGCTATATATAGGATAAATAGGAAGTAATTAACTAAGGGAAGGCACTGAGATTGCTTGGGGAAGGCTTCCTATAAAAGATGGGAAGTCAATAGGTGGAGCTGAGGAGGGAGAATATTCCAGGTATGGTGGACAACGAGAGAAAATGTGCCAAGCTGAGAGATGGAGAGTCTTGTTTGGGTATGGCCATGAGGACACAGTCACTGGATCAGAGAGTACATTTTGGAGAGTCAGGTATAAGATTGGAAAGAAAGGAGGGGGCTGGGTTATGAAAGGCTTTGAATTTTCTTTTATTCTGTTGGTTTGATTTGGTTTGGTTTGATTTAAGTTTGCAATAGCCCATGGGACAGTCAGAATTAAAAAGGGACAGGCATATACCATGACTATCATCCAAGGATGATTTACAGTCAGACCACACTCTTCAGGATGCAAAACACTTTCTAATTCTAGAATTATCAACCTCTCTTGGAATGAATGGCTTGACCACACTTGTCACGCACCCACTGAGTGGCAAACTAGACCTTCCAACCACATCTTCTTAATCTGAATATAGCACTCTTTCCATTCCCCTTAATCTTGAAATCAATAATATTTATTGAATATCTACAGTGTTCAAAGTAATCTGGATACAAAGATGAATAAAGTATGATCCTTATCTTCAGAGTCACCAGATTTTGTAATTGGAAGGAATATCAGTGGCCATGTGGTCATAAGATCATAGAATTAGAACGGGAAGCAACCTTAAAGATTATTGATAACCAGCTCCTTAATTTTACAGATGGAGAAATTGAGCCCCAGAGAGATAAAGTCACTTAATCAATGCCATACTAGTAGTAAATGGCACAACAAGGATCCAAATTCAAGCCTCTAACTCCAGGGTTGATGCTCTGTCTATAGCATTATTATTCCATCCTTACTTTTAAAAATATAATCTCAATTACCTTCTCAACAAGTGGTTATCCAGCTTTTGTTTGAAGAGCTCCAATGAAGGTAGCTGAAGATGAAAACTTGGAATGGGGCAACCTCTCAGGCAGTCCATTCCATTATTGGATAGTTCTCAGTATTAGGGAACTTTTCACAATATTACCTCTTTGCCCCTTCTATCCAGCATTCCTAGTCCAAAGAGATGAACAGAACAAGTCCAAACTTTCCTCCATGGAACAACCCCATGTGAGTGACACCTGACTAGATTTAAAATGTAGTGGAATCCTTGATAGGGCTCCTTACTCTTTGGGGTTTTAAACTATCATGTAGATCCAATCATAGCCCTGTATACTGAGTGATATGGATCTCTGCTCTACCTCCTTAACTTGGGTATTCTCTTCAGAGACCACTGGGGGCACAGTGGATAGAGCACTGAGGGTTAGGAAGACTTGAGTTCCAATTCTGCCTTGTTTTTTGCTGTCATTTGTCCTTTGCTCTCAAAGAAGATCAATGACAGCAGGAAGGTGCTATCTTTACTTGTGAGTAAATTGGATTTCTGTCTTGGACCCTTACTAGGTGGGTGACTCCAGGCAAGTGATTTAGCTTCTATGTGTCTCAGTTTCCTTATCTGTAAAGTCAAGATAATACTAGTAACTTCCTCCCTAGTTGTGAGTACCAAATGAGGTATTTGTAAAGTACTAAACACAGTGCCTGGAATGTAAATAGGTGCTCAATAAATGCTTGTTTGCTCCCTCCTTTCCTTCCTTCCTTTTCTCCTTCCCTCCCCCTACCTCCCTTTCTCCCTTCCCCTCTCCTTCCCTTCCTCCCTTTCTTCCTTCCTTCCTCCCTCTTTTCCTTTCTTCCTTCCTTCCTTCCTTCCCTCTTCCCTCCTTCTTTCCCTCCTCCCTCCTTCCCTCCTGTCCTTCCTTCTCTAGCACACCAATGACACAGCTGAGGTTCCAAGAATAATAACTGACAATTCTATAGCATTTTAAAGTTTGACTCATTGGGTCCCAGTAAGGTAGTTCTTACAGAAAATATTACCTGCATTTTACAAATAAGAGACTGAGGTTCAAAGCTGTTTGGTCACTTGACCCAGAGATATAGTCAGCAAGTGTTTAACAATAGTTTACTATATGCCGGGGATTGTGCCAAGTACCAGGAATACAAAGAAAGGCAAAAACAGAAATTCTTGCCCTCACTGAGCTTGCATCTAACAGGGTGGGATGGGAGGACAGAAAGTTAGTGTCAAAGTTGGGCTTTCGACCAAGATCTTCCCTATACTGTCCTATTGCTACCCCACAGTGCCTCCCTTGAAAGCAGAAGATGGAGCAGGCAGAGTGGGGGGTTCATAAACATTAGAGGTGGAAGGTGTCTGAGATGTCATCTAATCCAGTTCCTTCATATTGCAGGTGAGTAAATTAGGTTTAATCTAGAGAAATTAAGAAATTTGTGCAAAGACACCAAGCTAGTAAGGAGGAGAGCTTGGATTCAAAACTATTCCTGCCAATTCCAAAGCTAGAGCTTTTTGTATGGCAATCAATAAACATTTATTAAAAGATGTCATGGTCCAGGGACTGTTAAGTGGCACAGTGGATAAAGCTGATCCTGGGATCAGGAAGACTCATCTTCATGAATTCAAATCCAGCCTCAGACATTTACTAGCTCTGTGACCCTAGGCAAGTCACTTCAGTTTCCTCATCTATCAAATGAACTGGAGAAGGAAATGGCAAAAGACTCTAGTATCTTTACCAAGAAAACCCCCCCCAAATGAGTCAGACACACCTGAAACAACTCAACCCTAAAACTATGTGCTGGGCACTTAACTTTTGAGTTAAACATTGTTAAGTATAAAAAGAAAAGCAAAACCCAATCTCTCCTCTCAAGGAGCTCATAGTCTAATGACATCCTATTGACTAAGTCTGTGTTGGGACCTGGGAAGAAAACAAAGCAGCTAAACTTTTGAGGATGGGTCTCTGTTAAGCATTGCTGTAATGTCAGGGAATCTCTATCAGCCAAAAAGACAGTCCCCCTGATCCTACATAAGAAATGAGGTAAGATGAACTGTGCTCAGTTTTCTAGCAGGGACACAGATCACACCAGACTAAATATAAAAATGCTAACAGAAAAAGACAGGTCAACAAATAACAGCTAATTAATTCAAACTCTAGAGTAATAAACACTGACAATGAAGTAAATGGCATTGGAAGGGTAAAGGGAAGTTGAGGAAGAAAAAGAAAGAAAAGCTCCATCTGGAGTTTAGTTCCTCCCTCTCCGTGGGGAAGGACATCAGTGTTGACAAGCCTGAGTGTATTTATCAAGGTTTTGAAGGCAAGGGGAGAGAGGTTAGGGAGAAGAGTGGATGGTGGTATTTTTCAGAACTGAAGGACTTTGACATGTAGCATTGTTTAGCTGTGATAACTGCAGAGGAGTGGATAAGGAGCTGAAGAGCCAGGCAGGCTCCATCCACACACACCTTGGAAAAAGACAGTGAAAATGAACATTCAGAACCCAGCCTCCTCTTTTGTTCTTAACCTGTCAGAAGGAAAGAGTCCTTCTTTTCCCTTTCTCAAATCACCAAGGTTCTTCCTTATGGAAAAATGTAACAAAGCAACCAAAATTGAAACAATAATGGACTGGATGACTCCACAAGCTGTAACGGGGAAATTAGAGCAGCTGGGTGGTGCAATGGATAGAGCACCAGGCCTGGAGTCAAGAAGACCTGGCCTCAGACACTTACCACACTTGGGCAAGTCACTTCACCCTGTTCATCTCAATTTCCTCATCTGTAAAATGAGCTGGAAAAGGAAATGGCAAACCACTCCTGTATCTTTGCCAAGGAAACCCCAAATGGGGTCATGAAGAGTTGGACATGACTGAAAATGACTGACCAAGAACATTTCTTCAGGTTCAGCGTGGAGTGTTTTGTTACAGCTGTTCAATTGATTTCGGTAGTGTCTGACTTGGTCAGGGTGCACAGCCGGTAAGTGTTTGAGCCCAGATCTGAAACCAGGAAGATGAGTCCTCCTGGCCTCAGGCCTGGTGCTCTAGTCACTGTAAGACTTAGCCGCCCTGTGGAGTGTTTTAGGTTATCACAGTTATGTAAATATGACCTGAGATACTTTCTAGTGTCTTCTCTGTCAATAGACCAGGCAGAAACTTCAAAGCAAATTTCTAATTAGAGCAGGCTACCAAAGGACATAGGACTAGTGATGGAAAATGAACCAATGATTTCATTGGCAGCACGTGAATTAACGCAGTAGGCTGTCATCTCCTCTTTAATCTATAGTTTCAGTGCCTAGGGGCACTTAGAGATTAAATGACTGACCCAAGTTCACACAGCCAGCATGGGATAGTAGCAGAGTCAAAGGCTTCCTAGCCTCTATGGAACACTGCCTCTATGTGAACTCTCATGGGGACAAAGAGGGAAGATGGATTCATGGAAAAGTCTGCCTTTACAGGACTATGTAGTAGTTTCTTTGGAAAAGAACTCGGTGTCTTAGTGGATAAAAGCTTCCTAAAGTCAGCAGGACATTCTAAGAGTTGCACCACACTGTGAATTTATCAGCATGGAGATCTCCCTATATGGGAACTTCCTTTATAGAGAAAGATCAGCAACTATTCTGGGAAGTACTGGCTTGAAGAGTTGCCTTTGGCTGGCTGGTTGGTTGTTGTCCTTTGTTCTAGAAGAAAGGGCAGAGAGAATTCCTTCACTGGGAGTTCAAAACATCAAAGAAGTTACACCCAAACGTCATGGCATAGAGAGGCAGCAGGGTGGTCAAAGGGTCAGTCTTGACGTCAGGACCTGGGTTCAAGTCTTGTTGCTGACCATCCTAGGTATCCAACCTCTAGCCACAGTTGGGCATACTGCACCTTGACTCCAACATAGTGATGTCATTTTGGTTTTCTTTCCTAGAGAGTGTCCTAGAACACTAAACCTCGTAGCCCAGGGCCATATAACCAGTATTTCTCCAAGACAAGATTTGAACACAGGTCTTGGTTACATTGAAGACACTTCATGAAATAAAAACAAAAAGCAGAAACAAGTCTTTGGGCTAGTTTCCCACAGACTACCACATTAGTAGTCTAGGAGCACCTCCAGGGCAGTCTACTGTTAACTATATATTCCTCTATTGCTACCTGACTTTGCATGGACCTTCCACATACTTCCCCATTCTTCTTCACCTACCCGGTCAGTTGTGTTTGGTTACTATTTCTACCAAAGCCCAGAAGACCTTCTTCCCTGGACCACACATCCTGAACAGATGTCAGAAGCCACTTGCAGAGCCAGATCAACTGTCCACTTTCATTATTTAGCAAGTAATGACCTCCATCCAGGTTTTCAACTTGTTTTCTTATGGCTTATCTTACGGTTCTGTTGCTTATGCCAATTTCTTCCTCTCTCAGAGTTCAGAGAATCTCAAGGGGGACATTATTAGTCAGGATTACCTAATTTAAAATTTTTACTTTCATTGCTTATAGAAGAAATTTAAAAAATAAAAAATATCAGAAAGCAATACAGTCTACTAGAATTTATTAAGTGCCTACAATATGCCAGGATATTATTAAGTGCTAAGGGTACAAAGGAAGATCAAAAACCCAAACCAGTCCCTGCTAACCAAGATTGCACAGTCTAACGAAGGAGACACCATGTAAAAACTTAGACAAATAAGACATCAATAGGATAGGACTGGGTATTCTCCAAGGGAGAACACGAAGATTAGATTAAGGAGGGCTGGGAAAGCTTCTTGAAAAACATGGGACTTTGATTGTGAATTGAAAGAACCTGGAGAAACTAGGAAGCAGAGATTAGGAGGTAGAGAGTTCCAGGCATAGCGAACAGCTGATGAAAACACCTGGAGTAGGGAACAGCAAGGAGGCTGGCTGGTGTAACTGGATCACAGAATACTCGAAAGGAGTCAGGTGTAAGAAAACCAGAAATGTGGAAATAGACCAAATTATGAAGGATTTAAAAAAAAAAGCCAAACAGAGGATTTTTTATTTGATGCTAGAAGTAATAGGGAGACACTGGAGTTTATTCAACAGAGGAGTGATATGGTAAGATATCTATTTTTGGGAGATCAGTTTGACAGCTAAGTGGAAAATAGATTAGAATGGTGAGAGACTTGAGGCTAGGAGACTAACCAACAGGCTTGTCCATAATCCAGTCAGGAGGTGATGAGGGGACTACACCAGGGTGGTGAAAATGTCAGAGGAGAGAAGGGGGAGTTTAGGAGAGATATTGTGAAAGTGGAAATGACGGACGTTGACCAATTCCAAATCTGTCTAAATGGATAGAGGACTGAGCTTGGAAGGACAAAGACTCAAGTTCAAGTCTAATCTAAAATAAAGAAATTTACTTGCATGTAATAATGGGCAAATCACTGAACCACTGTCTGCCTCAATTTCCTCATCTGTAAAATAGAGATAATAATAGTACCTAAACCCAGGGCAATGGTGAGGATCAAATGAGTTGATACTTTTAAAGTACTTTGCAAACCATAAAGTGCCACATAAGTAGTAACTATTATTATTGTGATTGATGTTATCAGAAGGGATAGAGAATGAAGAGCTGAGGGTGACCTTCAAGTTGTTAGCTAGCTTGGATGACTGGGAAGATGTCCATATTCTAAGGACAGATAGAAGGACTTTAAGAAGGGGGGGGGAGGGAGAGATACTTGTAATAAATATGCATAGTTAAGAAAAACAAATTCCCACATGAGCAGTGCCCCCAAATGAACATCACATTTTGCATTTTGAATCCATCACCTCTTTGCCAGGATGCTTCAATACTGGTCCTTGGAAGTCATGTTTGGTCAATGTATTGACCAGAGTTAAATCTTTCAAACCTGTTTATCTCTTACAATGTTGCTATTTCCACAGAAATGTTTCTAGTTCTGTTTACTTTACTCTGGATCAATTCATATAAGTCTTCCCAGGTTTCTCTGAAATGGTCCCATTAGCCATTTTAAAAGATTATTTAACCTCTGTCTACCTCAGTTTCCTCATCTGTTTTCTCTTATCAGTCTTCCTCTTCACCTTCCGTTAAGATAAAATTAGATATTTGTAAAGCACTTTGTAAATCTTACAGCACTATAGAAATGCTAGCTTATTTTTATTATTATTCACAAAATTGGAGGTTGGTTTATTCTAAGATACATTCACCTAAGATCAGGAAAAAAATAAATACAATACAGGCAGAAGAAATAGTAACATCATGTGCTCTTGGCCACATGGTGACTGGGTGAGAATGGTAGCAGGTTGTGCTGGCTGCTTTTTATTGCCACCTAGAGACTTACAGAATCATATAGTCATCTTGTGGACTAGACAGAGATATGAAAGTTAAATAATAGTATAGTTAGGAGGCATAGGAATTGGTTGAACGACCAGACCTAAGGAACAATGAATGGTTTTGGTGTCAGTCTGGAATATGGACTGTAGTATAGTATCTCAGGGATCAGTCCTTGACCTTATACTATTCTATTTTTGAAAAAATAAATTACTTGGCTAGAAGCACAGAAGGCACACTGCCTCACCTAAATGCCTTAGGTCAAGGAAAATTACTTTGGCAGCAGTATGTAAGATGGATGAGACTGGTGAGAGATTGGAGACAGAAAGACCAGTGAGGAGGTTATCACAGTTATCTAAGCAAGATATGATGAGGGTTTGAACCAAAATTGTAGCTGTGTGAGAGTGGAGAGAAGGGGTCACATGGGAGAGAGATTATGGAACCAGAAATGCCAAGATTTGGCTTGACAACTTATTGAATTGTTGGGTGAGGGAGAGTGAAGAGCTCAGGCAAGGAAAATGGGTGATGCTTTCCACTGATGATACTTTCAACAGAAATAGGGAATTTTCAGAAAGGGGAGAATTTAGGGGAAAGGATAATAAGTTCAAATTTTCAATTCAATTTAATAAATTCAATTAAATAATAACTTAAAGTGCCTTCTATGCACCAGGCATTGTGTTAAGCATTGAGGGTAGGATAAAAAAAGAGGCCAAAGACAGTCTCTGCCTTCCAGGAGCTCATAATCTAATAAGGGAGACACTGCACATACATATAAACAAAGGAAGCTCTATACAAGTAAAATAGGAAACAATTAACTGAGGAAAGACATGGAAATTAAGAAGGATAGGGGAAGACTTCCTGTGGGAGGTGAGATTTTAGTTGACACTTAAAAGAATCTAGAGAAGTCAGTAGAGTTTTAGGAATGTTGAGTTAAAGGTATATATGGGACATCCAGTGTGAAATTTTCTGTAAGAAATGAAAGACACAGGGCACAAGATGAGAAAAGGACGCCAGATCTTACGTAGTAAGAATGAGAGCTAACAGCTGGCTGCGCTGAGTGCTACACAGAACCGTGAAATCTCAGAACTGTAAGAGATCTCACTAGCCATTAGTTGAAGCCATAACCAAAGGAAAACAACCCACTACAAGTTACCCAACCAGTGGTCATGAAGCATCTGCTCAGACACCTCTAGGAAAGGGGAACCTGCCATCTCTGTGGGCAGCTTGTTCCACATATGTTTAGCTCTACTCATGAGGAAGTGTTTTCTGTCATTAAATATAAATTAGTTTAAATGAAACTTTCATCCATTACTCGTGGATCTTTCCTCTGGGTCCAAACAGAACAAATCTAAATACTTGAAGACCACCATCATGTTCCCCATAAGTCTTCTGTTCCTGTGTCTCTTAAATGCTAAGTGAACCAAAGGATTGCCTTCCTCACAGATTTCTATGGAGAATTGACAGAAATACATGGACAGACGTCCACTAGCAGAATAAGAAAGCATGGAGGGATCGAGATCTGTAAGAGAAGGAGGACTTGACTCCAGGTCTCTCTCACCCCCGAAGTCAGGCTCCACTATTCATTCACTGTGCTTGGCTGGCTCTCATAATTTAGTGCTTCACGTTGTTAAAGTATTCCAACACTTAATTTCAGAACCAGCTTCTATAACACATTGGTTTCTGTCTTGCATGACCCATAAATAGCTTAAGATCATTCCAGACTATTTAGTTTTTAAATGTTTTGGCTACAGTGATTTGGTTTCAGACCAGTTTGTTTTGAAACCAAAACAGTTTTTAATCTAGTTAGAAATATTTTCATATCTTTCTGAACCTTGGTATGTTGATGGCTTATTTTCAGTCCATTTCAGAGCTCTTGATTTCAAATTAATTAATGTTTCTAAATGGTCTGAAGGCAGGCAGTTGGGTGGCCAGAGTGCTGGTCTTGGAATCAGGAAGACATCATCCTGAGTTCAAATCTGGCCTCAGACACTGCCTAGCTGTGTGACCCTGAGAAAGTCACTTAATCCTGTTTGCCTCAGTTTCCTCATCTGCAAAATGAACTGGGGAAGGATATGGCAAAACCACTCTAGTACCTTTGCCAAGATAATCTCAATGGGGTCATAAAGAGTCAGGCACAAATGAAAAACAACTGAATAACAACAAAAAAGATGGTGGAAGAACTATGTGGTCTTTGACACATTCTGTAACTGCTGCTGTTGAGAGTTGCCCCCACCCCTTCCTGCCTTGTTCTGTTTACTGGGGCCACTCAGAACAAAGTAAATCCTTCTCCATGGCAGCCTTTTAAAAACTTACTAAAAAAACTACCGTGCCTGTCTTAAGTCTTCTCTGAACAGCCCCAATTCCTTCAGTCAAGCCTCTTGGGTTATCATTTCGTAGAATTTGAACTCTAGACCTAGAATAGTCCTCAGAGACTATTTCAGCAACTCCCTTTTGAAGCAGCTGAGTGGTGCTATAGCAGATAGAGTTCCAGGCCTGAAGTCAGGAAGATTCATCTTCCTGAGTTCAAAACTGACCTCAAGACATTTGCTACCTGTGTAACCCTGGGAAATTTCCTTAATCCTGTCTGCCTTGGTTTCCTTTTTTGTAAAGTGAGCTGGAGAAGAAAACGGCAAACTACTTCAGTATCCCTGCCAAAAGGCAAACAAACAGGGTCATGAAGAGTCTGACTCAATTGAAATGACGCAACAAAAACTCTCAGGGTTGTGAGGATCAAATGAGATAATATTTATACAATATCTGTATTAATATGTAATAGCTACATGCCTACACACCTATATATAATATGTAGATATAATGCATATATATAATATCTAATAATAAAATTATACCTTCTTGCCTGGTGAACTATTACACCTCTGAAATCAGCAAAAGGTACAAATCAGGGCTTGGTTTGTTGTTTTGCTGATTTCTTTGAATTAAGAGAGAGAATTTTAGTCATTTCAGTTTAAACTTAAAAGTGTGTCATGTATATACGTGTATACATATACATATATATATGTATATATACACACATATAATATGTGTGTGTATTTTTTCTGGAGAGCTAGTTGTTAAACAATTACCAGAACACCTCTGTATATGTCTAGCATTGTATCTCTATTAATTTTTTTCTCCATTCAATTTCTCATTCAATCAATAGCTTATTGAGAAATTTTTCCCCTCATAAGGAAAATTGGAGAGGCAATGTGTATAGTGGATTTGGGGCTGGCTTTGGAGTCAGAGAGATATGGGTCCAAGGTCTCTAAAGTGCTTCATTTTGGAGTCAGAGGACCTGAGTTTTAGTTTCAACACTGCTGTCTCTTATCTGTGGAATACTGGGCAAACCACTTAGCATTTCTGACCCTCAGTTTTCTCATTTGTAAAAATGAGACAATTGAACAAAATGGCTTCTGAGGTCCCTTCTGGCTCTAATTCTATGAGCCTAAGTTTTGCCTCAGACTCGCACTCAGACTTGCCTCAGTCACTGACCCCAGTGGGCTTTGGGCTCTACAGATGACTTTCGGAACTTTCTTTCCTGGAAGTTCCCTACACAGCTGAAATCCAGAACTACCTTCTCCTCCCTACAAAGATAACAAACTATGCAAATGAGTACAAATGTGCTAAATAAACTGAGGGAATAAGTTCCTATCTATGTAATTTAAGCTCTGAACTCAATTTTGCTAAAGTGGTTCAAGTAATTAAGGCAAAACCACATTGGATTTTTTGCTTGAATTGTCTAGAATATTGCCTGAAATTCTTGCTCCACTTG
Source organism: Notamacropus eugenii (assembly GCF_028372415.1). Taxonomy (NCBI): domain Eukaryota; kingdom Metazoa; phylum Chordata; class Mammalia; order Diprotodontia; family Macropodidae; genus Notamacropus; species Notamacropus eugenii. The sequence continues at coordinate 15,836,586 of NC_092877.1, forward strand.
GCACATGTGGATACAACCACAGAGTATAAGGCTGTGGGAGACATTTGGGATAATAGCCATTACAGCTGGATGTTGCCCATAGAGGCACAACCCCCGACAGGCTTTCCCCCAGGAAGTTGCTATTTCTCTCTGTGTGTGTCTCCAACGAGAGAACCCCAATTCTCATGCCTGACAGGGGATGACGCCAAGGTTTCCTTGGGTCTTGCCCATTTCGGTTGACCAGCATTTCCACTCACTTCTCTTAGCTGGCATTGTGTCCTAGCGACCAAGCATAATTCTGGGCACCCTCAGCTGCCTTTCCAACCTCAATGAGTGAGTTTTCCCTTGTCTGAAAATGCCTGGAATCTCAGGTCTGGCCCATGAATCAGTGTTGTAATGTCTGCAGGGAGAAAGGCCCATAACACGCAAACATTGTTTGCTATAGCAACAGGGAGAATAATAAACACATTTTTTTCAGGGGGTAATCATAAAGTGCAGCCTTCTGGAGATGTTAGCAAGTGAAATATATGACCCATAAATCAAAGCTCTTACTCTGTTTGTTTTCCCTTCCAGGGCTAAAGAGATTATGCTGAGGCTATAGGGAAAAAAAGTCCCACTGAGGCTCAGTCTTCACATGGAAATGGAAGTGAATAGTAAGATTATCCACACCCCCAAATATGTGTTTTAGGCAAAAGTTTATCCTTAGTCTGAATGATACATATTTTAGACTCCCCTGCCAAGGACAATCCAATTTGACGAGAATTTATGAGATGCCTATGTGCCAGGCACTGTGCTGGCTGTCGAGCATACAAAGACAAACAGGAAACAGTCCCCATCCTCTTACGTGGTCAACTTGACCTCTATAAGGAGTCCTTGAGTGAATGTGGGGCAAATTTCTTAATTTTCTGCCCCTGTTTCCCCACCTAACAATGGCGGAAGCTCGGGAATTTCATAGGAAGAAAATCTGGAGTCATTTTAGACAAAGAAGAAGAAAAATGGTAGTGGGGGGTATACAAGATTTAAAGCAGTGTCAAGGTGTGGATAGAGGGCCAGCTCTGGAGTCAGCAAGTCTTGGGTTCAAGGTCTTTCTCTGAAATGGACTGTGTTGGGGCAAATCATTTAACCTGTAAGTGACTCCATACCATTCTCTGCTGCTGGTAGGATGGAAATAGCACTGACTTCAGAATCAAAGGACCTGGGTTCCAGTCCTCTCTCTGAAACTCTTTGTATGGTCCTGGGCATGACACCATCTTCTTGGGCCTCAGTAACATTAGAGTCTGGAACTAAATGGCTTCTGAGCCCCTTCCCAGCTCTCAAGCTTTCTCTTGGACTGTCACATATATGTCTGGAGGAAATTTCCACACAAGAAGTTCTCCACTGTGAAGGTCATCTACACCATTCCCCTTCCCCCCAAGGTCTGTGAAACTTTTTTACATTTGTCATCTCATTTAATTCTCAAAACAACCCTCTGAGGTAGGCAGTGCAAGTATCATCATCCCCATATTCTAAATGGAGAAACTGAGATTCGGAGTATCTGAGTGACTATCTTAGGGTGATACAGCTAGCAATCGATGGAGCTGGGGTTTTGAAGTGAGGTATGACTGTTTCCACTGTATCATAGTTATTAGAATAATTAAAGAGAAAATTGAGAAATTATCTTCCAAAAAAGCAATAATAGATCATTAAATTAAATTTTGCCTGAGGTCAGAAGGTATAGATTTTTCCCCTTGGATTGTCATGAAGATCAAGTGAAACTAATATCTATATCTATATCTATCTATATACACACACATATATACATATATATGTATATGTATATATGTATACACACAAATATACAAATGTATCTACACATACATATGCATGTGTCTATACACATACATATATATGGGTATCTATTTATACATATATGCATATATAGGCTAGATTTGAACTCAGGTCATCCTGACTTCAGGCTGTGTCACCTAGCTTACCCTAATGAAGAGGAGTAATGTGTAATCAGTCTGGAAAAGTAGATTGGGGTCAAATTGGGAAGGGCTTTAGTGTCAAAGCTGGTGCAAGCCCTTTCTCAGTGTTAGGTAACAGAGGAAACAATATAGTACAGTGGAAAGAATACTGGATTTGGAGTCAGAGTGACCAGGGTTTGACTCCTGGCTCAACCATTTGCTACCTCTGTAAGTCACATGACTTCTCTGAGTCTTAGTTTGCTGATCTATAAAATGGGAAAGTTGTTCTACATGATCTCTTTAGTACCTCATAATGAGAGGATGATCTAGAGATCACCATAGTAGCCAAGAATCATCTACATGGGGGGGCAGAGCCAAGTCCCCCACAGACCACAAAATATCTGCAAAAAATGACTCTCAACAAATTCTAGAGCAGTAGAAGCCACAAAACAACAGAGCAAAAGAAGTTTCCAGCCAAAGGTAACCTGGAAGGCTGACAGGAAAGGTCTATCTCACAGGATGCTGAGCAGAGTGGAGCCCAGTCCTAGCCATGAGGCACTGGGAAGAACAGGACCTGAACAGACCTCTGGGGCAGAGTTCCCAACAGGGAGGGTCTCAGATACCTCAACCCACAAGGGACAAAAAAAGCTCCAAAGGTCAGTGTGAGAGGGCTTTCCCAGAAGGGCGAGAGGGGAAGAAGGTTCCTGATGGCAGCAACAGCAGCAGCAGACTTCAGGCAGCTATGTTGGCTGGGAAGCAACCTGGGTCCACTGTCCAGGCAGTTCAGCTTAAAGCCTCTGGTGGTAGGGAGCAGTTAATCTAAACCTCAGCCCTCATTGATGGCCCCGCCCCCACCCAAAGCTCCAGGGGAACTGAGCAGCTCAGCCCAATCTCAGCCTTGAATAAGATACTGGGAGAGAAGAGGCAACAGGACCATCCTCTTGACGAAGGATTCAGAAGTCAAGTAACTGGCTGGGAAAATGTCCAAAAAAGGGGAAAAAAATAAGACCATAGAAGGTTACTTTCTTGGTGAACAGGTGTCTCCTCCCATTCTTTCTGATGAGGAAGAACAATGCTTACCATCAGAGAAAGACATAGAAATCAAGGCTTCTGTAACCCAAACATCCAAAATAAATATTCAGTGGGCTCAGGCCATGGAAAAGCTCAAAAAGGATTTTGAAAATCAAGTTAGAGAGATGGAGGAAAAACTGGGAAGAGAAATGAGAGAGATGAAAGAAAAGCATGAAAAGCAGGTCAACACCTTGCTAAAGGAGACCCAAAAAAATGCTGAAGAAAATAACACCTGGAAAAATGGGCTAACTCAATTGACAAAAGAGGTTCAAAAAGCCAATGAAGAGAAGAATGCTTTAAAAGGCAGAATTAACCAAATGGAAAAGGAGGTTCAAAAGCTCACTGAAGAAAATAGTTCTTTCAAAATTAGAATGGAACAGATGGAGGCTAATGACTTTATGAGAAACCAAGAAATCACAAAACAAAACCAAAAGAATGAAAAAACGGAAGAGAATGTGAAATATCTCATTGGAAAAACAACTGACCTGGAAAATAGATCCAGGAGAGACAATTTAAAAATTAGGGGACTACCTGAAAGCCATGATCAAAAAAAGAGCCTAGACATCATCTTTCATGAAATTATCAAGGAAAACTGCCCTGAGATTCTAGAACCAGAGGGCAAAATAAATATTCAAGGAATCCACAGAACACCGCCTGAAAGAGATCCAAAAAGAGAAACTCCTAGGAACATTGTGGCCAAATTCCAGAGTTCCCAGGTCAAGGAGAAAATATTGCAAGCAGTTAGAAAGAAACAATTCAAGTATTGTGGAAACACAATCAGGATAACACATGATCTAGCAGCTTCTACATTAAGGGATTGAAGGGTGTGGAATATGATATTCTAGAAGTCAAAGGAACTAGAACTAAAACCAAGAATCACCTATCCAGCAAAACTGAGTATAATAATTCAGGGGAAAAATGGTCTTTCAATGAAATAGAAGACTTTCAAGCATTCTTGATAAAAAGACCAGAGCTGAAAAAAAAATTTGACTTTCAAACACAAGAATGAAGAGAAGCATGAAAAAGCAAACAGCAAAGAGAAGTCATAAGGGACTTTACTAAAGTTGAACTGTTTACATTCCTACATGGAAAGACAATATTTGTAACTCTTGAAACTTTTTAGTATCTGGGTAGGGGGTGGGATTACACACACATGCACACACACACACACACACAGACAGAGAGCACAGAGTGAATGTAATAGGATGGGATCATATCTTAAAAATATGAAATTAAGAGGTGAGAGAGAAATATATTGGGAGGAGAAAGGGAGAAATGGAATGGGGCAAATTATCTCTCATAAAAAAGGCAAGCAAAAGACTTATTAGTGGAGGGATAAAGAGGGGAGGTGAGAGAAAAACATGAAGTTTACTCTCATCACATTCCACTAAAGGAAGCAATAAAATGCACACTCATTTTGGTATGAAAACCTATCTTACAATACAGGAAAGTGGGGGAGAAGGGGTTAAGCAGGGTGGGGGGGATGATGGAAGGGAGGGCATTGGGAGAAGGGAGCAATTTGAAGTCAACACTCTTGGGGAGGGATAGGATCCAAAGAGAGAATAGAAGCAATGGGGGGCAGGATAGGAAGGAGGGAAATATAGTTAGTCTTACACAACACGATTATTATGGAAGTCATTTGCAAAACTACACAGATATGGCCTATATTGAATTGCTTGCCTTCCCAAAGGGAATGGGTGGGGAGGGAGGGATGAAGAGAAGCTGTAACTCAAAGTTATAGGAACAACTGTTGAGCACTGTTCTTGCTACTAGGAGATAAGAAATACAGGTAATGGGGTATAAAAAGTTATCTGGCCCTACAGGACAAAAGAGAAGATGAGGACAAGGGAAGGGAGGGATGATAGAAGAGAGGGCAGATTGGTGACAGGGGCAATCAGAATGCGTGGTGTTTTGGGGTGGGGGGAGAGGACAAATGGGGACAAAATTTGGAACCCAAAATTTTGTCAAAATGAATGTTAAAAGTTAAATAAATAAATTTTAGAAATGAGGAAAAAAAGAAAAGAAAAACAAGAGTCTAACTCAATTGGAAAAAGAGGTTCAAAAAGCCAGTGAGGAGAAGGAGGCTTTAAAAAGCAGAACTAGCCAAATGAAGGAGAAGGTTCAAAAGCTCACTGAACAAAATAGTTCTTTAAAAGAGAGAATGAATTCAGGGAAGCTAATGACTGTGATAAACCAAGCAGTTAAAATACAAAACCAAAAGTTTGAAAAAATAGAAGATAATGTGAAACGTCTCATTGGAAAAACAACTGGCCTGGAAAATAGATCCAGGAGAGACAATTTAAAAATTAGGGGACTACCTGAAAGCCATGATCAAAAAAAGAGCTTAGACATCATCTTTCATGAAATTATCAAGGAAAACTGTCCTGATATTCTAGAAGCAGAGGGCAGAATAAATATTGAAAGAATCCACTGATCACCTCCTGAAAGAGATGTGAAGAGAGAAACTACTAGGAATATTGGGGCCAAATTTCAGAGTTCCCAGGTCAAGGAGAAAATACTGCAAGCAGCTAGAAAGAAACAATTCAAATATTGTGGAAATACAATCAGGATGGCACACGATCTGGCAGCTTCAACCTTAAGGGATTGAAGGGCTTGGAATAGGATATTCCAGAAGTCAAAGGAACTGGGATTAAAACCAAGAATCACCTACCCAGCAAAACTGAGTATAATACTTCAAGGGAACAAATGGTAATTCAATGATATAGAGAACTTTCAAGCATTCATGATCAAAAGACCAGAACTGAAGAAAAAAATTGACTTTCAAACACAGGAATCAAGAGAAGCATGAAAAGGTAAACAGGAAATAGAAATCATAAAAGACTTTCTAACGCTGAACTGTTTACATTCCTACATGGAAAGAAAATATTTGTAACTCTTAAGACTTTTCTCAGTATTTGGGTAGGTGGAGGGATTGTACACACACACACACACACACACACACACACATAGACAGAGAGTACAGGTTGTGTTGAATCAGAAGAGATGATATCCACAAAAAAAAAATAAAATGAAAATTAAGGGGTGAGGAAGGAAAATACTTAGAGGAGAAAGGGAGAAATGAAATAAAAGAGATAAGGAAAATCTTGTTCAGTGGAGGAGAAAAGGGAGAAGAGGAGAAGGGAAAAGTGAAGCTGCTCTCTCCACTTATGGCTTAAGGAGGGAATAACATGCTCACTAAATTTGGTATGAAAATCTATCTTACACCACAGGAAAGTAGGCGAGAAGGGGACATGTGGGGTGAAGGGGATGATAGAAGGGAGTCCAAATGGGAGAAAAGAGTAACTAAAAATAAACACTTTTGAGAAGGGACAAGGTCAAATGAGGGAATAAAAAAACAAGGGGAGATACAGTAGGATAGAGGACAATATGTTTAGTATTACACAACATGATTATTATGGAAGTCTTTTGCAAAACGACACATATTTAGTCTGTGTTGAATTGCTTGCCTTCTCAGTGGGGACAGGTAGAGAGGGAGGGCGGGAGAGAAGATGGAATTCAAAGTATCAGAAACAAATGTTGAGAATTATTATTGCATATAACTGAGAAATAAGAAACACTGGTAATGGGGTAAATAGAAATTTATCTTATCCTACAAAAAAAGAGAGAAGATGGGGATAAGGGAAGGGGGGGTATGATAGAAGGGAGGGTACATTGAGGGAAGGGTTAATGAGAATGCAAGGTATTAGGGGGTGAGAGGTGGGGAGAGATGGGGAGAAAAATTGGACATGTCACAAAGTGATGTAAAAGCAATTAGTATTAAAACAATTGACTGAATTAATTGCTGAGACTAAATCAGAGACATCTTTAGTTTGGGAAAAAGAATTTTAGTTTAAGTTTCCTAGAGGCAGGTAACCTTGGGTAAAATTTGGTATTGATGGAAAAGTTAAGGTTTTAATGGTAAATTTGATTTTAGGATTGCTATTTAATCAGGAACTAGAACATGTATAGAAAGGCATGTAAGCCACTTAAGACTTGCCTCAAAAGATGTTACTTAGCCAAAGTGAAACTGTAATCATATCTGAAATCTGGTTATTGGAACTTGTTATTTTAAGATTCTATGGGACTATTAAGTGACTGTTCTGAGTCTAACTCCAGCTATGGATAGCAAGAAAGGCAGTCTGGGCCTCCAATCCATGATGCCAGTAAACCTGTGAGATGCTGGTATGAACAGCAAAAGGTGATCTCATGGAAAGGATGGGAGAGCGGCTGTTCAGCCTGGGCTGAGGTAGGATTCTCCTGACTCAGTTTCCCCATTGACACCTGGCAGACTTTAAGCCTAACTGAATGCAAGTGGACAATCTACTCCTGCCTGGAAATGACATGAAGTTGGGGAGATACTGTATCCCTGCAATGTCCCTACTCTTGGTGGCAATTTCCTATAGTCAAAAGGTTTGTAAGCTTCATACCAGATCCATTAAATTATAGATTGTTGGTAGCGGAACATATGAGGTTAAGTCTAAAATTAAGCTATGAGGCTTAGGCCTTTAGACCAACAACAATAAGTTAGAGTCCTTCAATTCTTAGTGATACTGTGGAGACTATTAGGTCAAGGGCTTGTGGAGTTAGCATGCATAGTTATTATTTGTGTCTCAGTGGGTTAATGTAAAAAAAAAATTCGTTTGTGGTCTATATGGTAAATGCTTTAAAAGAAGTATCACCTGATCAAAAGTTGGAATTGTTTTATGTGATATGAGCTGTTTTAAAAATGAAAAATAAAAAAAGGCAGAAGAATAAAAAAAAGAATCATCAACGTTGATGATCTTTGTTTACTATATTTTGGTTTAAAGAAACAAGAATCTACTAATTTTTAAAAATTCAGAATCTCCCACCCTATCATATCTTGACTGATTCTGTGGGTTCTTAACTAATTTACATTGACCTTTTTTGTCACCAATGAATTACTCCAAAGCACCATCTTCCATGAAGTCTTCTTCGATTTCAATGAGTTTTTTCATACTCAGAACTACTCTTGATTTATTATCTTACAGTCTAGTAAGACAAGAATACAATTCAGATGTCCCCTCCTGTACGAAATATTTCCTAATTCCATTAGTCAGTCAGTCAATAAACATTTATTAAGCGCCTACTATGTGCCAGTCACCGTACTAAGAGTTTGGTACCATTATAGCTCCCAGGTTCTATTCCTCCTGACCCTACTTTGTTGCTACTTTGTCTTTATTTTGTGAATTCCCACTGAATCCTCCCATTTAAATGTAATCTTGATGAAGGCAAGGTGTCTTTGTATCTCCAGGACAGTGCCTAGCATGAAGTAGGTGACTAATAAATGTTGATTGAATTGAACTGAATAGAAAGCCTGGATATAGGAGAAGGTATTTGATGCTTCTGTGCTGTAGGAAGTAGGCATTCAATTAAGTAGACCTGGAAGTTTAAGTACTTGTTGAAAGAATGAATGATTACTGGCAGTGACCCAGGGCCACCATTACCACTTCTCAGAATGTCTCTGCGTTAGGATGTTGAGGGGTAGGAAAGGAGGTGATGGGGAGATGTGCATATCCCACTTAAATTATTAGCTGTTTTTGAAGCGCTCCTAACTTCTTTTCTCCACGAGGTCAGATAACAATAGGATTATAGGTTTAGAGACAAAAGAGACAATGGGGATGTCCAATCTCCCTATTTTCCAGATAAGGAAAGTGAGTTTCAGAGGAAGGACTTGTCCAAAATTTCACAAGTAATAGGTAGAAAAGCTGGGATCTTAACCTAGGTCCTCTGCCTCCAAATCCAGAACTCTCCACTTAAGAAATTGATGAACAATCATTTACTAAGCACCTACTATGTGTTAGACTGTGAGTTAGGGCCTAGGGATACAAAGGCAAAGAATTAAATAATTCTTGCTTTTAAGGAGTTTATATTCTATTGCAGGAGATGGCGTGTACATACATAAGCATATACTGAATATACAGTTGGATAGAATCAGTTCAGGGGAAGAGACAAAGGAGAGATAAGGAGGTGCTGCATTGAGGGGATGGGCAGGTAGGCAGGGGTCAAGTTGAAAATGACATCAAGCAGAGTTGATACAGTAGCTGTGGCTGCGATAATGAGATGGGGCAGAAAGGCTGGGGCCAAGCTGACAATGATGTTGAGCAAAGGAGTTCATACTGTCACCCAATGGCAGTATGGAGCCACTAAGTAAGGAGTGATATGGTCAAATCTGAACTTCGGGGAAGGGGAGATTTGGGGATGGGGAAAGAAAACCACTTAGACTGAGGACAGATCAGAGTGAAGAAAAACTTATAGCAAGGAGAAAAATTAGGAGGCTATTATAATAGAACTTGAATTTAAGTGGTGGCTATTTGATACAGAGGAGGACCTCGGTCCCAGGGATGTTGGGGGTGGGGTCGGGGAAGGCACAAGTCTGCTTCACATGTTTTCACTCCATAAGAAAAGTCTCTGGTTTGAAACTCAGCCACCACTGGTTCTAGGTAACTTGCCAAGTCCCTAAATTGCTGTGGTGATAAAGTTAATTCCCTGGTGTGGCTGCTGGCCCTGATGAGTCACATAGTACCACATCTGGGTTCTGAGGGGCATGGCCTTCTCGGGGTAACAAGAACCTCTCTGCTCATAGCAGGCAGTACAAGGAGTCAGGGCAGGGCACCTCTTATGAGCTCGGCACTCTGGAATGTCAGGGGCCCGAGGGACGGATGGGGCTACTGGAATACACAGACTCAGCCTCAGGTTTCAATGCACACACCATAAATCTTCCTTAGGAAAAAGAAACACATGAACTCATACACATTTACAAAACCAGGGCATAGGGTGTTCAGCCAGGAGACTCGGTCTAAGGATGGGGTAGCTGTTATTGGAGTATTTCACTGGCCTTCTGGAGGCTGACTCTGCAAATTCAAGTCAGGCCACGTCACTACAATATGGCCTTTCTAACCTGCCATATGTGGGGACCTTTGGAAGCAAAATCTCCAGTGCTTGAAAAGCAAATTCTTAAAGGATAACGATGCTTAAAAGATAGACGAGATGTTAAAAGTCCCAACCTTGTGGATGTTCTCTGCCACTGAGAACACTTTCTGTGCAAAGGGAGGTGGCAGAGCCCAATGGAAAGTGTGTCAGCTTTGGAATCAGAAGACGGGGTTCAAATCCTTGTTCCACTACTTACTGTAAGACCTGAGAAGAATAATTTTATCTCAGTAGGATTAATTTCTGTATTGTATAAAATAAAAGGATTAGACTTGGTGGCCTCTAAGGACCCTCTAGTGCTGAATAATCCTAAACTCCTATAGTAATTCCCAAGGCCACAGAGATCTAGACTTTTTAGAGATTGGGTTTTTTTAGAGATTTTTGTTGTTCAGTCTTTGAGCTATATTTGACTCTGCCTGAGACCATAGAAAGCCAATACTACCCAGTGGTTTTCTTGCCAAAGATAATGGAGTGGTTTGCCATTTCCTTCTCCAGTGAATTAAGGCAAAAGGTGGGGAAGGGGGCAGTAAGTGACTTGACCAAAGTCACACACCTGGTGAATGTTTGAGACCTGATTTAAACTCAGGTCTCCCTGACTCCAGGCCCCTCACTTCATCCACTGAGTCACCTAGCTGTCTCCTATATTGTTGGGGTACAGTCAGTCTAAAATCTAATACAATCTTGCAGGATGATATTAGGAGCATGAGGGACAAGCGCTACTGAAGCAGTGCCACCAAGTGGGGAAATGCCTAATCACTGTCTTAATGCGGAGCTGGCAAAAACAATTTAAAAAATCCCATTCTTATCCTCAAGGAGTTTATTTTCTACTGTGGTAGACAATGAACACCCAGGGAAATAGTGTGGATCAAGGATTGGAGTTGGAGTGAGGAAGGCTTAGTTTGAAATCTACGCTGAGACACTAGCTGTGTAACCCTGGATCAGTCACAATCTCTCTGTGCCTCAGTTTACTCATCTGAACATGGGAATAATAATTGTATAAAGATATGAGGATCAAATAAGAGAATATGTGGAAGAATGTTACACACCTTCATGTGTGTAAATATAAGTGATGATGAGGATGGCTGTAATTAGGTAAATGCAGTGTATCCTAGAAGAATCAGAAAAGAAAACAACAACCCCTTGTAGGAGGTGGCCTGCACTTGAGCAGAGACTTCAGTGGGAATAGAGTAATGATCAGATGTTTCATCGTCGGCTGCCTGTTGGCCTTCTCCCTGGTTTTCCTTTGATCTTCCACTGACCTCAGTGCATCAGCGTGGGTGATAAATCTGATAGCTGTTGGCTTTCTCCACTGTCTTGTCCCTAGCCCTGAGCCAGACATGTTTCCTTTGTTGGGGTGGGGGGGGTGGCGAGTTGCTCCCCATCTGTTGGATTGCTCATCATGACACAGCGGCTTCTTCAAGGAGCAGCTCCAGTCATGGTCTGAGTCCCGAGGAAATTGTTCATGCTGGCAGAGCCTTCTCCAGCTTCCACCCATCTTTCCTGAATCTGCCCTCTGGGGCCAAGGAGAACAATTCTTCCATGTAATAGCCTTTCAAATACATGATAGTGCAAATAATAATGTCCTGCTTTGACAAATGATTGGGCTCCATAGAGCGGGACCAGACTCTAGAACATGGCAGCTGATTCAAAAGCCCAACCAGGGCTTCATTTCCCTTGCTTCCTATCTCACTACAGGGCCATTTCCTCTTTGCTCACAAATAGAATTGAATGCCAACTGAGTCTTCCCCCTCTGTCTCCCACCCCCTAAACCCATTTCTTCTCTTTTCTAACCATCAGCTTGATGTTACTCTAAAACTGCAAGGAAAAAAACTTCCAGTACACATTGGGCCATCCCATGGAAGACTGCTAAGACATATTTGGATTGGCCACAAAGGGCAGAACCTGAACCATTGGGTAGAAACTCCAATGAAGTAAATGTATGATTGATATCAGGAACAAGGAGACTTATCCAAAAAAAAAATAAACAGAATGACTGCCTGGAAGGAGGTGAGGGTTAGTGTGGTCTCCCTGATCAGAATTTTTCAAGTAAAGCTTGGATAACAATTGGTTGGGTTTGCTAGTATCATAGGATCATAGATTTGGAACTGGTACAGTGGATATAACACTGGTCCTAGAATCAAGAAGACCTGAGTTCAAATCTGACCCCAAACACTTACTAGCTGTGTAGCCCTGGGCAAGCCACTTAACCCTGTTTGCCTCATTTTCCTCATCTGTAAGACGGGGATAAGAGTATCTACTTCTCAGGATGAGGATCAGATAAGATAATATTTATAAAGTGTTTTGTAAGCCTTTATAGGGTGACACAGTGGATAGAGTCCCATGAAGTCATGAAGTCATGAAGTCTCATGAAGACTCATCTTTCTGAGTTCAAATCTGGCCTCAGATATTTATTAACTGTGTGACTCTTGGCAAGTCACTTAGTTCCTCATCTGTAAAATGAGCTGGAGAAGAAAATAGTGGGCCACTCCAGTATCTTTACCAAAAAAACCCCAAAAGGGATCACAAAGAGTCAGATACAATTGAAATGACTGAATCAGGACAATAAGAAATCTTAATAATTATAATGTACATAATGGTTTACAGTTTGCATAACATTTTAAACATTATCTGCTATTGTTGTTGGTGTTAGCCTAAAACATTTAGGTCAATGCAATTGGAGGCATTGTGATGCACTAGAAAAAAGCGATCTCTCTGGAGTCCCAAGATGTGGGTTTGAATTCTGGCTTGGGTGATTATTTGTGCTGTGAGACCTTGCACAGATCATAACCTCTCCAGGCCTCCAGTTGCTTGTGTGTAAGATGAGGGCATTGAAGTAGACAGCCTCCAAAGGCCCTCCCAGCTCTCCATCTATGATTCCCTCACATTAAAGATGGGGAAGCACAGGTCCAGAGAGCTGACACAGTCTTCCTGAAGTCAGAGAGATAGTAGGAGGCAGAGCTGGGCTTCCAAGCCATGTCTCGTCTCCAAATCTAGCCTTCTTTCTGACTGAGGGCAGAGGATAGCAAGAATGAAAGGCAGCATCATACCCAGAATATTTGGAATAAGAAAGATTGAGAATCTCAGCTCTTCAAGTCATTACTTGTAGGACCTCAGGGAAGTCACTTTACTTCTCTCAGACTCAGTTACTCATATGGAAGAAGGCAGAGCTAGAGTAGATGGCCCCGTAAGATATCCCCCGTTCCACATCTGTGATACTAGGCTTCCCAGCACAAAACCCTGAAGTTCTCTTTCCAGTGGGATACCAGAGAGACAACTTGGTAGTATGGACAGAGAGCCAGCCTTTGAAGAAAGAAGACTTGGGTTCAAGTCCCACTTCTGACCCCACAGGATGTGTGGGTCTGGCCATATGTTTAGGCAACTCCTGTAGCCTCTAAGTTGAAGAGAAGTGGCTGATCTATATTTGTGGGAGGAAATACCTCACCAACGAGTTCTCTCTATCAGCTGTTGTTTGTCCTTCGTTTTCAAAGAGCACCGTCATATCAGGGAGATGACATGACTTGCAATGGACTTTGATTTAAATGAGGGAGGGCTGTGCAAAGTCACCAGCCTCACTTTCTCCTCCAAAGCTATCTGGGTCCAGTGGCCAGATATCCTTTAGTTCAACTGGAGATGGCCCAGGATGCAATGGGAGGCCCTAGCCCTTTTAAGCTAAGGCCTTTTCAGGTTCTTACTTTGGGTGAGGTAAGGCCCATTCAGTGAATAGACCTCTGAAGTGAGTCAAGGAATGGCCCCTTTAATAAAAAAATCAAACTTGGAGGGGAAGACAAAGGAAGGGTTGCTGTCTAAAAGAGAAACAGTTACTATGTAGTATTTACTCTGGGCCAGGAGGGCCTCTATCAGTAAAATCCTAGCTTAAAACCTTATTCACTTTCCCTGTAGGGAAATACCCTAAAAATCCAGGGAATGACAAGTTACATGCAGACCAACAAGACAGATTTCTGTAGCAAGTCAATAGAAATTCTTACTTCTTACCAGGATAGAAAGCATTTATTAAAGGAAACATTTCCAGAAAAGTTTTCTCTCCATTACCATGATCATCATTATCCATATGATGTCTGGATGCCTGGTGAAAATGTGCTATTGCAGTTGGCAGAAATCAGCGTTGGTTATATTTGGGGGAAAGGCCAGCCTGGGGAAGAATCAGGAAATTGAAATAATTTATCTTCCTGTTACCCTTTCTTTTCCTCCTCTTGCCCTCCCCATCTCCTGCTCTCCCTGTATTCTCTAATCTCTCAGCAGAAAAATAAAAGGACAAAATCTACTCCATGGCACTGGTGCCTCCCTAGCTCTGTGATCCTCCTGTTGGGGATACTCCCTCCAGGAGCAGCCACAGAGGTGGCGTCCACATGTGCTCATGCTATGATGATGCTCATCTAGAATGGAAGTTCTTGAGGCCAGGGACTCTCTCTTTCTGCGAGGCACACAGTAAGAACTCAATAAATGCTTATTGACTCGACCTGACCAGTCCCCCATCTTTTCTGGCCCTATATCTTGGCTATCATGCATGTCCCTTCTGCAACTCTTCATACAGCAGCATCCTCACACCCACCACACTCTTCTCCAGTCCTTTTAGGGTGGTTCTCCACTTTGATTCTTTAGAGATGGTAGTAATGCATGCACTTTCATACAGCACCAACAGAACAATATTAATGCTTGAGAAAAAAAGATGAACCTTCATTTAAGGGAGAGACTTGAAGTCATTAAAAATCACTGCATAATTTCCCAAAGATTCCTGTTCAATTCTGGATGTAGTCCATAATTCATTTAATTCATTGGTCACATATGTGTATGTATGTATAGGTATGTATATGTGTACTGTATATGCATTTACATATATGCACATGCATACACATGGGTAGATGTGTGAACACACATGTATGCATATACACTTATATGCACACATGTGTATATATGTATACACACGTACACAAACACATACACATATTGCTGGACCACCTCTATGAATTGACTAACCAATTACAGATCAGTCTGGACAACCAGAATTTTTTCATTTTTCCTACGTGGATAGTTTCATAGTTTCAACTCATGAAACTAATTTACACTAATCAGAGTATCTCGTATTACATGGAACTTTCCTCCCAGCAACAATGAAAGGTGAGTAGAGCAAGTTATTATCTTTATCTGAAAGAAAAGGAAGCTGAGCCTTCCTAAAGATTAAGGGACTTTGATACACCTAGTAAGTGTAAGAATCAGAATTAGAATCCAGGTAGGAGGCAGCATGGTTCAGTATGATGACTTTAGAGTTATTGGGGCTGGTTTCAAATCTAGCTTCTTACGTTTAGTGCCTTGGGCAAGTCACTGAATTTCTGCAGGTCTCCATTTCTTTTTCTTTGGAGGGGGCAGATGAGGCAATTGGGGTTAGGTGACTTGTCTAAGGTTACACAGCTAGTAAGTCTCAAGTATCTGAGGGTGGATTTGAACTCAGGTCCTCCTGACTCCAGAGTCAGTGCTCTATTCACCACCTAGCTGCCCCGTCTTCATTTCTTAAACTGTGAAATAGGACATTGGACAAGATGGTCTCTGGGGTCCCCCCAGCTTGGACGCATGATGCTTTGGTCTTCTGACCTGTTTTACATATAGCACACAAGAGATAGAAGCAGAATAAATGATTGTGGTATACTTGTAGGGTTATGGTAGTATAATTGGATATATTTCCAAGATAGGGTAAAAGCTCATAATTTCATGAGTCAAGTACAGCCCTGATCCTTTATATCATTATCAGATCATTTCCCAGATGGGGTGGGATAAAGGAAAACAGGTTAATATGAGTATACAACACTGACAAGACCAACGACCAATGAACATTCCCTTCCTGAATGGTTGAATCTCAATAATATAGTGGAAAGTATACTCTGGAATCAGTTGACTCGGTCCTTATGTTACTTTAACTAAGTCACTTATCTCACAGGGTTGTTGTAAGGATCAAATGAGATAAAATACGTAAAGCACTTCGAAAATCTTAAAGCATTATGTAAATTTTTGATGTTATTGTTATTACTTAGTCTCCCTGGGCCTCAGTTTCCTTTTTTGTAAAATAAGAGAGTGGGACCAAATGGTCTCTGGGGTCCTTTTCAGCTCTAGATCCCATAGAAATCCCTCCACAAAGATCTTTTCCCCAGTTGGTAAAATTATAGGGAAGATTGTTATTCAGAAATGGCCTCTGGGATTCCTTTAACCTTTAAAATTCTTGGAGTAGTAAATGGCCCTCTGGAGACAGCAGGGTACAATGAAAGAGTCTAGACTAGGGCTCTACCCCAGATTTGTTGCCAACTGTCTTATATGACCCATGGTAAGTCCCTCCTTCCCTGAGCCTCAGTTTCTGCATTTTTGAAATGAAAGGGTTGGACTAGATCAAGCGTTCCTTATCTTGTTTGTATCATGGGTCCCTTTGGCAGTAAGGTAGCTAGGTGGTGTCACAGTGCAGAGAGTGATAACCCCCTATTAATTGATCTTTGTGAGCTCAAATCTGGCTTCAGATACTTACTAGCTGTGTGGGCAAGTCACCCAAACCTGCTTGCTTCAGTTTTTTCATCTGTGAAATGAGTTAGAGAAGGAAATGGCGAACTACTCCAGTATCTCTGCCAAGAAAACCCCAAATATGGTCTTGAAGAGTCCAGAATAACAGCAATGGATCCTTTCTCAGAGTAATAAAAATACTAACAACTACTTTTAAAATTTGCAAAGTTCTTTACAGAATTATAGCTAGTATTTATATAGCACTTAAAACTTTATAAAGGGATTTATAAATTTATTTATCCTCACAATATCCCTGGGAGATAGGTGCTGTTATGATGATGCCAATATTGGAGATGAAGAAACTGAGTCAGACATTGGCTAAGTGACTTGTTTGGGGTCCCACAGCTAGTGTCTATGGCTGAATTTGAACTCAAATCTTCCTAACACCAGGTCCAGACCTCTATCCATTTTACCACCTGCTGTACAAAATTAAAAAAAAAAAACAAATATTGGATTACAAACCAACTTGTAAAACTATTATTAAAATATTAAAATTTTAAAAAAGGACTTCACAGACCTCATGGTAAGACCCCTTAGGTTAATGGCCACTAAGTCCTGTGATCTTTCTGAATTCTCTATTTTTGAATTGTTATTCCAGAAAGTAGCAGTGATGGTCTTCACCATCTTGGTTCTCCAAATGTTCAAACCACAAAAACAAAAATAAAAACTGAAAAACTAGAGGAGAAAAGAGTACAACAAAGGATTGCTTCACTTTTCACATCCTTCTCTTACTTTTTGAGTGTCTATGTTCCTGTCTCCCAGGAACTTATTTTTCTCTCAGAATCCTTTGAGAAGATTTAGTTGCTACTTACTCCCCTCCCCCTACTTTACTCCCACTTCCATTTCAAGGATTCTGGAAGACTTAAAAGCTTTCAGGACTCAAAGGAATGAATCTCAAATGGTAGGATTTCAGAAATCCTTCAGTTAAGAGTGGAAAGGTTTTAGGGGAGAAGCATGCTTGAGTAGTTTCTCAAATCATCCTTCTTCGTCACCTTCTGTCTGCTGGAAAGACAGACTGATTTCAGTTTTTCAACCTTAGAGTCTTGACTAAGGAATCATAGAATTTAGGTAAATCACAGCTTCCTGAGTCTCAATTTCTTCATCTGTAAAATATGAAAGTTGGACCAGATGGCCTCTGAGGGTCCCTCCAACTCCACATCCATGACTCTTTGAAACTGTCAGTCAACACATGTTTAATCATTGTTTCCTTCAAGACAGGCACTGTCCAAACTGCTAAAGATACAAAGAAAGACAAAACCAGCTTCTGCCTTCAAAGAGCTTATAGTCTAATGGGGAGAAAACATGTAAGTTACCAGGTAATAAGAATATATAAGAAGTAAGAGGCATGTATTCACAGAGGGGAAGGGAGAATACCCTGGAGATCATCCAGTTCAGCCCTCTCATGTTACAAACGAGGAAACTGAAGCTCAGAGAGAATCTATGGCTTTTCAAAGGTTACACAGCTAGTACGAGTCTGATTTAGGACTCCAAGGCAGGCCTTCTGACTCTTAGGTCCAATATTCTTTCCACTGAACAAAACAACTTCCACTGGTCCCCAATTGTTTCCAATTGACACATGATTCTCATTATGATATTGACCTCATTTTCCCTTTCTTAATGGGATGCTTCAAGAATCTATCAAGAGTCAGTGTACGGGGGAGTACTTCCTACACAGACGCAGATAGCAACCCCTCTATATCTTAGTAGAAGGACTTCACTAATTATTGTTGTTTAGTTGTGTCTGACTCTTCAAGACCTTGTATGGGATTTTCTTATCAAAGATAGGGGAGTGGTTTGCCACTTCCTTTTCCAGTGGATTAGGTAAACATAAGTCAAGTGACTTGCCCAGGGTGACACATCTAGTAAATGTTTGAGGTCACATTTGAACATAGGTCCTTCTGATTCCAGGCCAAGCATTTTATCCACTGAGTCATCCAGCTGCCGCTAAATCTCAAGAATAACCATGTCTGAAATATTCATTACCCCAGAACCTGCCTAGTGATGGCCCCTTTCAATTTTGGATAGGCTGGTCCTTGGAGAGTGAACATACAGCCAATCATTGAAAATATACTTATATCTTCCCATGTTGGCAAGATCTGCTGGAATTTGTGATTTGCTGGGAATGGCTTAAGAAATCAAGATGACAGCAGAAATTTAGAAAGTCCATGCTTAAGAAATCAAGATGACAGCAGAAATCTAGAAAGTCCATGCTGTGGACTAGAGTGCTCCTGCCAAGCCCAGCCAAATACCTGTAAAAATGGCTCTACACAAATTATGGAGCTGCATAACTCAGATTATGATGGAGTGAAACAAATCTGCAGCCCTAGACAGCCTGGAAGTTCTATTGTGCCATGCTGGGAGCAGAGCACAGTCCAGTGTGGGCTGCATCAGCACAGACAGGACCTGATCTGGCCTTGGGGAGACTAAATGTCTCACACCTCTGGCAGTTTCCAGACTTAAGGACCCCAAATGCCAAGAACAAATTGGAAGGTCAGAGGAAAAAACCTGTGGGATCAGTGTGGGAGAGAGGAGTGGTCTGGCCCCAGTTCCAGGGCAGCAGAAGGGGAAGGGGGTGGAGGAACCCTCAGTAGCCACAGCAGCAGAAACAGCAGGGGCAGAGACAGAGACTGTTTCTGGAGCTCTAGGCCCACAGATTGTGGGGAAATCAAGCAGCTAACAGTATACCCCCCATCCCCACTGGAAGCAGAGATCTACCTTAACAAAGAGCTCAAAAGTCAAATAAATGGCTGGGGAAATGAGAAAAACTCTGAAAAAGAATCAGACTATAGAATTTTACTTTGGTGACAAGGATGCAAACAGAAGAAAACAAAGCCAAAGCTCCTCCATCCAAAGCATCCAAGAAAAATTTGCACTGGTCTCAGGCCATGGAAAAACTCCAAAAGGATTTTGAAAATCAAATAGGAGAAGTGGAGCAAAATTGGGAAGAGAAATGAAAGTGATGCAAGAAAATTATGAAAAATGGGTCAACTTTTTGCTAAAGGAGACCCAAAAAATGGTGAAGAAAATAACACTTTTAAAACTAGATTAACCCAAATGGCAAAAGAATTCAAAAAGCCAACTAGGAGAAAAATGCCCTAAAAAGCAGAATTGGCCAGATGGAAAAGGAGATCCAAAAACTCACTGAAACATTAGAATGGAGCAGATGGAAACTAATGACTTTATGAAAAATCAAGAAATTATAAAACAAAACCAAAGGAATGAAAAAATAGCAGACAGTGTGAAATATCTCATTGGAAAAACAACTGACCTGGAAAATAGATCCAAGAGAGATAATTAAAAAATTATGGGACTACCTGAAAGCCATGATCAAAAAAAGAGGCTAGACATCATCTTTCATGAAATTATCAAGGAAAACTTCCCTGACATTCTGGAACCAGAAGGCAAAATAAATATTGAAAGAATCCACTGATCACCTCCTGAAAGAGATCCAAAAAGAAAAACTCCTAGGAATATTGTAGCCAAATTCCAGAGTTCCCAGATAAATGAGAAAATATTACAAGCAGCCAGAAAGAAGCATTTTGAGTATTGTGTAAATGCAATCAGGATAACACAAGATCTAGCATCTTCTACATTAAGGGATCAAAGAGCTTGGAAAATGATATTCCAGAAGTCAAAGGAGCTAGCATTAAAATCAAGAATCATCCACTCAGCAAAACTGAGTATAATACTTCTAGGAGAAAAATGGTCATTCAGTGAAATAGAGGACTTTCAAGGATTCTTGATGAAAAGACCAGAGCTGAAAAGAAAATTTGACTTTCGAACACAAGAATCAAGAGAAGCATGAAAAGGTAAACAGCAAAGAGAAATCACAAGGGACTCACTAAAGTTGAACTGCCTACATTCATGGAAAGACAATATTTGTAACTTTTGAGACTTTTCTCAGTATTTGGGTACTTGGAAGGATTATACACATATATACAGAGAACACAGAGTGAGTTGAATAGGAAAGGATGATATCTAAAAAAATAAAATTAAGGTGTGAGAGAGGAATATATTAGGAGGAAAAAGGGATAAATGGAGTGGGGAAAATTATCTCATAAAAGAGTCAAGAAAAAGCTTTTCAATAGAGTAGAAAGGGGGGAAGTGAGAGGGAAAAAGTGAAACTTACTCTCATCACATTTGACTTAAGGAGGGAAAAACATGCACACTCAATTTGGTATGAAAATCTGTCTGGAAAGTAGGGGAGAAGGTGAAAAGTGAAGTGTGTGGGGGATGATAGAAGGGAGGGCAAAAGGGAGGAGGGAGTAATTGGAAGTAAGTACTTTTGGGGAGGGACAAAGTTAAAAGAGAGAATAGAATAAATGAGGGGCAGGATAGGATGGAGGGAAATATAGTTTGTCTTTCACAACATGACTTTTATGGAAGTCTTTTGCATAACTGCACATGTATAGCCTATATTGAAGTGCTTGCCTTCTCAATGGAGATGGGTGGGAAGGGAGGAAGGGAGAGAAGTTGCAATTCAGAGTTTTAAAAACAAATGTTAAAAATTGTTTTTACATGCAACTGGGAAATAAGATATACAGGTGATGGGGTATAGAAATCTATCCTGCCCTACAAGAAAATAGAGGAGATGGGGATAAGAGAAGGGAGGGTTTGATAGAAGGGAAGGAAGATTAGGGGAAGGGGTAATCAGAATGCATGGTGTCTTGGGGTGGGGGAGGGGAGAGATAGGGAGAAAATTTGGAACTCAAAATCTTGTGGAAATGAAAGTTGAAAACTAAAAGTCAATTAATTAATTAAAAAAAGAAGAAAGCAGGATGACCTCTATGCCATGATGAGTCACTCTCATGAAGGTTTTTCCTTAACGAAAAAGCTATAGAGGAGAGAGAGACAGAGAGAGAGAGAGAGAGAGAGAGACAGAGAGACAGAGAGACAGAGAGACAGAGAGACAGAGATACAGAGGCAGAGGCAGAGACAGAGAGACAGAGAGAGACAGAGAGACAGACAGAGAGAGACAGAGACAGAGAGACAGAGACAGAGAGACAGACAGAGAGACAGAGAGAGAGAGAGAGAGAGAGAGAGAGAGAGAGAGAGAGAGAGAGAGAGAGAGAGAGAAAGACAGAGACAGAGATAGAGACAGAGAGAGAGAAAGAGAATCTGGATATCCTTCCCGTGAACTCTGGTAGGGCTGAAGGGCACATTGCCAATCACCCTGGGATTCTCTTCCGACAAAGCCGTCAGCCCCATGTAGATTATCACCTTCAGGGGGCTCTAAGGTTATGTCTTCCAAGATCTCTCTTTTCTGCAGTTTAACCCTGATGTTAATTAAATGCCGAATGAGAGAAAGGTTTATCCTCCTGTCTATCTCTCTCTTAGTTAGTTGCATAACTACTTTTTAAAAAGAGGAAAATTCTATTACTGAATAATAACTCCCAATATCTAACATTCCTATAGCAAATTTTCAGGCTGAAAAAATACTTTACTGAGTCCTTTGTTCTCTTTGCCTTCTTCCTAGACTTTCCTCTGAGATCACCTTCCATTGACCATACACACACACACAAACACAGACACACACGCACACACACGCACATGCACACATGCACACACATGTACACAGACACATGCACACACACACATGCAGACACACATATACACATACACACATATGCCTATATATTTACATGTTGTGTGTACACTGTTTTACATATCATATGTGCATAGCTGAACGCAATGCCTGGCATCTACTAAGCTCTTAATAAATGCTTGTTGACTGTCCCACTGATTTACCACAATCTTTTGAGGGGATTTGTGCAGATAAACAGAGAAAAACCTGACCTTCAAGCTGTGGAAAGGCTGGTGATGGTCTCTGGAAGGAAGAAAAAAACCATTTATTGTGTGCCTACTGTGTGTCAGGCACCAAACTAAGGGTTTTACAAATATTATCTCTTTTGATCTTTGGGGAAATGATGAAAAGAAGAAAAGTCTCTGTTCTAGCCAGATCTGTCTCGCCCATTATCATCAACACAAAGGGAACTTTGAACAACGTTGGACATCTTCTGAACCTCCAAAGAAACTTTTGGAAAACATCTTTGTATTGAGGTCAACTTTGAAAACATCCTATCTAGGCCAATTTTTTCTCTCCCCACTCTCCCCCCTTTTGTTCTTTTAAAATACCAAACATCATTAGATCATGCTCTGAACTTATGTGGGCTAAGTGCCATGGTTTAAATCCCAGTGAGCTTGCTGACCTTAAAAGAATATCCTAAAAGGATAAACCTGTTTGTTTTAAAGTGAGAGAATGGAAAATAAAGTAACTTGAGTTTTTTTCTGAGACTTTGCTTGCCAAGTTGGTCTTCAGATGACTGTTTTTTAACAGTTGATTTATCTCCCCTGTAAAGTGAGGTTTTTAAAATAAATATATAAAATGTTTTAACAGGCCTTTCTCTAAGAACAATGATCAAAAACCACTGAAGATTCACCAGGCCCTGCTCAAGGAATCACAACTCACTTTTATTCAGTGGTATGGAATCAGGGACTTTTTTTTTTTTTTTTGATGTCTAGGTATTCCTTTAAGAGTTCAGATTTTCTGGGCTACCCAGGGAAATTAGAGATTAGTGAAGGTCACTTAGGAAGCTATTGTTTGAGATTGTACACCAATAAAATCTGAGTACCTATTTTGGTCTCTGCCCCCAAAGTAGGGGAAGATAATTTGAATGGAGACCCAGAAAGGGAAGGTATTTCTGTAGCCAGTTGGGTATTGATAGAACCAAGGTCAGTAGCAAATGTCTATCTGTCTTTACTAACTAGACTAAAAGAACTTCTTACTTGTCTAATATCAATGATGTAGCATTCCTCTGGTGAGGAATTTCTACTATCAGTGCAGATAGATACTCACTCAGAAAATGCATAGACTTAGTGAGGTGCTAGTGTAGAGTGTTGGGAAGGATCCTGGGGTTGGAACCAAGGATGTAGGCATAAATCTGATCTCTGTTGCTCACTGGTATGACCATGAGCAAGCCTTTTTTCATCCCACACCTTGGTTTCTCTGCCTATAAATGGAGGGGGCTGGAATGACCACCTTCAGGTATAGGAAGGCTGTTTGTGTAGAAGAGGAGCTCAATTTAAGAACACAGCTCTAGGGCTGCAAGCCACATTGGAGATGCTTTAGCCCAAGGATTCTTAACCTGAGATCTATGGATTAATTTCAGGGAGACTATGAACTTGGATGGGAAAAAAATCCATCTCTACTTCAATATAGCTGGTTTCCTTTGTGATTCTATGAATTTTATTATTTATCATTATCATGACTTATTTTATATTTATTATGTTATGCCCTTTATGCATAAAATTAGTTCTGATAAGGCACCCACAGGCTCCTCCAGATTGCTTGTCAAGGGGTCCAGGACATAAAAAGCCCTTATTGTATATGAATGTTGGCCGTTATTAGAAAGAAATTCTGAACTGGTTATTTCACTGATATACAGAACTCTCAGAAGAGAAAATTACCACTCCTCATGCAGGTTTCCCTCTTCTTTGCCACTTATAGACCTGCCTAGAACTAAGGGAGGCTGGGGGAGGTGCCCCAGGATCACACACACACACACACACACACACACACACACACACACACACGCACATACTGCATTTGTCAGAGATGGGGCTTGACTTTGTACACTCCATCTGTCATTGCATAGTACTTGTAGTCATTAGTTCTATTACACTTTTTCTTAAAATTGAATGAAAGGAAACAACGAAAACAAAAATGAGTAAAGCTCTTTAGTCCTTAGCAGATTTCTTTCTTTCTCTTTTCCTTTTTATTTCATCTTGCACTGAGCTAAAATCTTGCCTCTCTCAGCAACTTCTCCCCATTGCTCCATTCATCCTCCCCTGGAGCCAAATGGGACAAGTCCAATCCCTCTTCCCTGTGACAGATTCTCCTAGCACTTGAAGACAGTGATCAGGTCCCTCTTCAGTCTTCTGTCCTCCAGGCTACCCACCCCTGGTTCCTTCAGCTTATCCATAATAGTTATTATGCCTTGAATGTATACAAAGCTTCTTTCATTTGCTCTGAAGAATAGGATTATGCTGATTTTCCAGCCTGGACTTCTGGCAGACACACTGGCTCCTGGGTCCCTGCTGCAACCATTAGGCAATACGTAAGATATGATTGAGAAAGATGGCACTTCCTTCTTCAAATGAATCCATAAAACTGTCTTTGTAAAGTCACTGATACCCCTGTAGGGTCTTTGAAGTATACCTGCATGACCCAGCACATGGAACTCACATGGTAAATATCCTGGCAAGCAGAGACTTCCCAGGAAATCTCTCTCAGTCTTGGAGAAACAGAAGGATTTCCTGAAGGGATAGGAAATAGGATGCTGAACTCTGAGGCAGGAAAACCTGAGTCACGTCAGCCACCTGCTTCATAACTTTAGTCAGGTAACCCCTCTGAACCTCAGTTTCATCATCTGTAAAATGAGGGGGTTGGGCTTAATGGTCTTTGAAATCCTTCTGATTCTAAAACTATATTTGATGGTCACATGGCCTCATCTAATCATTTAATCCATCAGATTGTAAACTCTGTTAGGGCAAAAGGCTGTCTTTTCCCTCTTTTTGTATCCCTAGAGCTTAACATAGTGCCTGGCATATAGTAAGAACTCAAGAAATGTTTATTGATGATTGATCTAATCAGAATCCAATACTTGGAAGAGACTTTCAAATTTCAATGGCCCCATATTGCCTTTAGGGTGAAGTGTAAATTCTGTGACATTTAAAGCTCTTTTGCAATCTAGCTATAATCTCTTTTTTCAGGATGATTTTCCATTATTTCTCTTCATGCAGTCTAAGTTGCAAGCAAACGGGTATGTCTCGTTTCTTATGCAAGAATTTCTATTTCCTACCTTCATACCTTTGCCTAGGCTTTTCCTCATGCCTGAAATGTGCTTTCTCTCCTCACTTCTATGTCTCCAAATCTCTAATTCCCTTCAAGTTTTAACCTAAGTGCCTTTTCTGGACCTCTTCTCCACCAAAATGAATTTTTATGTATCTTCTATCTGTTTATCTGTTCATATAGTGTCCCATTTCTTCATCAGTAGTACCCCCAGCACCAAGGACAGTGGCTAGATTTCTTAATAAATGCTACCCTCAAGTATGTCAGTTTCTATTTACTTTGGTGAACAGTGACTTTTAAACAGGTCCTCTCTCTGGCCTTCAACCTCTGACCTTCAAATTATTCCTCTGTCTTATGTGTTGCTTTGATTTGGACAAGCAGAAATTAGGTCAGGACAAGGGTAGGAAGTCCAGAATCCAAGATCACCAAGCAGCCATGGAGATGGAAATTATTTTAGTGGTAAGTAGTGAAGTAGATAGAATGTTAGACTTGCATTAAAATCCTGCTTTAGACATCTTCTAGCTGTATGACCCTGGGTAAGTCACCTGATCACTTTCAGCCTCAGTTTTCTCATTCCTAAAATGAGGATAATCATATCACCTACCTCACAGGGTTGTTGTGTGGACCAAATGAAACACCATCTATTGAACATTTCATAAATGAACACTATCAAGTGCGAACTATTATTAATTAACCTCTTCCAGCTGATATCAGGACCCTAGAGGAATTCGTCTCAGAACAACAACAAATTCTGGTAGGGAAAGTAAGGAAGTTGAGTGGGTAGACCTAAGTACCCTAGGGCAGTATGAAGGCACTGAGTCCTTGGAGGAAGATGCCAAAGAGTAGAGGAGAGTGACCCACAGGCTAATAGGAGGAGAAGACCCCATAGACAAGACCATCGTTCAATAAGGCTAGCCCAAGGCAGAGCCAGGAGGAAGGTAAAATTCATCTTCCAAGTTTATATCAGGTAAGGTTGCCCCTAAGTGGTTTGACAGATGTGAATCAATTTACTTTCAAAGACCTCCACTCCTGTGTTGAATTTGAGGCCTGCCTCATTTTGAGGGGGAGGGAGATGTAGAACAGGCTCTGACCACAGATTCCTTTCCCAAGTCAGTAGTTGAACAGACTTTCCCTTTTCCAGACTGTCCAGGCCACTGTTTAATGGCATCTAGCAGACAGACTGCAGGTGGGCTTCTCACCTGCCTCCCATTAGAGTTTTTTTTTTTTGCCTCTGGGAAATGACGTGATTTACAGACATGTCTGTACTTGGGGTGAAGCAAATCCCTGCCACAGTCTTTCCCCTGTATACGTGGAAAGTGCAGGTGGTCACCCAGGCTCCACCTCTACCCTTGTATTTTTTTTCTTTTTATCAGCCAGGTCCCTATTTATTTCTTGTTAAATTATGTGTAATAGAAATTGACCTAAAAAAAGTAAAGTCTATTTTTTTTATCCACAAAGGCCAATGACAGC
Source organism: Notamacropus eugenii (assembly GCF_028372415.1). NCBI lineage: Eukaryota > Metazoa > Chordata > Mammalia > Diprotodontia > Macropodidae > Notamacropus > Notamacropus eugenii. Next base: position 15,863,409 of record NC_092877.1, read on the forward strand.
ATTCAGGGCTATGGGTTAATGTAAATCACACTACTTTTATTTGCAATAAGAAGCTCATGTGTGTGTGTTTTTATATTCTTTTTGGTTTTTTTTAAATTTTATTTTATTATTATTATCTTTTAATGTTTAACAATCACTGCCATACAATTGAGATTTTATGCCCCCCACAACTACCCCCTACTTCCCCCCTCCCTCCCCAAAACAGCATACAATTCTGTATAGGTTCTACATATACTTTCCTATTGAGTACATTTTCACTGTAGTCATGCTATGTAGTCGAACTAAAATCAATGGAAGAAATCATATAACAAAGTATTCTTTTTCATATTCCCAAAGCCCATGTTATAGATTGTAGACTTGTAGAAATCAAAGGATGGAAGGGAACTTAGAGACCTTGATTGATTATCATTTTACAAAGGAGAAAATTGAGGCCAACTCAGTCTATCAGTCAATCAATAAGTATTTATTAGTGTTGACTATGTTCTAGGCAGGGGTGGGGAACATTTGGCCTTGTGGCTTTAAGGCCTAAGGTTTCCCACCCCTGTTAGGCACTGGGCTGAATCTTGGATATAGAATAATGATGAGGACTTCACTTGTGCTTTCCCTGGTATTGGGAGCTCCCAGGGGAGTGAGCCAACACTTTCTCTTCAATGTATAGCATCAGAAAGATGCCTAGTGCCAAGAAAGTTGAAGTGGCTTACCTAGACTCTCCTCTCTAAGACAGAAATGAAACATCTGCTGCCTTCAAGGGGATTACATTCTACCATGGGAGATAATCTATACATGTAGAAGCAAATTTGAAATAAAAAACAGGTGTAGAATTTCAACTGCATTTCCCTAATTGAGATCTGGTCTACTTTTCACAATGCCATGCAGCCTTTTGGAGGAAACACCTTTGATTGTTGCCTTGGAAAGAGGTGGGATTCTAGTTCTAGTTCTGGGACCTAGGGAAACTCCTCTCATCCCTCATGGCCCTTATTTCCCATTGGTTTTTGTTGAAACTATTTTCACACTTTGCTGGTGACTAAAGACTAAGGCAGACCAAGACCAGAGGAAGGCAGAAGAGGAAACAGGAGGGCCAAACTCAAACAGGACTATTAAATAATCTGTTTAAGCAAGGCTGATCTGTTAGACTCCATTAACTACTTACATTTTCCTGCCTTCCTGTCCTGCAGCTGGTCACCTGCCCAGAAACACAATTGGAAACACAACCCTTAACCTAGCTCAGGTTTCTTAATGAAATATGATTACAGACTCTAAAGTACATATATAACCCAACGGCAACTCACCAGGTTTATATTCCAGACCCACCAGAACAACATATATCAAAATCTCAGCCTGGGTTGGTCCCAGTCTAACAGATGGTTCTTTAGAAGGTCTGGGAACCACCTTTGCAAAGAAGGGAATTAAAACCCCAAGGAAAGAATGTAAGGACTGCCTGTACCTGAGCCTTCCTCTCCAATGATTGTTCTCTGTGGCTTCCCTCTGAAAGGTCCCTATATTTCCTTATTACAATTCTATTGGAGCTGACAGACTAGACAGTAAGGAATACACTTTCATTAATTTTTTTTCTTTTAAAAATTGACTTTTGTCGATATGTTTTGGTTTTAATACCAGCTTCCTCCCTGAATAGATTGCTTTCTTTCTTAAGCCAATGAGCATTTCTTGCAATAAAGAATAAAAAAAAAGATCTGGCAAATTGTCCCCAAGTAAGTCAGGGTTGAAGTGTTCCCCAAAGTAGACCATGCCTATTTTTTGAAGGCCATTTTACATTTATGGGAAGAAAAATCTAAGAGATTTAATGGATGGTAAATTTCACATGAGTTAATGGCATGACATGGAAGCCTCCTTCCCACCCCTTTACTCCACCCAAAGAAAGCTGATGTGGCCAGGCTCCATTAAGGAAAGCATACGTAATGTGTAGATCAGAGGCAACAGGGCAGAGTAGACATTGAGAGAGATCTGGATTCAAGTCCTGCCTCTGACAATAAATTATCTATGTGACTTAGGGAAAGTAACTTAATCTCTTAGTCCCCAAAGCAACCATCTAAGTCTCTGAGAAACTACTAAGTGGTTGTTTAAGAGGTTAAGCATTGATAAAGGGAGTTTCCTCACTGGGTATCCTCTGCACTAATGAAATTACAGGTCCAGACCTGCTCCCCCTGAAAAAAATAAAGAAAAAATAGTGACCAGAGAAAAAGAAATTATAATCCTACTGTGCCCTGAAGTGTATCAGCTGGTTAACCAACAATATTTCATAAGCATTTATTATGTACTAATACTGAGTCTGGAGCCAGGAAGACTCCTCTTCCTGAGTTCAAATCTGGCTTCAGATAATTACTAGCTGTGTGACCCTGGGCAAGTCACCTGATCCTGTTTGCCTCAGTTTCCTCATCTGTAAAATGAATTGGAAGAGGAAATGACAAATCACTTTAGTATCTTTGCCAAAAAAATAAAAACAAACCACAAATGGGATCATGAAAAGCTGGGTGCCACTGAACAGTAACAAGGAAACATGTGCTGAGCACTGAGGTTTGGGGGCACATAGACAAAAGCGAAACCATTCCTGCCCTCAAGGAACCCCACTTTTAAAGGCCAGCTATGTTTAGCTCTGGGCACCATATTCCGGGGAAGACATTGACAAATGGACAGAATGCAGAGGGGAAAGAGGATGTCAGAGAGCTCCAGACACCTAAGAGATCTGCTGAGGGAAATAGAGATGTCCCCGGGGAGATCATAAGATGTAACAGGGGCCATGGCAGCTGAAGTCAAGTATCCAAAGGGTTATCGTGGAGAAAAGGCATTTAGCTTCCTTCAGCTTGGCCTTGGAGCCGGCAGTGAAAGCTGCTGAGAGGCAGGTGTAGGCTCTAGCTGAGGAAAATACTTTCTAATAGGTATTAGAATTGCCCAAAGGTGGGCTCAGCCACCTCAGAGAGGTCATGGATGTCTCCTCCCTGGAGGTCTTCTAGCAAGGGCTGACTGGCCACTTGTCTGGGATATGATAGAAGGGATTCTTATTCAAGTATGGGTTGGACTACAGACCTCCAGGGCCCTTCCAGTGCTTGGACTCTTAATTTCCTGTGACAAGTGCACTACTAGAAACAAGAACTGTCCACGGTCCAGATCTAGAGGCGGTAGGAGAACTTGGAAACCATGGGTCCTTCCAGTCCTGAGGTCTTCCAGAGAAAGGCAGGCTCTCTGATGGTTCTTGGCAGCATCTTGGAAAAAGCTCAGGGTCGGTTGTAGCTGGAGGAGAGAATAAAACCTGAGTGCTAAGCTTTTCCTAAGCCTTACAATGTGTCACTTTCTTTAAACTCCTGGAGTTGCAGGCTAGAATTTCCTAGGCTAGGTTTTCCTCCACTGTGGTACTCATCCATTGCTACTGAGGAATTTAATACTGGTGGCTTAGAGCAAAACATTGGGACTCAGGCCTTTTGACTCAGTTACTTATTCCTCTGACTTCTTGGTGGTACAATGGTTAGAGCACCAGGACTCATCTTCCTGAATTCAAATCCAGCCTTAGAAATTTACCAGCTGTGTCATTGGGCAAGTCACCTCATCCTATTTGCCCCAGTTTTCTCATCTATAAAATGAGATGGAGAAGGAAATGGCAAACCACCTTATTATCTTTGCCAAGAAAACCCCAATGAGGTCATGGAAGTCAGAAATGAATAAAAAAAACCCCAACAAAACTGAAACTCAAGTGAGTGAAATGATTTGCCCAAGGCCATACAGGCAGATACATAGACAAAAGGAAAACAATCTTCATATTTTAGTGCCTGGCATACAATAAACACTCAGTAAGTGTTTATTGATTGCTGAAAAAATACACAGTATATAGAAGACTGTAGATATTGTATCTCCCCTTTAGAATGTAAGCACCTTGACTTTCTGACAGCTGGGGGTGCCATAGTGCACAGTGTTGCCTCCAGAGACAGGAAGATCTGAATTCAAAAACGTCAGGTAATTACTAACTGTGTAGCCCTGGGCAAGTCACTTAACCTCAGCTGACCGTAAAGTGTGAATAATATTAGCATCTACTTTTCAAAGTTGTTGTGAGAATCAAACAAGATAAGATTTGTAATGCACTTAGCACAGTCTTGGCACATAGCAGATATGATCTAAGTACTTATTCCCTTCCTTGAGTGCAAGACTTGCTTTGACATTTGTCTCTCCAGAACCTAGAACAGCGCCTTACAGAAACAGCAGTAGTCATTAAGCTCTGACTATGTGCCCAACATTCTGCCGAGCACTGACACTTCATACAAGTTTTGAATTGAATTAAGGAGTTGGGTCTGGTTGAGGCCCAAAGTCCCTCCTGGCTCTGACATTCTTTGGGTGCAACTCACCCTTTCTCTCCATCCAGCTTTCCCTCCATCAGTAGGAACACTTGGGAAGAGAGAATGAGAGAAAGAGATCTCGGCAGATCGAGGTAGTCGCAAATTGAGAGACGTACAAGTGGAGAGTTAGACCGTTAAGCTTTCTTTTTCTCATGAATATTCTGTCACAGTAATAACCACAGAGATCAATTGTTCAGTGACCCACTCTGAGAAGCAAAGGATAAAGCAGAGATATATGTTCACCTTGAGGTGCTATGCCCTGCTATGGAGGATACTGTACAGAAAATGAAAAGAGAAGAAGGGTTCCCTATGAATAGCTAGGCTCTATGAATGTTTCTGCTTACAGATGACATGGTACTAACTGGGCTGAACTCTGGAGCATTACAAAACTTCTTTAGTAAAATGTGAATAATTTCAAGAAGTTTTGTTTTTAAGAATCCACAATCAAAAAATAACAGGTGATGTACATTTCTCATCTACTTTACAACTTGGACAGAGAGTCAATAGTCTATGGATGGATATAATTGTGGATGAGGAGAAGTGGGATCCCATCTGAAATGACAATGTTTTCAAAGGTCAACTCATACTTTGGGTGACTAGAGAGAGGGGTACAAAATGGCACTCAGATCAAACAACTGTGAATGTGTTTTTAAGTCAACTGGGGGTAGAGAGGAGGGAGTAGCAAACTAGGCACTGGCTTTATTGGGAGAGTCTGGACACTGCCTGTTGGGTTAAGGAGACAGAGGTTAGGACATCCTAGGTTTGACTGGGGTGGCTGTCCTTAAAAAAGGGGGTGTGATGATCACTCCCAAGTGGTCTGAGAAGTTCAGCAGGTGAAAATGTTTGTATTTCCTAAGTTTCTGAGCCATTAGGAAAAGCTACTGCTTTTCCACTTTATTTGCAGTTGTTAAAGGTCCTAAATCTCTCGATGCTTTGAAAGAGCATATTCTCTCTGTAATGCTGTTTGGCTATGAATCATAGGATGCCATGATCTCAGAAGAAACAGAATCCTGGGTACTTCAAAAGGCAAGGGAAGGATACCTGAGAAATGTGAGATGGTTTTAGTATTTTCCAACTATGATGGAAATGGAATTAAAAGCTACCATTAAGCTCATGTATGACCAGAAGAGATCATAGAATTATAGATTTAGAACAGGGGCTTTGGAGGCCAACTACTGAGACTTCTTTTTACAGATGAGAAAACTGAGGCTGAGAGCGGCAAAAATTTGACTTCAGGTACTGAAGCAGAGGCAACTGACTCTGTGTCATACTGTGCACATGGCAGATGTGTCACTTAGTGAGAATAAAGAGCTAAGAATAGGAATTTGAAGCATTTATACAGCACATGTAGGTTTGCAAAGAATTTTATAAACATTGTCTCATTTTTATCTTTACAACAAAGCTGGGAGACAAGTGTTATTTCCTCTAATTTACAGAAGAAAAAACTGAAGTCAAGTAGCTTGAGACTGCATTTGAACTCAGGACTTCCTGACCCCCACTCTACCACTTTCCATTGTCCAGCCTACCTATCTCTAGGTGCCTTGTTGGTGGCCTCAAGACTTTTGGGAAGGACTCAGAAGGAAATGGTGAAAAACTGAGCAGAATGGGAAAGTGTGGAGATGTTGTGCTCTGCCCTCATGGACTGAGAATTCACACTGACAAAATCTGGGATCCATCAAATATATGATGTACTAAAGAACACACATTGAATAAAGCCAGTTTACACAGTTTACATTATTCTCATGTCCAAGTTACTATTTACATAACGACTGAGATTAATACTAAAGAAGGGATGAGAAAATGTACCTCTCCTCCCTTCTTAGCAGAGGTGGGGGACTATGATTACAGAATATTGCATCTTATCAGATAGGTTAATGTCTTAATAGTTTTACTGCCTCATTTCTTTTCTTTTTTTTCTTTGCTAACAAAAGATGACTTATTGGGTAAAGGAAAAGGAAGGGATATATTCAGAAATTAAGGTGATAGAACAGAAGATCAATAAATTTTTTATATTATTTTCATGTAGGGAAAAGTATGGATAATGCCAAACAATAAGTAATTTTAAAATAATTTTTTGTTTGGCTGTGCAAAGGAACACTTACACTCACACAGATGTATCTCTATGATTGGTTCCAACTCAGTCTTGTTTTGTTTTTACTTCTGGTGACCTAGGACTCCTCAGGACAGTTCAAAGAAGAGATGAAAGACAGCTGGAAAGAGGCTCTGAAGTCAGTTAGTATACTCCTGCCAGAATGAGTCTCCTCTACAACATTCTGATGAGTGGCCACTCAACGTCTATGAAAGACCCCTACTGAAGGAAAACTCACTACCCATCAGAGTTTTCCCAGGAAGTAAATCAAAATCTATCATCCTATCATTTCCATCCAGTTCCGTTCTCTGTCTTCTATATGATGCAGATCAACTCTTACTTATATCAGAAGTCAAAAAGTATATATGTATAGATGAGGAAAGTAAAGATTAACACAGAGGTGACTTATCAAGCTCACACTAGTAATTACATTTTAGAGTTGGAATTTGAAAATCTAGATCTTTTATTTTCAAATCCCAGTGCCTTTCACAGTGTCTGATGTTAATTAATAAACGCTTGTTGGCTTGATGTTCTACTGAAATGAGGAGAGGCTTACCATCTTGTTGACATTTTGAATTTAGCATAAATTAACTTGAGACCAACCTTACACTATATGTTTGCTTCAAGTTTAGGGTGAAGCCACAAAGGATATAAATATAGTCAGTCTTGAATAAAAGGAAACCTGGTTTGGTCCAACCTTGAAGTATATTCCAAGGGTGACTATCAGAGAATGACCAGAGAGGAGAGGAAGTTCATAAATAATTTTACCTTTACTGAGTTCCTTACTGAGTTCCTGTAAGAAATGGCTCACTCACTATGCATCAGGCTATGATGATACCTTTTGAGCAATCCACATGAGCTATGGTCACCATTTTTGCAATTCCCACTTTTAATGGCTTCACAGTTCAGTTGCACCATGGGATAAATAACTTTTGCATCCAGATGCATAATTTTCCATTTTAAAAAGTCAGAAGCAGACTCTTCAGGGAGATTGCTGAATACCAAGGAGAGAGGCCCAGAGAATTAGAGTAATCTGCATCTCCTTTACAAAGACTTACATAGAGGGAGAAGAATGTGGATGGAACAGGAGCCATAGACCCACCTACCAGCTCCCTTGACTCCCACTGGAAATAGAAGGAAACAGAGCCAAATACAGAGCCAGAACAGTATTCCTCATTGTGTAGGTGAACAGCCGGGATTCATTAGCTTTGGTGGCTCCCATGGTGGGGCTGGGTTTCTTCTACCACATGTTACATCCTGATGGGATGATTCCACCTCCAACAAGTATTCATAACCTTCTCTCCCTCTCCTCTGCTGAAACATATCTCTTCCTCTTTAGGGTTAGAAGGAAATGTCATCTGATGCTTGAGGAAGCCCCACAGGTCTTTGCAAACTGGAGTCAAAATCTCTCGGGAGACCAGGTGACATGAGGTAGAAAGAATAATGCATTTACATCAGAGAAACTGGGTTCAAATCCTGACTGTTACTTAATACCTGAATGACCTTAGGCAAGTCATATGTACTCTCTAGGGTCATCTTTCCTTCATCTATCAAGTGAGGGGTTAGACATGAACTTTGGGGTCTGTTCTAGGTCTGAATCTATGACTCCACCAGCTTTTATTTCAAAAAAGCGGACTTTCAAGGGTAAGTAAATAGCATCCAATTATCTCATCATAGATTTAGAGTTGGAATGAAACTTATTCACCATTTAGTACTCCTGTTTCATTTAGGGATTAGGACCAGAGACCCTTGTCTATAAAATGAGGAGTTGGGTCACATGATCTCTAACATTCCTTTAGCTCTGGAAATCTACAATGTTGTATAATCAAAGATCCCTTTCAACTCACATTTTCTGAGCTTTAAGATTAAAACATAATTGCATCCCATTTGTGATTCAAAATATACACAAATTATAGTCCTTGTAGATTATCTGTGGCACAATATTCATTTCAATTGTTTCCCTACCCCCTACTCCCAATCCTGTCCCATTCTTCCCAGCATAGCCTTCTTCAGCCCTACAATCTAAGGGCTTATGTGTTTGGTTCTTCATGTATTTTGTTTGGTTGGGGAGATGAGAGGCAGGGTGAGGCAGAGGAAGGATAGAGGCTTAGGGCACGGGAAAAGATTTCTAAATTATCTCCTGTGCTTTACAATGTGACTTTAATATCTTGTAAATTCCAAAGTGCTTTTCAAAAGACAAATAATTTATGGATTAGTCATAATTTAGTCTTGTTCATTGAAGAACTCATTTGTATGAACACTCAGAAGTTGGTTATAAAGGGGAGATGTCATTTCTAGCCTATTGTGCTGTGATTTTGGAAACATCTCCCTGCCAAGCCTAGAGGTCTGTATTGGGCTACCCGAGTCTTTCTTACCTGTCCAGGTCTTTGGCTGGCCACGCCGGATGCACGTATGAGAGAAAGGACGTTCCAGAGTCAAACAGGGGTTGAGCTTTATTACAGGGTTTCGGTTACAAGTGCAGGGGGTCTTCTTTCTTAGGACGAAGAGGGGGAGATTTCCTAAGAAGGCTAAGCTTAAGGGATTGGAAGTAGAAGTACAAGCGGGGAGAGAGGGAGAGGGGAGAGAGGAAAGAAAAGAAGCGGAGCCCTACTTTTCTCTTTGGCTCCACACGAGCTAAGAGAGCTTTTAGGCTTCCTCAATCCTACTTAATCTTCAGCCACACAGTTTGCATCTCAATACCGTGCTGTTAGGTAACTAGGTGTGCTCCAATCCGGGACGACCTCGAGGGCAGGGAGACTCCACCCATCAGGTATCTCCGGGGGAGAGGCGGAAATACCCGAGCTAGCCGAGCTAGCTCGGTCTGACCTTCTCGAACCCCCGCTGTTCATGGAGGGCCTCGTAAGACTCTAAGATTTAGAAGTCCCACTTTTACCTGCCCGAGACTGTCCACACGGAATTGAGCTTCCAGTCCCAACATCTCCCTTTCATCCCTTCCCCAGAATTCTTCTGTCTCTATCCTCCTAACCTCCTTTCTTGATTACTTTAAAGAATGAAAATAGAACAAGATAACTAGCATTCATGTTGCCCTCCAAGGTTTGCAGAGTGCTTCACAATCATCTGCTCATTTGATCCTCACAATAACCCTGGGAGGTTAAGTATTGTTATTGTTCCAACTTTACAGATTAGTAACCTGAGGTACAGAGAGAGTGAGGGACTTGCCCAGGGTCCCAGCTGCTAAGTGTGTGAGGCAGGATACAAACTGAGACCCTCCGGAGGATCAGAGACTTAGAGATGACAGGGACCTCAGAGACTCTCTTTAAAGCCAGCGTTCCTTAGACTGTACCTGCTACTTTCTGCAGGTGGAACTCACAGGGAGAAAGTGGGATGATGGAGAATCATGGGATCATGGCTGTGAATCTAGAGTTAAAAGGGACATCTGAAGTCATTCTGGCTCAAACCTCTCATTTTACAATTAAGGAACCTGAGGCTTGAGGTGGTGGGTTAGTGACTTGGTCAAGTTCACAAAGGCAGTAAATATCAGAGGTGTGGTGATTATATACTTTGGGATTACATATTTCTTCCACTCTAACCCCCAACGGCCAAGAGATTAGAGCCATCTGCATAGAAATAGTGCCCCCTTCCCTATTCACACATATTTCTCAACCTGTTAGAGCTACTTCTATTCTGTTCTCAAATATTTATCATATATGCCTTGCCTTTGGTACTTAGTGTCTCATAGACTCACAGATTTGGAGCCAGCAGGGAGTTCAAAGGTTACCAAGACAACCCTCTCATTTTGTTGTTCAGTTATGTCCAGCTCTTGGGGTTTTCTTGGCAAAGATACTGGAGTGGTTTGTCATTTGCTTCTCCAACTCATTTTACAGATGAGGAAGCTGAGGCAAACTAAGTTCAGTGACATGCCCAGGGTCACAGCTGTTAAGTGTCTGAAGTCAGATTTGAACTTGGGAAGATGAATCTAGGCCCATCACTCTATCCACCGAGCCACCTAGCTGCCCAGAAGCTCTCTGTCTCTGTCTGTTTCTCTCATTTTCTACTTAAGGAAACTATGTCACAGAGAGGGTATAGAACTTTTGCAAAGTCATAAAGATAGTGGCAGAGCTGAAATTCCAAACCCATGTCCTCAGAATTTACACCTAGCCCCTTTCCCCCTGCCACTGTCTCCTTAACTAGTCAGAGATGGTAGTTCCCAGCAGAGTGCAAGGATCTCGCAGATCTATCAAGGTTTCCCTTTATTTTTGTTTTGGGTGCCATACACAATCGAATTATCCCCAGACCTTCCAATCCATCCTGTCCCCAGAGATATGTCTGGTGGTAACTCTGAACTTGACAACAGGTCCTTTCATGTCAAGTGGCTTATCAGGGTTTGCTTTCTCTTCTTTCTTTCTCTTTCTCAGTCTGCTTGTTGACTCATCTCTTATGTTGCCTTTTGTGACCATAGCTACTATTGCCTTCCTACTGTCCTCACCCTAGTCCAGGCCCTTATCACCAAACTTGGAATATGAACATTATCTGTCTCCCTTCTAAATCATTATCATAGCGTTAAGGAGATGGAACGTTGATCAGGGTTTATTTTACTATTAAAATTTTCCTCTCATCCTACTTAGTACTGACTCATTTTTTTTTCAGATATCTATGGCATAAACATTTCTCCACTTTGGGAAGTGGCATCAGAAGATCTGTAACTTTCTTGATCATTTTTGTTATCTTTGAGCACTCACCCAGAGGCAGAAGGTCTGGCAAAACGCTTCCATTTTAGGTTTGTCTCTATCTCGTTTTTGTGGATGCTTCTCCCTTGGTTGCCTCCTTCTAACTGTTTTCAGAAAGTATATCCAAATTAGAAAAGGCCTACAGACAATGTTGTTTACAAAGACAAAGCAGAAGACTTATCTTCCTGAGTTCAAATCCAGCCTCAGACATTTATTAGCTGTGTGAACCTGGGCAAGTCGCTTCACCCTGTTTGCCTCAGCTTCCTTATCTGTAAAATGAGCTAGAGAAGGAAATGGCAAACAGCTTCAATATCTTTGCCAAGAAAACCCTAATGGGGCCACAAAGAATTGGACTTGAATGAAAAATGACTGAACAACAAAATTCTAAAACAAAAAAAAATTGGTAAATAGACTTTCCCAGGCCCAGAGGGTACGTTTTCTGGCTTCTCTGAGAGACCCTCAGGGGAGAAAGGAGATTCTGAATGACTGGACTGAATAGTCAGAGTTTCAGAACCACAACATCTCTTTGAACACTCTTCATGCCTAGTTGATCCAAGCCAACCCAATCGACCTACCTTCCTGACCCCTGTCCCCTTGCTTTGCTCCCTATTTGTGCTGTACTTTTGCCTCCCAGCTCCACGTGGCTTCTTGTGAGTTTTTGTGTGTCTTCTTACTTTGTCAGCAGCTGGGTTCCTTTAAGTCTATTTCCTTGGACTCAATGAAATACCTTTTAAAGACCCACTCCTGGGACTACTCTGTGTGCTATTAAGAGGTCATCTAGTATGGCTGAACCTTTTACAGCTGTTCCACAATGTTTTACATTTCTGTCTCCCTTTCTGTGATTAGGCTTGGGTTTTCAAGGACCACTCCCTTATGCCATTTACCCTCTGCTTCCAGGACTCTTTGGGGGGAGGGGGAGTTGGGGAGGAAGAATGGACTTAGATCATTTCTATAGGGAACTCTTAGTGTGGAAATTCCCTCTATTGATGCTGACTAGTAGCTAATAGTAAATGGAGAGTATCCTGGGGCATTAAGAAGTTAAGTGGTTTATTCATGGTCACACAACTAGGATGAGTCAGTGGCATGACTGGAACTCAGTTGTTTCTGATTCCAAGACTGGCCTTCAGTTTGCTCTGCTGTGCTCTACTCTTCCTAAAGCACTGTTTTGCACGTGACATTCCCTTTTCCTTTTCTTTTTTATTCTCTACCCTCCCCTTTCCTCTTCCCTTTTCTTCCCTTTCTTTTCTTTTCTTTATTTCTCTTTCCTTCATTTCCTTTTCCTTATTTTTTAATTTCCCTTCCCTCCCTTTCACTTTCTCTTCTCTTTCATCTTCCCTTCTCCCTTCCTTCCCTGTCCCTTCCCATCCCTTCCTTTACTTTCCCTTGACTTTCCTTTTCTTTTTCCTTCTTTTCCTTTTTTTTCTTTTAAAGCTAAAAGCTACTCCCTTTGAATAGTGGATAAAGTCTAAACTCCTTCATTTTCCATCCAAGGCCTTCCACCATTTTGTCCCTCACTGCTTTCTCAACCTTTCCTTCTTAACTACTCTATAGAAACTCTTGACTGGAACCAAATGTTTGCATACTTTCCCTTGAACATTCTCACCTCTGGACCTTTGTTTCTGCCTGTCCCCCTACCTCAAATGCCTTCTCCACTCCTTCCCTCTAGCCCCTTACTTCTTTCAAGGATCAATACTTGCTTTATGTCCTTTGTGAAGTACTTCCAGACTCTGCCACCTTCCTATACCTATAGAATTTAGACCGAGAAGAACTCTGGAAATCAAAGTCTGATCTCCTTATTTTATGGGCCCAGACTATAGATAAAGGAAGTCATTCAAGGTCACCCAGGTAGTATGTCACAAATCCAGGGCTCAAATGCAAGTCCATGGACTCCACATCCAGGGCTGTACAGCCCTCTTTACCTCTCTTTTCTGATTCCACTGATTTGACCCTTAAATAAGTTATTATAGAAGAGATTGGGGTGCTCCTTAGGTCCATCCTGTCTCCTCAACTAGACCACAAAGTTCTCATGAGATGGAATAATGCGTATTATTTAGCCATCATAATATCATAGACATAAAGTTGGAAGTGATCCTAATGGTCATCTGAAGCAGCCAGGCCTCTTATACCCAGCCAGGCATGTTGTAACACCACCACTACTGTGACTACCATCACCACTCAAACCCTGAGATGGAGAGCCCCAAACCATGAACCCAAGGGCCCTCCCTGAGAATAGTGACATTAAATAATGACATGAAAGAAGAGGCATTAACATTTGCTTTGCCATTGCACTCTAAGGACCACAGGAATTTTCATCTGACCTACTGCTTAAACCTTCCATATATATTGTCTCTCCCTTTAGAATAAGAAACTCCTTGAGAACAGGAATGGTCTTAATTTTCTCTCTGTCACCCCAGGGCTTAACATAGTGTTTTCCAATAGCACATGCTTAGTAAATGGTTCATTTATTCATTCATCCATCTTTTCCAGTTTCTTCATTTTACAAATGGGAAAACTGAGGTCCAAGGAGGGGAAAAGACACAGTCAAAGCAATACATATGGTAAACAGCAGAGTTGGGGTTTACACCCAATTCTAAAAGGGAAGCCTACTTGCATCCAAAACTAGGGGAATATTGGGACTTGGCCTCCAAGCCAAGAGGTAGGCAGGAGATTGACTTTCTCCTCTGACTCCAGATGCATTATTCCTTCCACTGCTTCATGTGATGATAATAATCAGACTTGTATATAGTGTTTTAAATTTATTAACTGGTTAAACAACTGCATCTTTTATTTACTCCTATTTATATACAAGAATATAAGTTCCTTGAGGTCAGGAGCTGTAGTATCAGAGGCCTTCAAGTTATGTCTCTTCAAGTCCCATCTGGTACCCTTCCTAGTGTAAATTAGTATAGTTTAGTTCAGGGGTGGGGAACCTTCAGCCTTGAGGCCACATGTGACCCTCTAGGTCCTCAAGTGCGTCTCTTTGACCAAACTTCTTGGATTTAGTCAAAGGGCCGCTATTCAGGATCTAGAGGGCCCCCCTGGTCTAGTTAGTTTATACTAACTATACATTATTATTATACTAACCATACATTGAAAGACAATATTTATACATTGCCTTTCAATAGGAAACAAATCTGCTCTTACCAGGGTGAGAAAAGGACCAAGCAGGACCCTGGGAAGTCAGTCTTAGTGGGATTCCTGCCTTTCCTTGACTTTGGTTGAGGCTTTCAACCTGACCAGTCTCCTGGAATCCTCAAGAGAGGAACCAGGTACGGAGGGATCAGGGAAAAGATAAACTTAAACTGTCCAGGTCCCCATGCTGGGCAGGGCTAAGGATGCTGAATTTAGATCATGAATTTTAAACTGGAAGGAAAGTCAGAGACAGTCTAGTCCAAACCACTCAGAGCCCCTGAGTTTGAATTCCAATTCTATTGCTTCCTGGCTGAATCTTTTCAGGCTTTTAGGACACTAATACTGTCCATGAGTTTTCTGGACAAAGACACTGGAGTGGTCTGCCATTTCCTTCTCCGTTGGATTGAAGCAAACAAGGTTAGGTGACTTGTCCAGGGTCACACAACTACTAAGCATCTGAAACTGGACTTGAACTCAGGTCTCCCTGATTCCAGGCCCAGCTTTCTACCCACTGAGCCACCAATCTGCCTCCAAGTGTCTGTTTTCTCATCAGTAAAAAGGAGGAGGTCGGACTAAATAGCTCCCAAGGTCCCTTGCCGCTGTAGATCTGGTATCCCGAGGTCCGGTCTGTTTCCAGCTCACCCAGGCAGGAGTAAACAAACCTGTAATTAGGCTCCTTATTCAGTCACTGTCGGAGAATGTGGGTTATCACAAACACATGTCTTCGAGCAGCAGATCTTCCCGGCTGCTCCCTGGCGGCTGGGGGAGCGTGTAGGCAGTGGGCTGGGGGTTCCCACCTGTCCCAGCCCCTCTTTGGCTGCCCGCTTTGCCCTGGGGCATTGCGCCCAGGAGATGGGCGTAGCCTAGAGGGGAAGGGAGAAGCCCTGTGGGGACGACAGCATCCCAGAGAAGAGGGAAACCTTTCCTTCCCTTCCCTTCCTACTCCAGCCTGGATCCTTTTCCACCACGCCCCCGCCGTTGGGGGCAGCAACGTCTACCCAAGCCCAGAAAGGGTTAAGGCAGCAGCAGCGGAGGGAGGCTTGGACTGACGTTGCTCTGGCTGAAGGTAGTTTTCCTCTGATGAGGATGAGAGAGCCCAGCTCTCTCTGAAACCCGAGCTCCCTCTTAGCCAGGGCTTGGTGTGGTCCCAGGCAAAAGCCAGCCTCCCGCTTGCCTCGCTGCCTGGAGCCGGAGCTCCGGCAGTGCCCAGTGCTCTGGCCCCGGGAAGGATGGAGCTCGCCTTCTGGACTCAAGCAGGGCTCATTCTGGTGCAGTTTCTTCTCATCTCCTCCTTGCCAAGAGGTACTGTAAGTAGCAGGGTAGGCTGGCAAATGTGCAGAACTCCCTCCCGAGGAGGGGGCATTTCAGCTGGTGCTGCAGGGCAGAAAGCCCAGCTCCAGAACTGGGACGAGAGCCCTCGAGGGAGTGAGGAGGGGGCAGAGAAGCGAATCTTTGTTTCTGTCTAACCATGACGCTGAGAGATGTAATGTTCCCGGAGGGGGGTCCATTCCTTTGTAAGGTCCAAGTTGTAAAACTCAGGAAAGACTCTGATTCCTTCACTTCTACAGGTGCGTGTCGGTGTGGGGTGAGGGTGCCCTAGTTGCTATGTTTGCCTTGTTTTTCTGTTGTTAACACATGAAAACAGAAGATGATTTGGGTTTGGGTTCTTAATTCTGACTTGTAAAGGGGGTAGATAGAAACCTTAATAAAGTGATTCCTTCAGAAAGAAAACAGAGGAAGGAAAGAAAAAAGAGAAGGAAGATAGAGAAGCAAGATTAAAAAGCAGAGGGGAAAGTCAAAGAAAAAAGGAGAAAAGGAAGAAAAAAATAAAAAGATGAAATGAAAGACAGAATGAATTAAAGAGACAAAAAAAGGAAGGAAAGATAAAAAGATGGAGGGAAAGACAAAAAGAAGGAAAGACAAGGAAGAACTGCAAAAATAAGGGAGAAAGTCAAAAGAAACAGAGAAGGAAGAGAGAAAGGAAAGACAAAAATGAAGGAAGAAAGGCAAAAAAGGAGAAGGAAGAAAAAGGAATTAAATGCAAAGAAAAAGAATGAAGGAAAGAGGAAAAGAAGGAGAAGGCAGTCAGAAAAAAGAAGGAAAGAAAGCAAAAGATAAAAGAAGGAAAAAAGGAGAAAGAAGGGAAAAGGAAGAAAAAGGCAAAAAATCAGGGAGAAAGAAAGGAAACATATATTTTGATGGTGTTCTCTTTATCCTTGAGCTAAGCTTCAACTAAACTTCTCATGTAAGGGCAGGGTGAAGGGTTTAATCTCAGTTGTTGCTTTGTTTGTTTATTTTTAAACCCTCATTCAGAACGTTTTGTGTTC
The DNA here is from genome assembly GCF_028372415.1 of Notamacropus eugenii. Classification (NCBI taxonomy): domain Eukaryota; kingdom Metazoa; phylum Chordata; class Mammalia; order Diprotodontia; family Macropodidae; genus Notamacropus; species Notamacropus eugenii. The sequence goes on from NC_092877.1 coordinate 15,879,985, forward strand.
CTTGCAGGAGTAAAAAAGTGCGCCTTGGATGTGTGGCTACGCTCAGTGCTTAGTTTTTGATCGCTTCAGCAGCCCCACTTGTCAAACACTCTGGCTTCTAGCCTTGGGCTTGTCATACCATTTTTCTCTGAGGAGAGAGGGGCAAGCTAGATCTCCAAGGAACTGCTTGGAAAGACTCCATGTGAAGGGTCTCCTGAGTGTTTGGGAGCAGCTGAGCCTGCTCTGGGCACAGAAGCAAAGGCGGGACAAACTTTCTATAGGCTGCCGTTAAAGAAGAGGCAGCATGAGGGGGAATGTGGGGCATCTCTTCCAGCATACTCCTTGGTGGTCTAGCCTTGACTTCTTAGAAGGTCTCATGGGCAAACCTTGAACAAAAGCTTGACTCAGAGGATCAGCAGGGGGTTATGAAGGTATTGAGTTATTGCATTCTGTTGATTCATCTGGATTTGCTTGTCTTGAGAGTATAATAAATTAATATGCACACAGACACCAAGAAAGACAGAAAGGCATATTGAGATAAAGAGGTAGAGAAAGACAAAGGGGTATTATAGAGATACACAGAGAGGAACATTGAGTGGAGACAATGAGAGAGGCAAAGATACAAATAATAGTATTGAGAATTCATTATGCCAGGGATAGAAAAGGGGATGGTAAAACCTTATCCATTAGGGAATGTCAGTAAAAAGGGAGTATGCTAAAGGGAGTATGGAGGAAGGGGGTACTGAACTGACCGTCGTAAGACCTTATTATAGCTCAACTTTATAGTGGTAGCCAGTGGGTAGACCCTGGAGTCAGATAGTTCAAATCCCACCTCAGACACTTACTAGGCATGTGACTCTGGGCAAGTAATTTAATCTCTGCCTGCCTTACTTTCCTCTCATGTAAAATGGGAATAATAACAGCCCCAACAGTATTGTTGTAAGTTTCTAATAACATACTATTCACAAAGTATTTATCCTGACACAAGCTGACGAAAGGACTCAGACACATCTTTCCACAGGCCTCAGTTTCCTCCTTTGTAAAATGAAAACTTTGCCCTAGGGGTGGTCTAAGGTCTTTTCCAGCCCTGACATTTTCTGATGCAGTGACAGGTAAAAGCATGAATCAATAAAACCCACTCCTAATTCCCAGTTCATTCTTTTACCTCCAACCTCACTTCTGACTAAGTCTTTCTCTCTGAGTCACTAAGAAGGTGGCAGAATTGATCCACTTGAATTTTTCTACCCTTTTCTCCTTCTTCTTAACTGCATTAAGAGAAGAGCTGGTGAGGGAAGGAGGCAAAAGGCAGTAGTTGGTGCAGAAGGAGAAGAATCTGTACAGCCCACATCCTGGATCCACAGCTCCAATAATTAAAATGCCTGTTGAAATTGGTGAGGACTAAGTTTGGACTTGAGATGAATTCTTGGCTGGTGAACAAAGTGCTGAACCTGGTGTCAGGGATATCTGGGTTCACATAACCAACTCTGATACTAGCTAGTCAACCCTGGTCAAATTCCACCTTAAAATCAGGTTAAAGCTTCTATATACCTTTTGCAGTCCCTGCTTAATCATAGATGATGGAGGGAGTTCTCATATGTGGAATTTCCCATACTGACAAATTCAATTAACCAATTACTGATAATTTACTAAAATACTACCTTCTATTCTCCCACTCTCAGCTACCAATATCCTCTTCCCATCACCGAACATCTCTTTTGCATTTATTTTATATATGCAAGCCCCTTAGGTGCAGGGATTATATGACTTCTGTCTTTACATCCTTAGCTCATAGTAAGCATTCAATACATGCTTGTTACTTGATTGTTATGAAGTGCTTACTATAGGCCAGGCACTTTGCTAGATGCTGAAGGTATAGGTATAAATGTGAGATGACTCCTGCCCTTATTTCAGAGCTTTCACACTGAGATTAGTCATATTTCTTTGGGATGAATTCTAATGAATGGTTATAGTTAACCGAGGTAGCATCGTTCTCTACCCCCTACTACTTAGGGGTGATTCACATGCCTGAAGACCTTGCTGATACTTCTTTTCAATGTCTGCATCAAACAATAACCTGAGAAGAGGACATTCTTTCAGGTGACAACTTCTCATGAATGTTTCAGAGTGGTGCCTTCTTCTCTGGGTCAGGCATGTCCTTGTTTTGTCTTCATGAGATGGTAGGTAGGTGAGGTATCTCATGTAGCTCCAATCCACCAACCAACCAACTCCAACTCTTCATTCTTTAACTAGATCAGCATCTGAAAAACTCATTTATTCCTGACCCAAGAATCTCTTCCACCTTCTGCTATGGAAAATTTGCAAGGGAGGATCCGTTTCATCTTGGCAGCCAGAGCTGCTAATCCTAGCAGAGAAGAAATTCACGTGTTTTGAAAGGATGTTGTAGCTATCGGGCATCCGAACCCAGATGGATGAAGAAACTGCATGGAAAAGGATAATCCAACTTGGAGCAATCCCCTCCCATTGAGAATTTGAGAATCTAGTGTTGGCGAGGAGACCTACACTGACTCTGTTTAATGATTTTTTTTTAGAAGATCTGATGAGTTGAAAACATTCTCCAGAATTCTGGGAGGAGACTGGTGGAATAACACATCCACATGACATTTACTGGACAGCAAGAATCAAAACAATGGGTCAAATGATAACGCAGTCATGCAAGCACACCCAACTCAGAAACAGCTCTGCTGAGTAGTCTGAGCTCTGCCAAGATTACTCTCTCTAATAGGAAAACCTCATTTTGAATATGCCCCACTTGGGAATTCTTCTTAATATGGATAATGTTGAAAGTGAGGCTTCCAGGGCAGACATTAGCTCGCTGGAAAAGGACCTGAATTCATCTGGGGGGAAATATGAAACACAGAAGGTTAGTGGGCAAAAGGAAGAGGCTGCCTGAGGAGGAATGTGGAAAGAGGACAAGGGGCAGCTCTGGCCAAGAAATGAGCTGTCATCTTCTAATGTATTATAGCGGCAAAGTCTCAAGAGTGAGCCAGGAATGGAGAGCCTTCATTGCACGGGGGGGGGGGGGGGGTGAAGATGGGAACTTCCCCTGAAAATCCCCTTCTGAAAGCGATCAAGTTTGCCATAACTTAATCTTTCAGGAATGGAATTTTAGACGTGGAAGGGACCTTAGTGCCCCAACCCTTCCCAAATGACCTTGTGTTTATTTTACGTAAGCTTCACAAAAAGAGACAGCTGTGGAAGAGTGGACAGAGAGCTGACCTTGGAGCCAGAAGATGGAGAGTCGAGTCTTGCCTCTGAAACATACTGACTTTGTGACCCTGGGCATGTTATTTGGTCACTTAAGTGTCCTGGGCAAGTCTCCAAGATTTTTAAGTTTCAGAGCAGGGTTACTTGGTACTGATGCAAGAAATTTTCCCACTGGCAGATTTCTATGCCAATGAAATCAAAAGTTCAGTTAAAATGACATAAATTAATGAGCCTTTTTAAGTGCCTCCTATGTGCTGAGTACTATGCTGAGTACTAGGGGTATAAATGAGTGAAACTGATCTTGTCTTCAGTGATCTTATAGTCTACCTGGGAAGATGATCCACCAGCAGCTAGGAGAAGCAGAGATGGCTTTGTATATATTGTATACGACCACCAGTATCTGAGATGAAGTAGGTGCTTAATAAATGCTTATTAATTAATTGATTAAAGACTATCTAGTTCAGATGTTCTTCACCAATGTGAACTAGTTTTAAAATTTTTTGATGACTGTGTTTCAAAATAACTGGTTTCCTTTGTAGTCTTCTTATTTTAGGCATTTAAAATATTATTCTGAGAAGGAGTGCATAGATTCTTCCAAACTACCAAGGGGCTCCTTGATACCCCCTCACTCTCCCCAAATGACCTCAGATTTTAATCTCTAAACAAGGTTAAAACCTCTGATTTAGCCTCACTCCTTTTGACAGATGAGAAAACTCAGCCTCAGAGAGTTGAAAGCTGCTCAGGGGCTCAACAACTAGTCCATCCTGGGAGAGTCAGGATGAGATCCCTGGTCTTCTGGTGTCTGGCCAGTGCTCTCTCCAGCATAGGTGACATTTCATGTAGCTTGTTAGTGACTGTAAAGTGCTTTACATACATCATCTCGTTCCCTGTGAGGTAGGTGTTATTGTTATCCCCATTTAGCAGAATATGGGACTGAGGCACAGAGGATTTGAGTGGCTTATCCAGAGTCACAGAGCCAGTTAAGAGTCTGAGCCTGGATTACAACCCAGGTCCTCCTGGCTGTAAATTCAGTGTTTGTTTTCAGCATACCAGCCTGCATCCCTCTCTGTACCAAAGACACTTCCTCTTCATGATCTGGGGTAAGATAATTGACTGGTAATCCAGTGGAGTCTTTAGGACTGGGCTACTGAAAGCATGGGATTTCATCCATACCATTGAACTGTTCTCGACGCCACTGGCTCAGCTGTGTCGGCTGAAAGTGACAGATGAATTATATTTCCAGGAAAGTGAGCCCATGGTCCTCCACCCAGATGTTGGACTGCAAGCAAAAGGAAGCTCGTTTCTATATTTCCAGCTGTGTGGAACGAGGATAGGAAAATCTAGCTAGCTGGGAAGAAATTGTGGAATAGCCAGAACTCCCATGCGTTATCTCATTTGATCCTGACAACCACCCTATGAGTGAGGTGGGTACTGTCCTCATTATTGTTCCCATTTCACAGATGAGGAGACTGAGGTCCGATGATCCTCCAAAGTCACAGAACTAGTAGGTGTCTGAGTTGATATTAGAGTCAATGACATTGAACATCCTTTCCAGCTTTAGATCTATAATCCTAGGGTTACTAAGTACAAGGTCCTGTTGTTCCAGTCTAGTTGGGGAGACTAGACACAGACATAGAGAGCATTTGGTCTCTTAAATTGTTACCTTATTTAAGGGTCAAAGACATGGACTTGGAGCAGATGAAAAGTGAAGAGATAATGAAGTGTATCTCTCTTTCTGAGTCCTGCATTTGGAATGAGGATACCCCCTCACTCTCCCCAAATGACCTCAGATTAAAATCTCTAAACAAGGTTAAAGCCTCTGATTTAGCCTCACTCCTTTCTACAGATGAGAAAACTCAGCCTCAGAGAGTTGAAATGCCACTCAGGGGCTCAACAACTAGTCCATCCTGGCAGAGTCAGGATGATATCCCTGGTCTTCTGGTGTCTGGCCTTGTTATTCTGGCTTTGTTATGTTATTTACTACCTGGGTGACTTTGGGTAAGTCACTACTGTCTGGACTTCTGTTTCCCCACATGAAAAAGTAGTGGGCTGGACTCAGTAAACTCTAGAGGCTCTTCTAGCTCTAAATGTATGACCTTATGCAGAATATCCAACCCTGGACTGAGAAATGTGAAGAATCTATTATCCTTCCACAGAAGCGCTGTTGAAAAGCTGGAGCACTAAGCCTCCTGGTATCAACTTTTCCCTAAAGGAGAGGAAGAACTCAATGTTTACATGATCCCTTAATGAATTCGAGGGTCCAGGGATAGGCAGTGAGCTGGAAAGGAGGGACCAGTGACATTACTGAAAGAAATGCTACCCAATTGGAAACCTGGTCCCAACTTGAGGAATTCTATTCCTCAGAGTTCCAAAGTGTTGACCACAGCCCTTGAGTAGAGAATGGAGGAAATGAAGTCACTAACTAAGGACAAAAACCTCAGACCTATAAGCAAAACAAGCTGAAGAATTAAGGAACCTGGACTCTGCGCTGAATGGCAGTGTCTCTTTGCTTTGTTTGTCAGGGCAGGCTGGCTAGAGACATTGGATTCCCGCGGGAAATCTCGCTTTCTGTTGCCCCTGTCCAAGGTCTATCCCCCCCTTTCCCCTCTGCCTTGCCACCTTATGCATTACTGCTGGATTCCTATCTATCCTTTTAGGCCCAATGCAGGTGCCATTTTCTCAAGAAAAGTCTTCCTTGGACTGTTACATGGAAGATCTTTTAGCTTTGTTCTAGTTGGACCCCAGTTCTGCCCAAATGGGTAGAAACTGCAGACAAGACAGTTTGGATCAATGAACTAGACATCTTGCTAACACTAGAAAAGTATTGCTCAGGAGTTCAGGTAAAGACTATGTGGTTAGTCTCTTAGAGATGGGATTGCGGTTCACCCTGAAACTAATCAGCTCTGTAACCATGGGTAAGTTGTTGAATTTCTTTGAGCCACAGTTTCTCATTTATAAAATGGGTATGATAACATTGACCTCAGAGAGAGACCATGAAGATCAAATTAGATTACAAATATAAAGTGTTTTGTGACCTTAGAGCACCATATAGAATGGATAAAGATGGAACAGACCTTTGAGGTCACAGTTCAACTTCCTCATTGTACAATTGAAGAAACCAAGGCCCAGAGAAGTTCCTGTGCCCAAAGCTACATAGGGGGCAAAGATTTGAACCTAGGACCTCTGTCTCCAAATCCAGTGCTCTTTCTACTGCCCCACATTGCTCGAGAAAATAAAAACATTGGAACCTTTTTAGGCTAGTGCATACAGTTGCTCTACTTCTGGAAACCATGTCTTAAAATGATAGATCCAGGTGCATGTCTAGTTAGGTTGGCTCTGCTGTCCAGAAACAGGATGCTGTCCTCTAGCACTTGGCCCATTAGTTTCATCTATTCCCCCTCCTTCCTTCCTATAGGAGCAGTGGTAATGGGGTCTCTTTATTCCTATACAATCTCAGCACCTAAGATGATTCAGAAAGGAAGGAAGCAGTAAGCATTTCAAAGGATCATTCAATTAGAGGCACAGCAGGACAAAGGATGGAAGTCTTGTGACTAGACAATTCTGATGGGAAGTTTTTAGTGGTAAGGCAAGCTTGACATGAGTCATCAGCATGACATGGTCCCAGAGGGTAGAAGTAGGGACAATGGCTAGAAGTTGTAAAGAGACTGATTTTTGGCTCAAATTAAAGAAAAACTTCTTAATAATTGAAGTTTGACCTAAGTGGAATGGGCCACGTTGGGAGGAAGTGAATTCCCTCTGGGAAAGATTTTCCCATAGCATCTAGATGACCATTGCTTGGTATGTTGTAGAGAGGATTCATGTTCAGATGTGGGTTGGACAAGATGACACACAAGGTCTCTTTCATCTCTGAAACTCTGAATCTGGTTTGAAGGGATTCTGTTGCCTATTGTCTATTGTCTGAGGGTGCTAGGAGGCCCATAGGAGAAAATAGATATGTTTGATACTGCAGGAGATCATTTTAGCTTATTATGTGGACATTAGGGCTTTTGTAGGCCAGTCTGTCCTTATGTGACTGGAATTTATTCTCATTAGAAAGCCAGATGACAGGCTTCACTGAGGCTTATGCAGGAAAATGAGTCACAAAGAAAACAGGGTCACATGCATTTAAATTTGCTCTTCCAATATTTCTGGGCAAAGGTGAACATGCCCAGTCACTTGGGAGAGGTTGCCATTGAGCACATAGCCCTTATTTATCATTCTGCTGAGTTCTTAACCATTTCTTTGTATTTTGGTAGTAAAAAGATATTTAAAAAATGGGAGCAAATCATAAACAATTCACAGAATATGCAGTACACCAAACAAGTGGTCACCTGACTGCCCTTTGAAGAGTAGAGGAGAAGGGGATGAGGAACTCATTCCATTTGGAGATAATTGTAATGATCCACTCACACAATCTCAGAACTGTGTGAGATCTCAAGGCCACACAGTCCAAAGAACACTGAAACAAAAATCCTTTTGACAGTTATGGAATCAGTGCTTATCTGACCTATGATTGGAAATCTCCTGGGAGGTCTTCATTACCTATCAAGGCACCCTATTGCATTTTGGACTGACTCTGATTTTTAGGAAATTTTTCCTAGTAGGTAGAATAGTGGTATCCAATAGACATTGGGGAACCACCAAAGATTTTTCAGTGGATTGGTTCTGGTTCAATTCTACTAATAAGGAAAAATAGTTTTCCAACTCTCTGAGAGCTGCACTGAAGGCAGGTATGACCCTTAGGAAGACATTATAACAATCCAGGTCAGATAATGAACTATGGAACTAGGATGGTGGCAGTGTGAGTCCTCGATGACCTTGGGAAGTCATGGAAACTGTCAAAGTCTCTCTAATGGCTCCTGAACAAGGAGTTGGGAAGGTTAACTCATTTCTTAAGTGCTTTGAGATCTACAGAATCAAAACATTCTGGAAGGCAACATCTACAGATGTTTCTTTCATTTCCTTCTTTTTGAAGCTTGAGCCTGTATTTTCCTCCAGGAGCTTATTGTTCCTGGTTCAAAGCCGACCCCATGACGTGAAACTTTCTCCCCTTCCCTGTGGCCACTGGACAGTTGATATATTATTTTAGTTTTAATATATTTTTTTTCCAAATTCCATACTTCCTCATCCCATTTCTCCATTTGCTCCTGAGGAGACCATTATAAGATTTCTCCATGCTGGAGGTAAAAACTGGAACTGGATGGAATGATGTGAGAGTAAAGTTCTTTCCATCCTTTTTGGAGAAGAAATACAAGAGAAGCCTTTACACTGGAGGGCAAGAGAGAATAATAATTTCTATCCTTGGTACTTTTCTTCTTCATCAATTTAGATCCCTCATTTCAACCAATTTTTGTTGTTTAGAAGATTTAAATTGCTGGTGAAAAATCCTGAAATTCCAAGGTGGAAGAGAAGTTTCCATGATAACCACGTTCCTCTCTTCTCCTGTTCTCTGAGTCAGCTGGGTTCCGATGTGGACTCCACTGTCTCCCACCTCAGTCCCTGGGACTCTATCTGCCAACAGGTCATTAACACTAATGTTCTGCTGACAAGTAAAAAGCATCATGCATCAAAACCAAACGACACAGCTCTCAACCCCTTTTCCTTTCCCAATTTCCAGTACACTCGCCTTATTTCTTTTCAAGACATTATCATCATTTCCCAGTGTTTAAGTCTGGAAAGTTTCTTGTTTAGTCTTAGTGTCCAGCCACTAACCAATTCTCGTCTACTTTTCTCATATCTTTCTCTTCCTTTGCATTCTCTTGAGCTCTCATCACTTTGTGCCTAGTTTACCTGACCTCAGTTCTTTTCCTAACTCTGAACCACAACATTGATGGATCACATTTCCTAAAATAATAATAATAGTTGCAATACTGATAATAATAGCAGCTAATATTTATAAAGCACCTCAAGGTCTCTCTCTCCATACATACATACATATATATGTATACATACATGTATATATATTATAACAATATACTTTATATACATATGTATGTGTATACACATATATGCATAAATATATGTATGCATATTTGTCGAGGGTAACTGAGGACTCTTATCAGGGAGTTAGGGGAATGTCTACCCCAAGTGTGTGAAGTCTGTCCCCTGCAGAATGAGCAGATGAAAACAATCTGTTGCAGTGTCCATGAGGAGACTGAAGCAGGTTCTGTGGAGTACTTAGAGCTTGTCAGGCATTAAGGACACTAAGGTCATCCCCTGCATCACAGGCCGTCACCAATCTTCTTGACTTTTATCTTGCTATTGAACATCGAAGGCAGTAGAAGAGAGAGAGAAGCTGATGGCTTTGTTCAGCCCTGCCTCACTTATATCCAATTCACACGTGAGTCAAGACATCATCAGTGATGTCACTGATTCTCTTGTATGTGCATGTATGTGTATGTGTGTGTATGCATACACTGTCTCATTTGATCCTCACAGAGACCCTATGAGGAGAATGCTGTTGTAATGCTTATTTTATAGATGAGGAAATTGAGTTTGGTAGAGAAGAACTTGAATTAAGGTCTTCTTGAGTTCAAGTTCACTGCTCCATCTACTATAACACCTAGCTGCCCCAACACACCATTAACATCAAGTGATTCCATTGCTTAAAACCTATCATCATTCTGAATAAGTTCAATTTCAAACTTCTATTGATTATTTCCAATTATACACACATATTTCTCTATTTCTCTTTCTCTCCCCCTCCTCTCCTTCCTTCCCCCTTATAGATAGATTGAGATAAAGATAAGTAGAGAGATAGATAGATAAAGATAAGATAGTCTGCCCTCAGGGAGCTCACCGTAGAGTGTCCTTTGCTATTTTTGCATTCTCCCGTGCTTAACACAGTACCTGATACACAATAGATGCTTAATAAATGTATATTGACTCACTGACTGACTTCAGAGCCTGTTATTCAAGGTTGTCAATCAAATGACTCCACTTACCTCTCAATATTATATTCCACTGCTTTCTAAAGTGGTCCCTTCCTCCAAACAGCCCAGCCCTGGCCTTTTCCCTCCCCCTGTACCTTAGATCTACATTTAGAACATAAACTTGGATGAGTAAGGATTCTTTGTGTCCCCAGGATCCCGCACAACTTCTGGCAATTACATAGGTACTTCATAAATGTTTGATGGTTGATTAACTGGTTGATTAGATCTGAGACTTTCACCAGACTCTGACTACAAATTTAGTATGACTTGACAATATAACATGGCAGCCAAAACCTCTAATGAATTTAGGTTGCATTAAAGAAGCATGTTGTCTAAGATTTGGAAGGTGATGGCCCCACTATATTTTGTCCTGGGCAGATCACTGTATAATGCTCTGTATAATGTTCAGTCCTAGTCACCATATTTTAAAAAGGCATCTCATAAAATCGAGATCTTCCCCAGGAGGATGGTGAGGTAAGTGAGAGGTCCCAAGATCATATCATATCAATTTAGGTTGAAAGAACTGGAGATATGTTACCTGGAGATGATTTAGGAAGCATTTGAAAGATGTCTTCATATATTTGAAGAACGCTTTCATGAGAGTGGTATTTAATTGGGTCTATTTGCTTTGCCTTGGTGATTAGAAGTAGGAGCAATAGGTAGTAGTTGGGAAGAGGCAATTTTAGTCTAGAGGTCATCAAAAATTTTTCTCAATAGGAAGTATGGAGTATTTAGGCAAATACTGGACAACTACTTGTCTGCCAGGTATTAATCAATCAATAAGCATTTTTTAAGCCTCTACTATGTGGCAGGCACTGTTCTAAGTGTCAGGAAACAAAGAAAGGCGAAAGCATTCCCTGCCCTTGGGGATCTTATATTCTAATAGATAACTATAGTATAAAGATGATTCTTATTCAGGGATAGCTTGGAGTACACCAGGAGTTCATAACCTCTTTTTATGTCATGGATCCTTGCAGCGGTCTGGTGAAGCCTATGGTTCCTCAGAATAAGGCTTTTAAATGCACAAAATAAAATATGGAGGACTCCAATTAAAACTAATTATATTGTAAATATAATTAGTCAGCATATTAAAAAAGAAACTTTGGGGGCTCTGAGTTAAGGACCCCTGGACTAGAGGGTTCCAATTCTGAAATCTTGAAGTAAAACAGTGTCCTGACTGTCTACTACCTGCTTGAGATGCAGAGGAGATTCCAGCTCTGGAAATAAGGTTAGATTATTACACTCCTTCCATGAATGCTGAGAGGGAGAGGGGGCTCAACCCAAGGGTGCATCAAGAGCTATCATTTTGACTTGACTGGAGCTGGCTTTCCCCGAAGATTGCATTTTTGCCAACCCTTCTGTGTTTGGACTTCCCCTGAACTAATAAAGGCATTGCTCTGGGGGTTTTTATCACTCCACTCCCTGAGGTCCCTGCTGGCAGGGAGCAGCCTGGGTTAGTGGTTTGGCAAGCACAAACCTGAGTAAGTGAAGTGTCGGTTCAGACCGCTCGGGTGATGGAAAAAACAGAATGTCTACTGTCAGGGAGAAGTGATGGATAATTTGGAGGCGATTCCAATTCATTGAAAGAACTTGACTTTTGCCATCCCACTATGAGTCTCTGGTGGATAGAAAAGCGAACTTGGGGCCTGTAGTGAATGTAGGGAAAATTACTGGATCAGGGAAGAGTGGGAGATGGCACAGTCTAGAGTAAAGAAGTCCTGAGTTCAAATCATACCTAGTGACATTCCCTTGTTGTATGATTAGGAGCATAATTTAAAATCTGTGTCTCAGTTTTCTCATCAGTAAAATCAGGTGATTGAACTCAATAGCCTCTAAGGTCTCTTCCAAGTCTAAATCAATGACCCTCTGACCCCTTAAAACAAGCTTTCTTAACCTTTTCTCATGTCATGGACCCCTTGGGCTGTCTAGTGAAGCTCATGGGTCCCTTCTCACAATATTGTTTTTATACAGAAAGTATACCAATTATATTGGAATACAGTTATCAATACTTTTTTTTAAAGTCTACAGACCCAAGGCTAGTAACCCTTGCTTCAAAGGCTTATCAACAACAAAAAATGAAGTCCATCCTTTGTTTAGCCAGCTCCCACTCTCATTAAATATAGGGTCAGTCTCATAGTGAGGTTTGACTATCTCAAGTGTGAGGGAGTTCCAGTTCAATTACATGGAATTTAACAACATTAATTAAGCACCTACTTTGTATCAGGCACTGTGCTGGGTGCTGGGCACATGAAGACAAAAGAAGAATCAATCCCTACCCTAGAGGAGCTTACAACATGTGACCACTTGTGATGGGGCTTGGTAGGAAACCTCTGAGATCTGCAACTAGTTATGTATAAGCTACTTATTAGTTTCAACTACTTTATCAACTATGGTCTTGGCTCTTTGGACTGCCCACAGCAGGGGAAAAAAGTTAGCCCTACATGTTGGGCATGTGAGTCGATGCTAATACAGGGTGTCCCAAAAGTCTTAGTACAGTTTTAAGCTTTAATAACTTATTCAGTGTTATGAATATTTTGATAGAACACAATAAATACCCTTTCCTGGAGTTCTGCTTTATTTCCCTTGCCTCTTAGTTCCTACATAAGCAGAATGTAAGCTCCTTGAGGACCATAATCATTTCCCTTTTTTTTTGCATTTTAAGAACCATACGTGATCTCCATTCTCAAGTTCCTTCCCTCTCCAAACCATCTTTCCCGTAGTTCTCAAACTGATATTCATGAAGCCTGACTGTCACTCCTCTGCTCAAGAAGCTTCCATAGCTTCCTCTGTACCCTAGAGTAAAATACAGATTCCTCTGAAGGACCTTTAAAGCTGACTCTGGCTCACCATTCCTGGCTTTTTCTACATCATTCCCCTCCAGGCTCAGCCAAACTGGCCTAAATCTGTTCTCATGGAAGACATTCCTTCTCTATACCCTTGCACAGGTCATTTCCCATGCCTGGAATGCCCTCCATTCTCACCGATGCCTTTTAGCATCTTTTAGCATCTAGCTGTCTTTGAAGCTCAGATCAAGAGCCACCTCCAGAAAAGGCCATTCTTGGGATGACAGAGTGTGCTATCATGAGATCAGTGACTTAGAGCCAGGAGAAAAACAGCCACCCTATGGTCCAACCTTCTCATTTAATGGAGGCAGAGAGAGGTTGGGTGACTGGCTTGTGGGCAAATACCCTCTCCCATATGACAACATCTCTGTCTCTCCATCTCTATCCATCTCTCTCTCTTCTCTCTCTGCCTGCCTATATCTATCTATCTATCTATCTATCTATCTATCTATCTATCTATCTATCTGTCTGTCTGTCTGTCTGTCTGTCTGTCTGTCTGTCTGTCTGTGTCATCTCTGTCTGTCTGTCTTAACCATTCTATTTATCTGTCTGTCTATATCTGTCTATCCATCTCTCTCTCTCTCTCTCTCTCTCTCTCTCTCTCTCTCTCTCTCTCTCTCTCTCTCTCTCTCTCTCTCATAAGCAAAACCAGGAGAACAATTTATACAATACAACAATTTAGAAAGCTATCAGAATTGTAATCAATACAATAACCACAGATGGTTCCGGAAGGCCAATGATAAAGCACAGCACCCATTACAGAGAAGTGATGGATTCAGAATGGGACGTATTTTTGTATACAATCATTGAGGGAATTTGTATTTGTATGTACACATATATAACATATATTTAATGATGTAATAATATTTAAAATGGGTATATATAAACATAGAAATGTATGTATGCGTGCCTGTCTACGTATGTATACATACATATATAATTTCACACACAATTTGCTTATATGTATGTACACATACTAGCTTTCTAATGGAATATAAGCTCCTTCAGGGTAGAGATAGTTTCATTTTTGCCTCTGTATCTCCAATACCCAATGCCTAGGAATCCATCAACAAGCATTTATTAATCATTCACTATGTGCCAGGCAGTGTGCTAAGTGCTGGGGAATCCAGAGAAAGGCAAACACAGCTTTTGTCCTCAGGAAACTCCTGTACTAATAAAGGAGATAATGCAGACAGCCATGTACCCATAAGGTCTGTCCAGTGTAAGAGAGAAGTAATCTCAGAGGGAAGACAGCAGCTGGGGAGGGGAGGACAAGACTCCTGCTCTCCAGAGAAGCCCAGAGGTGAACATGTGGAAGGGGAACCCTCCAGGCATGGGAGATAGGCAGTGGTTCCTTAATAAAATACTTGCTGGATTGTAGTGGTTCTAATTGTGAACAAAAAAAATGAGTACTGAGGCTGAATCTTGAGTCATAGGCAAGAACACTGTGATCTAATGGGAAGAGTGGACTCTATGGCTCTTAAGACCCTTTTCAGACTATAACTAGGAACCTCTGTCCCAACCTCCATGTCTTAAAATCCCAAGTTCTCTTCAAAGTTTTCTTTAAACTCCACCTTGTAAGCAAGACCTTTCCCGACTCGCCCCCCTATCCATCTACTAGTGTGGCCCCACTCATCCCTAGAAGTGATTTTCTTTTTATATGATATAAAAAATTTGTAAATATCACTAAAATTAATGTATTTTAATATGATATTAACATTAATACATTTTAGTATTGCATGTTGCTAGTAAAATGTAATTACAATCTGTATGTACATGTACATATAATGTATATTTATGTATGTATGTATGTATCTGTATGTGTAAATACACATATTTTATCTATAGATATACATAAAACTATATAGGTTGTTTTCTCTGATCAAATGACATTTCCCTTGGACAGAAACCATCTTATTTATGTCTGTTTCTCCAGTACCTAGTACAATTCTTGGTGCATAATAGATTCACTTCATAAATGCTTTCTTGGTTGATTGGATTGGGGTTTCCAACTGATCAGCCCCCAAGGGCAATGGAGAAGAAAACTAAGGGAAGCTATGCCCCTTTAAAGGAATGGGTCTAGTTCTTGACTCATCCCCCACTGGGCTTAAGACCAACATATGAGGGCCCTAGTTAAGCTTTATTCTTTTCCTCCCTTCCTTCCTCCTTTCTTCTTCTTTCCCTCTTTCTCCCTCTCCCTTCCTCCTTTTCTCTCTTTCTTCTTCCTTCCTTCCTTCCTCCCTCTTTATTTTTTATCTTTCTTTGTTTCTTTTCCTTCCTTTTCCCCTTGCCCCTGGATCTTACTCTCTTGATGATATCTACCCATTCTCATGGGGCTTAGTCACTGGAACCCTGAGTTCTACAACCTGGAAGTGGCTGAGACAGTTTTTGCCAGGGCTGGATGCCTGGAGAGTGGCATGTGAGTGTGAGCTGGGTTTTTTGTTTTCCTTTTCTTAAGTTTTATTAATGTGCTTTGTTTTTACATTAAAAACATCTACAGATCCTTCCCACTTCACAAGAGGGCTTTTGTAACAACATAAAATGGATAATACAATGACCTCACCAGAAAGTGTAGGCAGCATTCCATGTCTGTCGCAACTCCCACCTATTAAGAAAAATGAACAGAAATGTATTTTCTTCCCCCTACTATGGGGGGATTTTTTTTGTCTTGTAACAAAAATGCATAGACAAGCAAAAAAATTTCCCTTAATGACTGTATACAAAAATATACATCTAATTCTGCCCCTAAATCCATATCTCTCTGTAATAGGTAGCATATTTCATCATCGGTCTTCTGTGATCGCGGATGATCACTGTACTGATCATAGTTCTTACAGCTTTCAAAGCTTCTTTGTTTTTAAGTATACAGTGTTGTTATTGTATAAGTTGTTTTCCTCGTTCTGCTCATCTCGTTCTTCATCGCTTTATAAAAGTCCTCAAAAATGGACTGTTCACTGGTTCTTGTTTGCTATGGCTGTCCTGGGGGCTGGGCTCAGGTCTTGGTGTTCTGACAGTAAGTCCTTCCTTCCTTCCTTCTTTCCTTCCTTCCTTCCTTTCTTTTTTTTCTCCCTTATCACCTGAATCTTGCTCTCTGGATGATATAACGATGACTTAGTGTTCCATATGTTCACATGAAGCTCTCTCCCACACACACACACGCACACACACACACACATACACACACACACACACACACACACACACACACACACACACACACACACACACACACCCTCTATAGCACTGGCCCTGCCTGCTTTCCTCCTTTGGCCCTGACATGTCTCTCATCAGCAGATCCCACAGCTGTTGCCTCAGAAGCACAACCAGTTGTTGCTTTAAGAGGTCTCTTATCTCATTCCCCAATTTGGGATCTCTGTGGTCCTCACCCAGCCTGGACCATCCCTCCTCTCCCATCCCAGCAGGCTTCCCTCAGTGTTGAGAGGGAAAACCTGGCACATCCTTCATTGTTCCCCAGAGCTGAGAGTGCTGCTCTGACTCCCTGGGACCCATCATCTCTACTTCACTTAATCTATCGTGCCCACTTTAGAAACCAATGAGTCAGTGGCCCCCAGCCCCTCAAAGTCTGTTATTACCGCAAACTGAACAAAGCTCTCCTGTTCTTGGCTCTGTCACTGACCCACCTTGGAGAAAGAGAGAAGCCAGTGTGGAAAAGCCTGTCCCACGTTGCTGCTATAAAATGGGGCCAGGGATATGTTCCGACAGGTAATCCCAGAGAGTTGCTTTGTTGGTGGGGAAGATGATGGCGCAGTAAGAAAATCCCTGCATTTGCTGCTGGGAGCCCTGGATTCTCACACCAGCTTTGCCAATAACTACCCATGCAACCTTGGACAAACCACTTAACTTACATGGGCCTCAGTGTCCTCATCTGTAAAGGGAGGGCATAGTCTAGATGACCTCCTTTCTAGCTCCATCCTAGACCTAAGTCAATGAACCTATGAACCTTTGTATCTTGTTCATCTGTCAAGGTAGCTGAAAAATGCAGTGGATCTAAGTGTGACTTGGTTTTACATACACATACACACAAACATATGTAGATAGATCTATCTCTATATGTATGTGTGTATATGTATGTATCTTGCATGTGTATATAATATAATCCTTAAATATATATATATTTGCTTAAATATATGTATACAGTAATAATACCTCTCATTTACTATGCATAGTGCTTTAAAGTTTTTACTAATGTTATCCCATTTTTATCTGTGCAGCCGTTTTTATGTAGATCCTGTTATTATCATCATTTTATACATGGGGAAAGTGAGGCAGACAGAGGTTAATGACTTGCCCAGGATGATATTGCTAGTAAAAGTCTGAGGCAGGATTTGAACACTGGTCTTCTTGATTCTAATATTCTGTTCACTGTACCACCTAGATGTGGACATCTGTGTATACACATGTACACATACATATGTGCATATATGCATGTTTATGTATCTACACACATATATAGATACAGGTGTGCACCTATATGTATGTCACATATGTGTATATACACATGTACATATGTAGACATATACATATACACTCATCAGGAGTTGGAAGATAGAACTGAAAAGGAATAAAGGAATGAATGAGTGTAAAAATGAAAATGCAATTATTAAGTGACTAATATGTACCAGGGACTTTGTTGTCAAAATGGAAGACATCAATAAAGTTTTTTTAAGCTAATAAATATACTGTAAATGAAATGAACATTAGAAAGGAAATTGGACTCTGAGTAGTTGTATAGACCAATCTTTGACCTAAAGAAGTTAAATTTTTTTTTTCAAATTTTCTTGTTTTTAATTGAACTTAATAAATACCAAATAAAATGAGTATTTCTATGTATCTTATGAAACAGGAGAGGCTTGTTCATGAAATTTCAAATCACTATTAAAATGATAATTTAACACCCCCTCCCTCCTCTCTGTAGAAAGGTGAGGGATAATTGGTAAGCAAATTGCATTCAGTCATATATGGTTATTGTGTTGGCTAATTTTGCTTAACTGTTTTTCATTGTTACAAGATAGTTTAATTATTGGGAAAAGGAATTGTTTTTATACACATATGACATTAATTTAGAAACAAATGTTCTCAATAAAGCTCATTTATTGTTATTTTTAGAGCATTAACCCCTGGGGTGAGCTGTCCCTTGTAACCACCTGTTTTGAGTACTAGGTGGAGCTTGGCATCTTCATCGACTCCATTTCCACTCTGCCTTGCCCCAGCATGCAAGGTTGGGGGAGGCAGCTATAAAGAGGCTGCCCTGCCTGAAGCTGATGAAAAAGGCTTAGGGAGCTTTGGGGCATAGCTTGATGAATAGCTCACATGTTGAATGTCTCTCTGCACTTAACATCTGTCATGGGAAAAATGCTCTTGGTAAAAAGAAAACCTGGCTTGGATGCGGAGCTAGCAATTAGAACATGGCCCCTGAAATAGTTCAATTAAGTCTGCAGTTTGTTGTTGAGGCCCATCGTGATGCTGAAAAGATTCTGGTCTATCCTTCCATTCCTTTTGGCACGCCAGAACCAACTTGGGACTTTCAGGTCTCAGGACCTGAATTCAAATCTCAGATTTGCCATGTAATATATGTGAGACCTTAAGCAATCACTCAACTTTTCTGTGTTTCGGTTTCCTTGTGGGTAAAATGAGGTAATTAGTTTATAGCATCTATTTTTAACCTGCAGGCTAACAGATTCCTAAGAGGGAGGGGATCCATGGATAGATTTCAGGAGGCCTATGCAATTAAAAAAACATATATTTTATATCTATTTCACTATGATTCCTTTCCTTTCTAGTCCAATGTACTTTATTTTATGCATTAAAAAATATTATTCTGATAGGGGGTCCCCAAAGGGAAGGAAGAAAGGAAGGAAGGAAGGAGGGAGGGAAGGAAGGAAAGAAAGGAGGGAAGGAAGGAAAGAAGGAGGGAAGGAAGGAAGGAGAGAAGGAAGGAAACAAGTAATTATTAAGCACTTGTGGGGTGCCAGGCACTGCTCTGGGCACTTTGCAAATGTTATCTCATTGATCCTTGAAAAAACTCTGTGCAGTAGGAGTTATCATTATTCCCTTTTTTTGTTGACTATAAGTTATATTTTATACAAACACATGTGCATACTCATATGTATACAGTGAAGTACATCTGTGTAGCCCTAATGCATATTTCATATAAATATACATATGTGTATGCATGTATTCCACAGTTGCACATATGCAATGAGAGAAGGAATTTCCTCCTTGTGATTTCTCTATGCCAGAGTGATTACAGTTCCAGTGGAAAAGAAAAAAAAATATCCCAGGCACTGTGCTAGACTCTTAGAATACAAAGATAGAAATAATATACCTCTACTTTGGAAGATCTTATAAACTTCCAGGGGAGTAGAACATATAAGAAGTAATTTCAAGAGGAGAGAATGTTAATATTTGAAGGGCATCAGGAAATACCTCATGTAGCTCCTCAGCTGTTCTTTGAAGGTGAAGGTGAGGGGCAACACATTCCAGTCTTGAGGGACTACATTGGGCAAAGACCCAGAGGCGGTAGATGGAATGTTGTGAGCTGATGGGTCAATTTCACTGGGATGGAGAGTAATGTAAAATGATCAGTTCATTCACCTTGGACTACAATTTTTGCCTTTTTATATTGTCTGGAGCATCTTATGAACCTCTCAGCAAGAAATCCCCAAATTCTGAAGCACCCTCACAGGAGCAGGAGCTATCATTCTTAGCTCCTCCCGACACTACCCCCGGTTGGCAAAGAAATTGCCGCCAAAGGGAACTCAGTCCAAGTTCCGATGTCTTGGAGATATCCCAGTCTCAGAACATGTGGAATTTTATTTCTAAAGGACAACAGCAGGAGGTGAGACATGTCTTTCTTAAGAATGCCATGAGATGGATGTTGAAGGGAGGGTTGGTGAAGAAGGAAGTGGAAGGAAGCCAACATTCCATTATGGAGGCATGATTAGACGCCTTGGAAACACCACGTATTTATAGTTCTGTGAATAAGAGCTCATTGCCTACTTCCGGTATTTTTGCAGCCATCTGTGTCTTGAGAAAAGGCATGATGATTTTTCCTTTGGCCAGGGAGTGGCAATAATTATTTCTGTTTGCATATGGTTTTTTCTTCTAAAGTTCTTCATATTCATTTTCTCATTAGACTTTGTGACAATCTGAATTTTTTTCTTGTCATATTACTGAAGTTTTAGGGAAAATAGGTTTGTCAGTTCCTGAGTTTAGTTAAGGTCTATTCACTATCTTTAAAAAGAAGGATAACACAGGGTTCTTGGATCCTTGCCCAGGGCATGTAATAGAAGAATTAGGTTTGTGTTTGGAAAAATGGAAAGGGGGAGGCAATAAAAATGATTATATAATAATGAACTTCTAGGGCTAATCACTCCTTGAGGTGGTGAATAAGAAGACAGGTAAAATCTGGAAGAGCTTATAGATATCCATGGGGGGAAAAGTCATAATCGGTTAGCAAAGGAAGTTGGGGCATATAAGTAACATGGAGATAGCTGTGGTGCCTCCCACAGAATAGTCCTTGAGGCCACTAGCTTGAATGGATGTGTTTCAGTGGAAAGAACACTGAATTTGGAGTCAAAAGACGTGAGTTCAAATCCTGGCTCTGCTATTTTCCATCTGTATTACCTTGCACTGGTCATTTAACCTCTGTAACCCTCAGTTTCCTCATCTGTAAATTGGGATGAGAACATCATCTATATCTCAGGGTAATTGTAAGGATCAAATAAGATGATATTTGTAGAGCACTTTGGAAATGTTTTAGTGCCACGGAAATTCTAGTTATTATTTTTATTATTTACCCAGGACCATTCAGCTGGTAAGTAGTGGGACTGGAATTCAAATTTAGGTATTCAATTTAGGCATCTCTGAAGTCCTATGCTCTTTCCACTAAACTTAAGAGCTTTAACTTCATTTTCTGCTCTGAATCTGTGATTTCATCTCTGTGGGAAGCTCCGAGGATGAAAATTCTCTCCTCTCCACCAATGCATATTGGCAAATTAAGTGTCGCTTATAATTTGAGAAAATTTCTGATAGTTTTAAGTTCTTAAATAATCAGCCTGTGATGACATAGGCAGGTGTGTCAGAAGCAAGACTTGAACCCAAGGCTTCCTGCCTAATAGCCTAGCCCTCTACTCACTAAGCTGTGCTACTTCTCAGCCCTAACTTATTAACATTCCAGGTGTTAGGCAACATGTTGAGTTAATGTATAAAGTGGGAACGATGAATTCTGAGAATTGGGAGTATCCCCAGGTACATAGACAACAGCTATTTGCTCCCTATTTGTGGCGATCTTGAGTAAAGAAAAGAACAGGATACTTGGCACTCAAAACAGCAGATTCCTCTTACCTTTGTTCTAGGTGGTGAGATGGAGAGGGGGCTGGACTTGGGAGTCAGGAAGACCTGAATTCAGTCCTGCCTTAAAAAGTAATGAGTTGTGTCACCCTTAGCAAGAAAATTAGCCTGTATGTACCTCAGTTTCCTCATGTATGAAATGAAGTGGTTAGAGCCAATGACTCTCAATCTATGATGCTATGGAAATGAAAACCAGATCTCTAAAGTGCCAAATCACTAAACTCACAGAACCTCTGCATTGGAAGGGAGTTCAGAGGCCATCCAAGTCAATTCGTGTCTGACCGAGGATCTCCTCTGAATCCAACCAGTGTTCATCTAACCCTTGCTTAAAAGTCTCCATTGGGATCTCACTACCTCTCCAAGCAGGCCATTCAGCTTTGGAGAGTTCTAATTAGGCAATATTCACCCAATTCAAGCCTAAATTTTCTTCTTTGTAAATCCTACTCATTCTAGTTCTCATTCCCCATGGCATCTCATCAGAGCTAAGTCCTTCCCTAGTCCCTAGATTTCAGGACATGTTTATTAGATGGTGAACACCAGTGGATGAAGAAGGGTTGGAGAAACTAGCTGAGAGTGGAAGTCTCGTCAGGCTTAGACTGTGATCTGACAACATGGCATCTCTCAGTCAGGAGTTCAACGCAGGGGAATGGGGAACAGATTCACTTAGGACCCCAAACAGGCACTTCATTATGGCTTTCTCAATTTCTTATCCCTTCATGCTATGCTTTGTCAGGTGTTCTTGGGTTTCTTGTAACTAAAGACCTTGTGCTGAGGGCATGTTTTGGGTTCATATGATTGAGACAGCATTCAAGGAGATTGGAAGTGTCATGGATCCTGGTTGCGTGGCAAGGATGGGCAAAGAGCTAAGCCCTAGCTTCCTTCAAAGCACAGTTTAGGTATAAGGAATTCCTTAAGGCCTTCCTTGACATCCCCCTCAACCTCTGTTCAGCAGAGATTCTCTTTTCCTTCTGAAACGGCTTTGTGTTATTTTCTAATAATGATAATAATAACAACAGCTAACCTTTATGTTACAATTTGAAGTTGGCAAAGCACTTCATATGTATGTATATATATATAATTTCATATTATCCTCACAACATTTCTGAGAGGAAAGTGCTGTTATCATCATCTTTATTTTAGAGATGAAGGAACTGTGGCTGTTACAGGCTAAATTAATTAACTAAAATCATATAACTAGAGTGAAGTGGACAGTACCAGGAGAACATTATACTGGGCAATACAACACTGTGCAACAACCAACTTTCATAGACTTAGCTCTTCTTAGCAATGCAATGATCTAAGACAATTCAAAAGACTCATGATGTAAAATGCCATCCACATCCAGAGAAAGAACTGTGGAGTCTGGATGCAAATTGAAGTATACTATTCTCTCTCTCTCTCTCTCTCCCTCTCTCTCTCTCTCTCTCCCTCTCTCCCATGTCTCATGGTTTTTCTCTATGGTTGTGATTCTTCTTCTTTACAACATGCATGATGTGGAAATATATTTAACATGATTTTATATATATATGTATATGTATACATATATATATACATATATATATACATATAGCCTGTATCAAACTGTATGCTATCTTGGGGAATGGGGGAGAAGCGAAGGGGAAAATGTAGAATTCAAAATCTTTTAAAAGCAAATGTTGAAAGCTGAAAATAAATAAATAAATAAAAATTAAAAAAAAAATCCAAAAAGATCACACAGATAATAAGGGTTTGCGCCTGGATCTGAACTCAGGTCTTCTACTTTCAGCATGCATTCAGTTCTCTACCTACCTGCTTTGTATTTGCTAATTTGTATTTATGTTGTCATCTCTGCAGTGTCAGCTACCTTGGCTCTATGGGTCAAAGATTGGAGGAACACATATTTGACAAAGAAGATGACATTGACAGTATTGATAATACCAAGGTTTGGGGTCTGATCCCTACTTATGCCACATTCGTTAAGACACAATTTGGTGTACTGAACAAGGGGCTCGAAACCAGGAATACCTAGGTGCTAATCCCATCTTAAACACTTAATAGCCATATGACTCTGGGCAAATCACTGAACTCTTTGCCTCAGTTTCCTCGTTTGTAAAGGAAAGAGTCTCTTGAAGGCTTCTAAGATCTCTTCCCAGGTCTAAATTTAGACTTCTGTGTGGGAAAAAAAAGATATCAATAAAAACTAAATAGAAATAAAAGTAGTATAAATTCCTTGAGAACAGGAACCATTTCCCTTTTCCACTTTTATTGTAAGTGCCTAACACTTGTACATTTCTTAGTCAATGCTTGCTGAATTGCATGACTATTTCTCTTTGAACCACACCCTTTTTTTGACTTTCTAAGATCTCATGGGTCTTGAGAGATGACAGTTGTTTTAAAAATAAGCCTGGCTCATTTAGGTACAAAATTCCTGTTGGATGAAAATAAATCCATTACATAAAATTAAACCATAAAGACCAGTTAGTTTAAAATATCCCATTGCAGATCAAGAGAAAAAGAAATAACTTGAAGCATTTTGGTAGAGAACAGTGGGATTTCGGAAGTACCTCCTATGATATTTCTTTTGGCCTTGCAAACAATTATTTTCTTTTTTCTTTGCTTTTCAAAAAAAGAGATTAATAAGCTAGAAAATGTCCACTATGGCAGATGACCTATGTGCTAGTCATATCAGCTGAATTGGGGGTGTTTATCCTAGCTAAGAGAAGACTTAGAGCAATGGGTGGAGAGGAACAGTATAAAAATTCCAGTTCTGACACTTACTAGCTATGTGACCATAGCAAGTCATTAATACTCTTTGGGCCTCAGTTTCCTCATCTATAAAATCAGCTTAGATAGCCTCCTAAGAGCTATGATCTTCTGAACTTCAGATTCTAAGTGTCTGAAGAGGGTTGAATTAGTTATCTTTAGCCACTAGAGCAGAAAGGAAACAATGAGTGGAATCTGTGGACAAGCACATTTGGGCTTGAGGGAGCTAACAATGAGAGCTGTCCAAAGCTGGAATGAACTGCATGAGAAGACAGTGGGTTCCTCCTCACTGGACATGAGCACTTGTCAAGGTTACTGTAGAGGGGATTTCTGCTAGGCTACCCAGGCTATAGAGTCAGAATGGCTTGAATTGGAATCGCACCCCAGACACTGTAAGCACAGTAACCAACGTAAATGTACTACATAAAGGTTTGCTAATCTGTTGCTAGTTTATGTACAGTTATTATTATTCAAGAGGGACTAGGGGGAAAGGGAACAAGCAATTACTGAGTACCAACTGGTACTCGATACCTGGTACCACAGTACCAGGCTCTGTGTGCTAAGGGCTTTACAAATGTTCTCTCATTTGCTACTCATAAAAACCTTTGAGGTAGGTGCATTATGATTTCCATTTTACAGTAGAGGAAACTGTAGCCATGAAATGATATACTTCTGTCACACAGCTAGCAAGTGTCTGAGGTAGAATTGGATTTCCGGTCTTCCTGACTCCACTGACTACCCATTTTGTCACCTAGCTATTCCCAGCTTTGAGGTCAGTCAACCAATCAATCAATCATTGTTCTTCTATTAAGTGCTTCCCGTGTGCCAGGCACTTTGCTGAGCCTGGGGATACAAAGACAAAGGTGAAACATTCCCTCCCTTTGAGGAATGAATGAATGAATTGATTCTGTGCTCTAATCACTACAACATTTAGCAGCATACCACAGTATGTTAGTACCTGGCTAAATAAAAACTCATGAATGAATGAATGAATGAATGAGTGAGTGAATGAATGAAATGAGTGAGTGAACAAGTGAATGAGTGAGTGAATGAAAGAGCGAATAAATGAATAAGTAGATGAATGAGTGGATGAATGATGGATGAATGGATGGATCAATGAGTGAATGGATGAATGAGCAAATGAACAAGTGAGTGAGTGAATGAATGAATGAAAAAGCATCTTTAAGCTTTTAAGGCTTCCACTTTCCAGATGTGGAAGACCCAGTCTGGTGGGGGGAAGGAAAAGGTCTGTCAGAGCCTGGGGTGAATTAGATCAACCTTTAGAAATTCTTTCGTGCCTGCCAACATGCAGAGGTTGTCAGGTTACAAGAATGATAACTTTGGTGTATTGGGATTTTTTAACTGGATCTGTTCTTTTGGGGATCTCTTAACTGCAAGGTCTCTCTTTTTGATGTTCCCCATCAGTAGAAGCTTGTCCACAAGAGATCCCAGCCCTTACCTAGGATTCCAACATCAGGACTAGGCTGGCAGAGTCTGGCTTTTTATTCTGAGCACGTGGTTCTAAGTTGGTCGTTCTCCAGAAAACCGAGTCTTGGAAGCAGGTCATGATTGTAAAGGTCCTTTCAATCTCTACCTCTTAGAGCTCAGTCTTCTGGAACTATCTCCCTTGTAAGTGACCCACGAGGCCCCTTACCTCTATTTTATTGTGACTTTGGGTAAATCCCTTCACCTCTGTGTGCTCTGGACTCACCTCGGTGGAAAGCTCCAAAGCTTAATTGTATTTTATCTTTATGGGTTTTGGCTTCTTAGGAAGAAGGTGCTAAGAAAACACATTTTTTTTAATGGCCTATCGATCTGCTTCTCTATGGACCCCTATAGCTTTAAGTCAGTGGAAACATTTTTAAGTGGACCATCTTGGGGCACTGGGAACACTGTAATTACCCTCCTCAAGGACACATTTCTAAACCTTAATAATATAGTTACACCTAATAATAACTCCCATTTCTATAGCTCTTGTGGGTTTACGAGCCTGTGGGTAGACCTTAGATAATAAAACTGACATTTATATAGCACCTTAAAGTTTCCAAAGCATTTAAATCTCATTTGAGTCTCGAAACAATTCTGTAAGGTAAGGACTATAGGGATTATTATGCCCATTTTACAGCTGAGTTAACTAGGACTAAGAGATGGAGTGACTTGCCCATGGTCACAGAACTGGTAAGCTTCTTTCTTTTAAACAATTATTTACTTATTTATTAATTCATTTTCTTACTTATTTTTGCAAGTATTTATTAGCTCCCCTCTTACAGTCCCCAGTTAGAAAACAAAAAACCCTCAAAAATGAAACCCTCATATAAATATGCATAGTCCAGAAAAACAGGCCATGTTCAAAAATATATGTCTCAATGAGCATTTTAAATCCATCATCTCTCCCACAAGAGGTGGATGCAGATTTCATTTTCAGTCCTTTGGATTCATGGTTTATCAGGGAATTGGGAATCTCAAGGTTGTTTCTCTCTATGGTGTTGTCATTCCCCTGGCCTGCTTACTTCACTCTGCATCAGTAGATAGAAGTCTTCTCAATTTCCTCTGACACAAAATGTTTTGCTACTTCTTATATCATAATAATATTCTATTACATTCATGTATCATAATTTGTTTATCTATTCCCCAGTATGTGGACATCCCCTTAGTTTCCAGTTCTACAAAAGGAGCTGCTATTAAATGTTTTGTATATATAAGGTTCCCCCCTTTCTTTGATTTCTTTGGGGGTATAGGCCTGGTAGTGATATAGTTGGGTGGAAGGATATGCACCATTTAGGAACTTTTAAGGCACAGTTCTAAAATTGCTTTCCTGAATGACTGGGATACTTCACAGCTCTACCAGGAGTGCATTAGTATGCCCAGCTTCTCACAGTTCCTCCAACATCTGTCATCTTTGCCAGTTTGATAGGTATAAGCTGAAACTTCAGAGTTATTTTAATTTGAATTTCTCTAGGAAAGAAAGCTCCAAATCACTTATAATGAGAAAAATGAAAATCAAAACAACCCTGAGGTTTCATTTCACACCCAGTAAACTGGCAAAATTGACAAAAAGTGGAAATAATCAATGTTGGAGGTACTCTGGGAAGATTGACCCACTGGTGCATCATTGATGGAGTTTTGAATCAGTATGATCATTTTGGAAAGCAATTTGGAATTATGCAAATAAAATTATCAAAATACCCACACCTGCTGACCTAGAAATTTTACTACCAGGTATATACCCCAAGAAGGTCATTGGTAATAAGAAAGTTCCCATAAAACATCAAAATATCTAAAGTAATACTTGATGTAAAAGCAAAGACCTGGGAACAAACTGGATACTCGTTGATTATGGAATGGCTAAACAAATTGTGGCACATGAATGCAAAGGGACATGACTGTGCTGTAAGAAATGATGACCATGATGCATGCAAAGAATCAGGAGAAGATTTACATGATCTGATGCAAAATAAGTAAACTTAGCCAATATACAGAATGACTATAATGTTGTAAATGGACAGAACAATAACAATAAATAATAAAAAGTGAGCACTGTAAATTTATAAAGAACAAATTTGGTCCCAAAGAAGAGAGAAGATCTGAATCACCCTCCTCCTTTGCAGAGGAGGGTGGTCCATGAGCATGCATCACTGAAGATGTTTTCAGACTTCTTTGATGTATTGATCTTTCTTTTTTTTGCTGAATTTATTCATTTATGAGACAATTCTCTGGAAGCACAGGCAGATGAAGAGATACCGGGAAGAAATTCTAGCTATATGAAAATAAATTGTATAAATAAAATGTAATTTTAGAATTTGATTTTCTGTAGTTATTAGTGATTTGGAGCATTCATTTTCATATGGTTTTTGAGAAAGCTGGTAAGTTTCAAAGGCAGGATTTTGATCTAGGTCCTTCCTGATTTTCCAACCACATTCATCCTGCCTGGCTGACCCCAATGGAAGTTCAGCAGAGTTACTTCTGTCCATTCCAATTCCCAGACTCTAACCTCACTGTTGTTTTGGGGAGGGAGGAGGAGTCTCTCATTTAAATAATCATGTCTTTGCATTTGGAGTTTATCCTGTGGGTTAAGGATAGGGCTATGGAAAAATTGTGTGGTCTGTGGGTACTGATGTATTCTGGTCACTTCTCCAGATGCCACTCAGTCTCTCCAGGTTCACCTTTTAATCCCCCTCATTCCTAAAAAGTTTTTTTCAGAGATCTCGAGAGACATCTAAACCACATGTCTTGGCCTGTGTTCTGACGGGGCAGGCCTCTGACTGGGTCTCCTTATGGAGAATTTCTATAGTTGGATTTCACCATATGGCTGGCGGGTTTCTTTTTCAGATTTAAGAGTGTAAATGTTCTATAAATATACACATTTTTAAAATTGAATAGAAGTCTTTCCCAGAAAGGAACACTTTCTCATGAGCAAAGACACCTGGCATAAGTAGGTTACAGCTCAGTTCCGCCGAATCTCAAATGTTTGTTTGTTCTGTCAATGTATCTGCAATGGGAACACCATTTACGCAGCCTTCTGGGTAACCAGAAATATCACTCGATGAGAAGGTTATCTAGTAATTGGACCAAAGGAAAAAAGGCCTTTCACTTGTAATAATCATGGGAGCAAAAGTACATATTACTTCTCTTTCCTCTTCAGTCATCCAGAAGACTGGAAACTTGGGCATCATCTTCTATTGTCATTAAGTGGGATCAGCGACCAAGTTCTACTGATTCCACCTGTACAACTTTTGGGACCTTAACTCCATTCCCACCCCTCCCCTCTATTTCAGGCCTTTGTCCCCTCTTACCTGGTCTGCTATAAACTGGCCTCTGTGCCTCCAGTCTCTCCTCTCTTCCATACGGTTTGTCCAATTGATATTCTTAAAACCTGAGTTTGACCATATTATTATCCTGTACAAGAAGCGTTATTGGCCACCCACTAACTCAAGGATAAATAATAAACTCTTCTGTCAGGCACTTAAAACCTTTCCCAAGCTGGCTCCCTCCTGTACTTCTGGAGGGATTTCCTACTCTTCCCTTTCATATACTCTACTTTCCAGTCTAACTGGCCCATTTACTGTTCTACTTCTAGAATTGTATCTCCTATTTTCATGTCTTTCATAGATTGTCCTTCATGCTTTTCTGGAATGTTCTTCCCCTCCCTCCCTCCCCCCGTAACCACACCTTCTTAGAATTCCTAGCTCCTCTCAAGGCTTAGCTCGCTTACTCAAACACAAAGACTTTCCTGATCTTTTTTTTCAGGTATTAATGCTTTCCCTCAAAAAAATTGTATTTACTTGGTATATACTTTGCATTTGCTCATCTGGTATGAAGTATTTTTTTCTTTATATTCCTAGAAACATTGCCATGTATGCAGTAGGTGCTTAACAAACGTTTGTTGACTTTCATGAAAATGACCATTCATTTTTCAGTGAAACAGTATCATAGAGAGGGTAATCAGAGTGACTTACAGTATTGACCTGGCTCTCCTCATTTGCCTGTTTTTGATTTGGGTTTCAGAGTATACAGTGATCAATGAAGCCTGCCCTGGGGCTGAGTGGAATATCATGTGTCGAGAGTGCTGTGAATACGACCAGATTGAATGTGTGTGCCCAGGGAAGAAAGAGGTAGTTGGCTACACTATCCCTTGCTGCCGGAATGAGGAGAACGAGTGTGACTCCTGCCTGATTCACCCAGGTGAGTGAGTCAGGCTAAGCAGTTCTTTCAGAGGTACGTCATTGGATCTTTAGCTAATACCTGGAAATTTGAATCCTGGCCCCATAATCAAAAGCATGACTGCCCCCTGGTGGTGGCATATCCTAACCCCAAGAAAAGGACCTAGAGAAGACAGATTCCAGACTCCAGACATGGGGTTAGGAAGAGATTTCACTCTTATTTGACTGATGGGGAGACTGAGGCTCAGAGACATAATTTCCTAGCAACATGTGCCACTGTAAATATTATCCTAGATCTATAGCTAGAAGGAAACTGAGAGGCCATCTGGTCCAGCCCTCTCATTTTACAGATAAGGAAACTGAGACTCAGGAAGATTAAAATACTTGCCCCAGGTTATAGAAGTAGCAAAGGCAGAGACTTAAATCTTGGGCCTTTGACTCTAAATCCAGTGGTCCTTCTCCTCTCCCTCACTGACCTCCTGTGGGTTTCCTCCTACCTAACACTCTAGCAGCTTGTCCTGGTCTGATGCAATCGAAATGATGGGAGGAGGTGGGCTTTGAGGCAGGTGTTGGGAGGTGCAGGCAGGAGCACATGATCGCCCTCCAAGAACGCACAACAACGTTGGGACAATGTCTACCATCCACTTGGAAGATGTCCGTATTCATGCCTCCTTCCCAGTCAGCATCCTTGGGTAAAAGCCCATTTACCACATATTAGCTATGGCCATTATTCCTGGTATAGACAGAAATCCTATCCTTACTTGACATTTCCACAGACATCTTAAAAAAAACAATTCTTCTATATGGAAGTTTTAAAACTCAACATCTGAACCTTGAGCTAACTGGAAATTGAAGGGCAACATTCTCCTAGGGAGAACCCAGAGATTTCCAAATGCATTTTCCAGACACCAAAGACTCAAGACAACTCAGAAGAACTCTTCTGACATCTTTGAAATTTCCCCCAATGCAAAATACCAATTTATGACAAGAGGCCAACACTGGAGATAGATGCATAGAGAGAACAGTTGGAATCCTTCCTCCCTGAGAGAAGGAGGCAAAGCTGGGAGCATGGAGTAACCATTTCAGAACTGGATATGAACACAGAGGCCATCTAATCCAGCCCCTTCATTTTACAAAGGGGGAGACTGAGGCTCAGAGAAATAAAATGACCTAAGCTCATAAACTTAGGATTGGAAGGAACCTGAGAGATTCTCTAATGCAGTCCTCTCCTTTTACTGAAGACAAAACAGGTCCACAGATGTAAATGGCTTGCTCAAGATCATACAGCCAGGAATAAGGAAGAAAAAGGGAAAGAGGAGGAGAGAGAAAGGGTCACAGAGAGAGAGAGAGAGAGAGACTCAGATCCTCTGATTCCAAAATCTAGTGTTTTTTTCCATTGTGCAACTGCTGTTTGTAAGTTGAAACTCACCCCCATCATATCCATTATTCACTTCCCCAGGGGAGAAAATGCATGTAGGGACAATGATACTCTTCTCTGGGGATAGTGGGAAACTCTACATTTTGGTTTATGTGATAGGTATTGCTATAGATGATACAGACAGAGATGTAGAAATGGATACGGATGACAGAGGTCACAGCATTAGATATAGATTAGATAGATTTACATATAGTTATAGATTATATGGAGATAAAGGTGACTTAGTTATAGATTAGACAGATATAGAAGGCTTAGATATAGATATAGGTTAGAAGATATAGATGCTATAGACATCGATAGTTTTATATATACATACATATATACAGGTGTATATATACATCTACATACATATATACACATACACTCACATATATGTAGCATTGTAAAATGAGGGCTTTGGATTCAGTCATCCTTATGGCCCCTCCTGATTTGAAATCCCATTATTAGCATGCATTGTTCATGAAAGGGAAGGAGAAAAGAGGGCCTGTTTCATACCAGCTGCCTGTGCTCGGAGGGCCCTCATCTCCGATGAGCAGAATTCTACTCTTTCTTCAAAACTCAACTCAGGTACTAGTTCTTCTAAGAAGTCTTCCTGGATGACCCAGCGGACAGGGTCCTCTTCTTCCTCCAATTACATTTTATTGGACTTTTCTGTGTGCCAGCCGCATTTCTCCTAGTAGAATATAAGCTCCTTGAGGGCAAAGACGGATTTATTTCTGTAAAGAAAGCTAAGTGCCTTACCTTTCATAGGAAGCCCTTAGTCAACACTTGCTGAGTTGTGCTAGACCCATAGGAATAGCTCCTGATGACTCCAAGATTTTTCTTGTGCTCAGCATTCAAGCTGAAGGAATATTTAGACCAATGAAATCACAGATATATTTAAACATCTGAGAGTGGCTGATATGTTGAAAGGACCCCAAATCTCAGGGTTTTCTCTTTACCCAGTTCCCCAGAAGTCATTTACTACCTTCCTCCATGATCTCTCTCTCTCTCTCTCTCTCTCTCTCTCTCTCTCTCTCTCTCTCTCTCTCTCTCTCTCTCTCTCTCTCTCCCTCCCTCCCTCCCTCCCTCCCTCCTCCCTCCTCTCTCTCTCTCTCTCTCTCTCTCTCTCTCTCTCTCTCTCTCTCTCTCTCTCTCTCTCTCTTCCCCTCCTCTCTCTCTGTCTCTGTATCCCTGTGTCTATCTCTGTCCTCTGTCTCTCTGTCTATCTCTCTCTCTCTGTCTCTTTCTGTCTCTCTCACATCAAAGTATATATGACCACTTCCCTAATGAGTCTTTCTTAAACGTGTTCCAGGTTGTACCATCTTTGAGAACTGTAAAAGCTGCCGTAATGGCTCCTGGGGAGGCTCTCTGGACGACTTCTACGTGAAGGGATTCTACTGCGCTGAATGTCGAGGGGGCTGGTATGGAGGAGACTGCATGAGTAAGTGGTCCCTGGGATAGCTAGAGCTCTCTTCCCCCCTATTTGTTTTCTTTTTCCAGCAAGACAGACCCTTGGTCCTTTGTGGCTGGGGCACTGAGGTCCATGGTCAGAAAGGTCAGAACTCTTCCAAAGCTGGCTGCTTCAGAGAGTCTCAGGACTCAGCAGAGACCCTCAAGGAATGAGATTTGGTAGAAAGAGTACTGGCTCTGAGTTCAAATCCTAGCTCTGCCCCTTACTACCTGTGTGACCTTAAATAAGTCCCTTCATCTCTCTGCCATCAATTGCTCCTTATAAAATAAGGTTGTTGGACTAGAAACCCATTGAGGTGTCTTTCATCTCTAAAACTGATTGAGGATTTTCTTTCGTGATATCCTTGACCAGAGATCATCCAGATTCATCAAGTGACCTCTACTAGGAAACTCTTGCTTCTACTAATTCCATATATGCCTCCCCCTTATATCTACCCGTCATTCCTGTGGCCTCCCTCTAGACCCAAGTAGGACAAGGATAATCCCTCCTTTATGTGGTAATCCTTCTTGTTCTTTCTTAAATCTTCCTTTCTCCAAGCTGAGTATACTGCTTCTTTTCATAGGGTCACAGATTTAGAGGAGGGCATCAAACCCACTCTCCATTTTAGAGATATAAAAACTGAAGCTAAGACAGGTTAAGTGACTTACCCTAGGTCACACAGCTTGAATGTGCTTGAATGTCTGCTCTGGACCCATGGGATCTAGCTTTGGTGCCCTGGGATGTCACCAGAGCAGAAAGGAGGCGACATACATGTTACCCACATTTTACAGATCTGGAAACTTAGAGACATTTGAGGAAACAGAGAACCTGGGTTTGAGCCCTAGCTTTACAACTTATTATCACTGATTAAAAAATATTTATTAACCACCTACCATGTTCCAGGAATTGACAGGCATTTGAAATACAGACAAAAAACCTAAACAATTTCTGCCCTCAAGGAGATTTTATTCTATCAGAGAATGTATATATACATATATATATGCACACATATATACATATATGTATATATACACAAATAAAGTATATATAATATGTACAAAACAAATGCAAAGTAATTTTCAAATCATTTTAATTCAATGAGCATTCTTTAAGCCCCTATGTGTCAGCATTGTGCTAAGCATTGGGGGTACAAAAAGTCAAAAGACAGTCCCTGCCCTCAAGTTGCACACAACCTAATGGGGGAGAAAACATACAAGCAAATATATACAAAGCAAGCTCTGTGCAGGATAAGTAAAAAACAATTAAGAAAAAGAAAGCACTGGAATTAAGAAGTGTTAGGGAAGGCTTCCTGTAGAAGGTGGGATTTTGGTTAGGACTTCAAGGAAGCCAGGGAGGAGCAGGGAGAGTATTCCAGGCATGGGAAACAATTAATAACAAATAATAATAGCAATTAAACAATTAATAGGTAGGGAGAGGGGGGCATTAACAGCTGGAGATGAAGTAAGGTAGGGTAAGCGTCACAAAAGATTTGAAAGGAGGTGGCCTGTAAGGTAAGTACAGAAGGGACTCTCAGAAGGCAGAGAAAGAAGTGCATTCCAGGCTGGGGAGATGGGGATATATATTCATGTGTGAGAAGGAACAGGAAGGCCAAGTTGAAGGTTAAGTGAATGAAGAGGATTGATGTTCTGCCTGAGGTTCAGTTTTCTCATCTGTGAAAAGGAAGAGAATGGGCTAGACCAGGGATGGGGAACCTGGGATGTCAAGACCACATATGGCCTTCTAGATCCTCAGGTACAGCCTTTTGAGTGAGTCCACGTTTTACAACAAATCCTTTTTTTTAGGGTATTTGTTCCCTGAAATTTTAATTCAGTCAAAGGGGATTTGTTTTGTGAAATTTGGATCCAGTCAAAGGGCTGTACTTGAGGACCTAGAGGACCACATGTGGCCTTGAGGCTGCAGTTTCTCCATTCCTGGGCTAGATGGTCTTTCAGGTCATCACTTCTCAATCGCCAGGGAAGTTATTTCCCTCAGCTTGTAAATACTAACTTGACTACTCTTAGCACTAAATAGGTGAGTAGAATCCATCCCACTGAGAACATCCTGGTGAGACACAAGAAATCCTTGTGAAGAAAGACAGCTGTAATCCTCCATCCAGAGGATGCATTCTGGACTTCTCAGGGACCATTGTTTTTACTGCCCCCTTCTGGTCCTGTACAGCCTTCACATGAGAATTCTCGATGACTGATAACCACTTATTTTTTAACTTCGAGGTTTACAAAGAACTTCCCTCAGAGCAACTGGGAGAGGTAGGGAATGTAAATATTATCCCCATTTTATAGCTGAGGAAACTGAGGCCAAGAGGAGGTGAAACGAGGTAATAGGATTAGATCTTGAAAGCAATTAGAAGTTCTGTGGTTCAGCCCTGTGTGTGACAGATGAGAAAACTAAGGCACCCTGAAGGAAAATGAGGTCATGAATATATATAGTGCTGAAATGAACCTTAGGAGTCATTGAGCGCAATCTCCTTCTTTTGCTAGAGGAGGAAACTGAGGCCCAGAAATGTTGACTGACTTGCCTCAGGCGCCCCATTCTAAGCACAGCCCTGGCTCCAAATCCATAGCTTTTCCCAATGGAGTCCATGGCCTCACAGGTTTCCAGGATCATACAGGGAGCAAGTGCCACAACTGGTGATTGAAACCATGTCTTTCTGAGTCTGAGACCAGTAATATTTCCACCATACTGATGATTGGAAAGGAAAACTACAGGGAAGCTTATGGTCCATTAATCTGCATTTTAATAGGTCAGGTCCCAAAAGAAACTGTGGAGAGAGAGAGAGAGAGAGAGAGAGAGAGAGAGAGAGAGAGAGAGAGAGAGAGAGAGAGAGAGAGAGAGAGAGACAGAGACAGAGACAGAGAGACAGAGAGAGAGAGACAGAGAGAGAGAGAGAGAGAGAGAGAGAGAGAGAGAGAGACAGAGACAGAGAGACAGAGAGAGAGAGAGGCAGAGACAAAGAGACAGAGAGAGAGAGACAGAGAGAGAGAGAAGGGAGAGGAGTTCAGCAAAACTAAACAACACCTGCCCCCCCCCCCCGCCCACCTTTGCAAACTGAGAACCAAAGTACCTCTTATTATTTCTTCTCTAGGGCCAAACTTGGTCTCTGTAATCACATGGCATTCAGTTTCAGTCTTCTTTGGTGGTTCTTTTCATATAAATTGTTATGACCCCTGTGTCTGTCGTTTCCTGGTTCTGCTTACTATACTTTGTGACAAAATGGCTTATTTCAGCAGAAGCAAACTCAGCATGTACGAAGAAGGGTAAAGAAGTGTCTATTGATTGGGGCATACTGATTCAGTTTGATCACCACTAGATGGTGCCCTGGGCAGCCCTTTCAGAAAAAAGGCTATTGGACAACTGGTGATGCAGATTAAATGCTTGACCAGTTCTATTAGTCACACTATTGAAATTTTTTCTGGAAAATGGAAAAGAGATAATGTCAAAAAGTTCTGTTCCTTCCTTGGAATTCCTTTGTAGTCTCCTTGTGAAATGGTTCTGGCCACCCCAACTAACAGAAAACTTCCTCCTTCCTTTCTTCCTCTCTGCCTTCCTTCTTCCCATCTTCATTTCCAGGGTTTCCCCTATCTTACCCAGGCTGGAAGTGCAATGGCCATCTTAATCCCACTATTGATGGGCATGGAAGACATAACTTGCTTCATTTCTAGTCTAGTTCAATTGACAATTCCTTAGGCAGCCTGATGACCCAGCTCTTGGGGGTTCCCCGAATTGGTGTTGGACTTAGTGCAGACACTCAATACAGTGCATCTGCTATAACGCATAACACCAAAACTTCAGCCATCCACCAGTCTCAGTCCTGCCCTGGAAGCAGGATTATAGGCATACGCCACCATACCCAGCCAGAAAGCATTTTGGTTGGCTATATTCTTCTTTATTATGAGATCTTTTATATAGCTACCTAAAGAAAATTTTATATGTTGACAGAACAGGTGGTGACCTACTTGTCCCCCGTCTCCCTCTTCTCTGTCTCTCTCTCCCTCTCTTTATCCCTCCCTTCATCCCTCCCTCATCTCCTTCATTGATATCTTGATACTGTAGCACAAAAATTCTGAGCCAATAGACCTAAGTTCATAATCTGGTTCTTTTTACTCTCCTTGTGACCTTCAGAAAATTACAACTTTTCTGGACATTGGTTTCAACATCTCTAAATGAGGGGAATGGACTAGATGTTTTTTCTGAAGTCCCTTGTAACTCATGAAACTAAAACTCAATAAACATTCGCTAATTTCAGAAATTCCACTATTATTAGAACCTCATTCTTTGGGTTATAAAATTGTCCCCTATTAAAAGGCAAATGTTCCCAGGAGTTGCAGATGCATTTATCACACCCTTTATAGCTTGTTAGCTAAGGAGATTTGGATGAGGATGGTGGAGAATCTTTGTGATGGAGTCAGTGGGAGATAGGGGCTGGGAAGGAGCAGGGCAGCTCACCAGGAGAAAGGAAAGGAGAGTCAGAGGGAACAAAACACCAATAACCACTTTGTCCAAATCTGGCCCTGTTACTACCAGTGGGGGCCATGTTTCTGAGATTATAATAACCAGACCGCTCTCCATCTGCTCATTTTGGCCTCTACCACCAAAGCAGATTGCCTCAAGGTGCATTTAGTTGAGTAAAGTTTGTTAATACTACTGGACCATAGATGCTATGCTGGGTATCATATATTCTTAGAGAAAGATGATCACTTCCCTTTTGAACTTCCCAAGAAAAGAGCATGAGTCAAGTGATGGAATATTTCAGTGCCATGTGAAATCCCAGAAAATCCAAGAGAGGAACAAGAACTGAATTCTAAAGTCAAGTGCATGACTTCCCCTTAAAAATACTTGACCTAGAAAAATAGAGAGATACTTCTGACCTAATGGATCTACATTTATTTAACTTGGACCTGATACTGAATTTTTTCTCCTCCCTAAGGAGAAGATTGAGTGAGAGAGCAGTAGAGATACAAGAGACCACACCTCTAGCTTCATATTGAGCTGTCTCTGATTCTCAAGGTCCTTCAGGGACCCGCAAAGCTCAGAAATCAGCGCAGAAGTTTTATGAGGAGAGATTTGCCAATTGGTCCAAAAGATGACTAAGGATCTGGAAGAGGGGCCCATGAGCAATGTTTAAAAATATTTGTGGAGTCTGAACATGAAACAGGGAGAGGGTTGATATAGCCAGCACTAAGAGTCAGGGCCAGGAATGATAGGAATGAGTTGAACAAAAGTAAACGAGATAGAGAAAGAGAGAGAGAGAGAGAGAGAGAGAGAGAGAGAGAGAGAGAGAGAGAGAGAGAGAGAGAGAGAGAGCATGCATGCATGCATGACTCTGGCTAGTAGAACTGAAAGATATTGACCTGTGGATTGGTGTCCCTCCCTCAGGGAGGCTGTGGAAACTCCACTGGCTGAGTCATTGAAAAGGGGCTCATCTTAGAGACATAAGGACCTCCAGTCTCATCCATGTGGGCTGTTGGGGACTTTCCTGGTGAGCCTGAGGAAAAGAATGGAGCTTGAAATGGGTTCTGAAGCTTTGGTGTCCTTCACAGATGACAAGGAGAACAAGACAGGTTTATGTGTATGTGCACATGTTTGCCTAATGCATGTGTGACTGTATGTGTATGCATATGCATTGAATGGGCATGCCTCTGCATATGTTCTCACATGAATTGTTCATTGGTTCATATGTGTAGGCAGTGCCTCCGTGTGCCCTTGTGGGTGTACAGGTGTGAGTGTATGTTAATGCAAATGCATGAGTAGGTGCCTTGCATCTATATGTGTGTGTACTGCATACAAGAGGGTATATGTGCACATGTGTACATATGTATGCCTATGTGAATATGTGCATGCGTATGTTTGTGTGTGTGGAGGCTTTTTCCCTTATGATTTTAAGTTCACATTTAGATATAGATATGTGCATAGATAGGTAAATTATAGACAAGCATAAAACTAGCATTTACTGAGTGCCTACTGTGTGTCAGGCACTGTATCTTGTTTGATTCTCACAACAACTGTAGGAGACAGGTGCTATTAGTATCCGCATTTTCACAGATGAGGAATCTGAGGCAAACAGAGGTTGAGTGACTTGCTCAGGGTCACACAAGTAGGAAGAGTCTGAGACTGGATTTGAACTTGGGCTCAATGCTCTATCAATAAACAGATAGATGAATCTAGAGGGAAGGAGATTGTGAACTTAGCTCACTTATGTATGTTTGCACATAAATTCATACATGTATATATTGATATATGTCTATATACACATACTCATACAAGTATATATGTATGAGTATTGTGTATTGTGTGTATATATATGTATATGTACATACACATATTTTTTCTATTTGTATCTCTAGTGCTTGGTAAGAGCCTAATAAATGCTCTTTCATTCATTCATTCATATGAATAAATGAAATATATATGTGTGTGTGTGTATACTTACACACATAAATATGTACATGTAGGAAGAAATATCTCCACAATACCAATTAACATTGTGTGTATGTGTGCTAAAGTCCTTTGATATCTGGGAATTATTATTAAAGAATTCTTACAGCCTACTAGATTTAGAAAGTGTCCGTCAATTGGGAGAGATTCCATGGCACATTGTACTGGAGCAGAGGCAGTCTTTACTGATTGTTTCTTCCTGAGTCCAACCTTCCTCCCCACTTCTCTTCTTCTGCTGAAGACTAAGTTCTCCTGCCAGCTCCCCAGGGTCAGCACCTCCTTGACTGTTCCCTTGCCATCATAGCCTGCTAGCTGCCCATTCTTATTGATTGGACCTCTATATTGCTCACATCTGTCCTTCTCTTCTTGCCGCTCCCACAATCTGTGCTGTGAATGAACGAAAAAGAATTTGTTAGGATTTTATTATGTGTTATAAGCATTGTGCTAAGCAGGAACATTCTAGAGAAATATTTTTTGCTCTTCAAGAGCTTGCCATTGAAGAACTCACAATTGAAGGAGGCAACGCCTGAAAGGAAGTTAAGCAGAAGAGCAAAATCCCGGAAGTCCTAAGGGTGCAGCAGTGGGATGGATGGTCCTTGGATTATTAAAGTAGGTTAACTGACAGTACTGGGGCACAAGGCAGACAGTAAGGTCTCATCGGAGGGAGAAGAGCTGTTAATCCCCATCTCATTCAAACCTTCTGAGTCATCAAGCATCCTAATCAAAGGAAAAAGAAAGGAGTAGGATATTCTTCCTGCCCCACCATCCAAGATGGGTTCTAGGCAGCCTGAGTAGAGAGGTCAGGAAGACCAGGGGGGCAGGGTGACCACCTTCTTCTTGTACTTATTTTAAAAACCTCTTAATTGATGCCTTTGCTTCTCATCTCTTCCTCTCTTCAGTCCATCTATCAGTTCCAAATCAGTATTCCTAAGACACACATTTGATTGCATTTCTTTCCTGGTCCCCAATTTTCAGTGACTATTTCAGGATAAAATATGAAATCCTCAGTTTGGCATGGAAAATCCTTAGCACAGTGCCTGGCACATAGTAGGTACTTCATAAATGTTAATTGGCACCTTTTCAGTCCTCTTTCATATTAATCCTCCTCTTTCATTTTCATTTTTAATCAAATGAGCCAGGTAGCTGTTTGGGATATGCGACCGTCCATCTCCTACCTCCAAACCTTTTGCCTTGGTGCTCACCTGTCTCTTGAATGGATCCCCTCCTCACCCCTTGTGGAATTCTTGGTTTTCATTCCTCTGTCTATTCTCTTCCCCTCCCTCGATGTTAGTATGTGTTACCTGATACGGTCCTTGTATGAACTCATCTGAGTACGTTCACCTGCAGTATCATGAAGAACTGAATTCATTTTAAGATTTGTCTTTACCATTTACTTACAGCCTGTGCGACCTTGGGTCAGGCAATCTCTCTGGACCTGTCTCCTTGTGAAATGAGGGGGTTGAGATGGAGTGACACCTAAGGTTACTACCTGAGGTCACTTAGAACTTTAAATCTAGGCTTCTTGGTTGTATGTTTTATGTACTGAATAGAGCCCAGGATTTAGATGGAAGATTTGAATTCAACCTTTCCCAGGTACTTATTAGCTGTGTGACCCTAGGCAAGTCACTTAACCTCTCTAGGACTCTGTTTCTTCATCTATAAAATGGGAATAATAGCACCTATCCCATAGACTGGTTGTAAAGACTGAATGAGATAATACATGTAAAATACTTTGCAAACTTTAGGTGATATTTAAATATTAGCCATTTTATTGTTGTTACTATTATTAATAGGCAAAGGCAGCTAGCTGATACAGACCACAGAAAGGTGGAAACTCTGAATTTAAATTGGACCTCAGATACTTGCTAACTTTGTGGTCCTTAACCTTACTTTCCTCATCTGTAATTTGAGGATCATCACAGTACCTACTTCCCAGAGTTGTTTTGGAGATAAATAGTGTATTCATAAAATCATTTATATATTATATATTAAGATAATATTTCCACATTATTTTATTTATAAAATAAGACAGAATTTGTAAGACTCTTTGTAAACCTTCAAGCACTATGCTAGGTATTATCATTGTCAATATTATTATTAGAAGACTATTACTGCCTTGAAAGCAGGGACTATTTTATTGATATCTTTGTATCACCAATATCTACAGTGCCTGCTATAAGGTAGATACTCAATAAATGTTGAATGGAATTAAATTGAAGGAATGACTTGCCTTAGGCCACAAAGTCAGGTAGATTTCAAGCTGCTGAAATAATCTGAGTTTGAGCTCCAGATGGTGTCTGGATGCCCACACTAGTTCTGGGCTGAATTGACTGCTTATGACAACCCATGAGTCCAATCATGAATGCTGTTAAAAATAGAACAAAAAGAAAGAGATCTTGGTAAGCCTGTTGGGTTGATTCAGTCAAAACGATTACATTTAGCAAAAGAGCAAAAAAATAATCACTTGTTATTTATTTAAGATATATTTATACAATGGCTAAACTACTTGTTTAGTTTATATGTAATATAAACTATCAAATTATATATAATATATTATAATAAACATAATATAAATATATTATATGTTATAAT
Source organism: Notamacropus eugenii (assembly GCF_028372415.1). NCBI lineage: Eukaryota > Metazoa > Chordata > Mammalia > Diprotodontia > Macropodidae > Notamacropus > Notamacropus eugenii. Next base: position 15,921,654 of record NC_092877.1, read on the forward strand.
ATAAATAATAATATAATAAGCCATATTTTAAAATGGCTAAACTACTTGTGGGTCTAGACATCCCTGTAGGGAAAATGGTGGAGGGGTATCTCTGTAAGTGTCTCATCTTCAGCCTGCATCTCCCAGCAGTCAGTGCTAAGTCAAGTGCATGGCCTCTATGGTAAGACATTTTAGCCTGTCTCTGAAAGGGGAGGGCATATCACTACTTAGCAGACTATGCTGGGCTGAATCTGTCCATCTGTAGGATAGAGGAAGCTTCTAGCCAGTGTACAATCTTCCTACTGCTTCCTCAGGCTTGATTGTTAATTAGGGTCCCCGGACACCTCCATTTCTTGTGGTAGCATTTCTCCAGATGAAATCCAGTTTTCTAAGACACAGATGTCATGTTCTACTCTCCACTCTCCTCTGAGAATGTAAACCCTAAGGCACAGTGCTTAGTTTTTGTCTTTGGGCTGGAGGAGGGCGCAAGTGCAGAGCCTTGAACACAGTGGGTGCTTGATAACTGCTTGATGAATAAATCCTTGGATTAGGCTCTCCTTAACATAGAGTGTCCACAAGACTTTGTGGGTTGTAGAACTCAAACTTTGTTCCTCTGTGTCTTACGAAGGAACTCCTGGATTGGGGGAAAAAATACAAAACAAGGATGGAGACTGACTTTTTCTTTAAATTCCACTCAGTCTAACTAACTTTCTCTTCTAAAAATTCCCAGGGGTAGTGGTTTTTTCCCCTTTTCTTTTTGAGAAGAAAGATGTAAAAAATACTCTGAAGAAGTGTGTTGTGTCTCTCTGTCTTCCTTTTTTTCCCATCTAAAGGAAGACAGAGTCAAAATCTTGCCGATTGCTGTGGGTGTAAACTTATGTTGGGAACCTTTCCAGAACTATTGTTGTCTGGGAAATGGGATGAGATGAGCACTTTTTAATTTGTATAGGGGAGGGAAGATGTTGGGCTCCCCCTCTTCTTTGGAAATGGAGGATGTGTCCAGGATGGAAGAGCATGGGGAGTTTGTCCTTCTCACTCCAGAAAGCCTCCCCCCTTTCTATATCAAATGATCATTAGTAAATCTGAGCATGTCCTCCAAGGCACTTATCCAAGAGTTCTCTTCAGACTCAGGACCACCTGCTTGGTTGGCCACTGGTACTTCCTTGGCAAGGACACACAGGCTGTTTTCACTGTTCAGCTCTCAACAGAAAGGTGGTTAGTATGCCCTCCGCCTCCATGTTCAGAGCTCCCCAAACTCCTGACCTTCCCCGTCCCTTGAAGAGGGGAGGAAGGTACAAACAGAACTAAAGAAGCCCCGTTGTCCAAAATAAAAATAAAAGAGAGACTCTCTCTGAGTGAATCCACCCTCCCACACATACACATACATACCTCGTGGTCTGCACCATCCAATACCCTCTTGCATCCAGTCCACTTCCAAGAAGTAGCTTCTTTGTCTCAGATTGCTTGGAAGCTGCCACCAATCCTGGGGTCAGGTTTTGCCCTCCCTTTCGGTATGGGAAGGAAGATTGTGGTAGGCTCCAGAATCAGGGCTGCATCTTAATGGCATGGGCAGGGGCAGTGGTATTATGGGAGAAAGAATGCCAGATTTAGAGTCAGAGAGCTTTGGTTTGACTGTTCTCCCACCTCCTCCCAGCTTCCACTCATTCTGATTCATTTCCAAGCTTGGGGTCATTTTCAACTCCACACTCTGCTTCAGCTCCCACCTCCAATAAGCTGGCATATCTTAGAGATTCTACTCCCACAGCATTTCTCATCTGTTCCCTTTTTTCTATTTCCATGGCCCCTGCCCTAATGTAGAATTTAGTTGGAAGGGACCTCAGTGGCCAACAAGTTCAACACATACTTTAAAAGAATGCCTGTGATGACACACTCAACAAGTAATTGTCCAGGCTCTGCTTAAACATAGCCAGCAAGAGGGAACTCACCAAACCCATTCTATTCTTGGACCTGATATCAAACCTGTATTTACCTCTTTGCCTCATTCCCTCTTGTCTGGACTTTTGGACTGAGGGGAGCAAAGAGGTTTCTGGATGATGTAGCTTTTTATCTCGGAAGACCAAGGTGAAAAATAACCACAACTCCTAAGGAATAAAGCAATTTCAATCAGAGAGGGCACATCAAAGGTTATGTAGCCCAATCCCCCCATTTTACAAATGAGGAAACTGAGGGCCAGAGAGACTAAATGAGATTCCCAAGATTGTACAAAGAGGCAAGTAGAAGTATCAGGATTTGACCCCTGGTCCTCTGACTGCAAGTCTGGCTCTTTCCCCATGTCCCTATGTCTAGTAGGTTTGTAGAGAGAGCTGGGGTTTGTGGACTTGAGGTCTGGTAGAGCTGCCAGCTTCTAAGGAGGGCAAATGTGTCTGAGAAGCATTTTTCTTGTTTTGTTCCTCGTGTGGCATCTCATTTCACAAGCCCCACAATAGACAGGGGAGGAATGATGAATGTGACTTTTCCAGGGAGAGGAATGAAAATGAGTTTTGTTTTTAATGACGAGGTTTACTGAAGACTGTCCCTTGGGGAGGGAAATATTGCTTCTTCTATGCATGTATTGGATGGTGAGAGACGCGGTATTGACTGGTTCATAAAATCCTAAATGAAACTCGCTACCCTGATTTCATTTTTCTCTGTACCTTGATTTCCTCTTCTGCAAAAGAAGGGATCATGAGAGCAGAGATAATATTTGTACCTTCCTCACAGTATTGTTGGGAGGATCAAATGACGAGAGATGAAGTGTCTTAATCATAAAACAGTCAGGAGGTCAATGTCACTGGATTGAAGAGTACGTGGTAGAGAGTAAGGCCTAAGAAGACTGGGACGGGGTGGGGGGGTGCGGGGAGGGAAGGGACCGAGTTATGAAGAACTCTGAATGCTAAGCAAAGGATTTTGCATTTGCTCCTGGAGGCAAAAGGGAGCTGGTGGACTTTATAGCATAGAGAGTGACATGGTTGGACTTGTGTTTGAGGAAAATCACTGGGAATGGAGGATGCATTGGAGTGGGAAGAGAGAGACAGGCAGACCCCCACCAGCAACATCCCAGGTGTAAAGTGATGAGGGCCTGCACTAGAATGGAGATAGAGTCAGAGGAGAGAAAAAGGACCATATATCCAAGATCTTTCCCAACTTCTAATCCCATGACTACTTCATTATCTTGTGTGACTGGGGAAAACTCATCCATCTCCATTTTGCGTATGAGTAGTTATGTGCAGTAGTCTCATCTGTGATGATGCTCCAGTTCTACTACAATTTATTTGTTGAATTATGCAGGACATTTTGAGATTTATCTCTCCAGAATGGGGATTTGTTTTTCTGTAAATTTTAGAAGAATAGTAAGCTTCTGTTGTCTGTAACTCTAGACACTAAGTCATGTCTGACTGGGCATTTGGTGGGTTTTTTTTAATCTCTAGGTCAGGTTAGTACACTGTACACCACTTATTAATTTATTTTTAGTTTTCAACATTCATTTTTATAAGATTTTGAGTTCTAAATTTCCCTGCCCCACTCCTCCCTCCCCAAGACAGCATGCAGTCTGAGACAGGCTATACAGGTATGATCATATTATACATATTTCCACATTAGTTATGATGTGAAAGAAAAATCAGAACAAAAGGGAAAAACCATGAGGAAGAAAAATAACAACAATGAAGAGAAAATAGTATGCTTCCCTCTGCATTCAGACTCCATGGCTCTTTCTCTGGATGTGGAAAGCAGTTTCCATCAAGAGTCTTTTGGAATCATCTTAGATTGTTGCATCTCTCAGAAAAGCTAAAGCTAACAAATTCGGTCATTGAACAATGTGGCTGTTACTGTTACAATGTGGCTGTTACTGTTACAATGTGGCTGTTGCTGTTACTGTTACAATGTGGCTGCTGCTGTTACTGTTACAATGTGGCTGTTACTGTTACAATGTTGCTGTTACTGTTACAATGTTCTGGTTCTGCTCACTTCACTCAGCATCAGTTCATGTAAGTCTTTCCAGGTTTTTCTGAAGTCTGCCTGTTCACTATTTCTTATGGAACTATAGACTTCCTTTACATTCATATACCACCTGTTCAGCCATTCCCCAATTGATGGATATCCCCTCAATTTTTAATTCTTTGCCACCACAAAATGTGCACCATTTACGATGCCAGCCCCCAGATGTATGAGCTGGACAAGTCACCTATTCCTGTTATGCAGAAGAAAAAAACTGAGGCTCTGAGAGGTTCAGAATACTCACATCATCTATCAAATGTAAACAACCTAAAGTGAATATTATGACCATGATGCTGCTGTTGATTATATATTGTGGTCTGCAAGTAGAGACTTTTGGGTTTAGATACAGCAGCTGCTAAGTTTCTAGAGAAGGCCTCAGTGTTCATACTGCCCTCCACCCTGGGGAGGCCATACATCTGGAGGATTCTCTTATACAGTGTGTGGCAGATTCTAAGAAGGATATTGGCAAACAGGTGTGCATTCAGGTGAGAGGGGGGAAAGATGATGAGGCCATAGGGACCATATCATCTTTGAGCTGAAGAATCTGGAGATGGTTAACCTAGGAAAGGCTTGGGGATAAGGAAGGAAAGGGGGATGATGTTATCTTAAAGTAGCTAAAGGATTGTCCAGTGGGGGAGAAATGGCATTTCCTTTGGTCCCAGAAGGAAGAGTTAAGGCCATTAGGTGAAAGTTACAAGGATACTGTTTTTAACTCACCATAAGGTTGGGGGGGGGGGGGAAGTAGACCTAATAGCTCTTCCAAAGTGGAGTAGTGGGTTGCAGCTGTAATTTGTGGGTTGTCTATGATTGGATGTCAACAAGTGAAGCTGGATCACTATTCATCAGGGATGATATGGAAAGGATTGTTGTTCTGGTATGGATGGACCTAGATGCCCTCTGAGGTCCCTTCCAAACATGACAAAGGAGGAAGGAAATTAAACACCTACAACATGCCGAACACTTTACAAATATTTTCTCATTCGAGACTCACAACATCCCAAAGATATAGGTACTATTGTTATCCCCAGTTTACAGCTGAGGAAACTGAGGCAAACATAGGTCAAGTGACTTGCCCAAGGTTACATAGCTAGTAATTATCTGAGGTAGGATTTGAACTCAGGTATTCTGATTCTAAACCTAGCACTCTATACTGTATTACCTAGCTGCCTCTAGGCAAAGCATGGTAGAGTAAGAAAGGCCTTAGATCTGAGGTCCAGCTCTGCCACTTAAAGGCTGGGTGATGTTGATCAAGTGACCTAACCTTCCTAAGATTTAATTAATTTCCTTGTCTGTAAAATAAGAGGGTTAAATTAAATAACCTTTAAGATTCTAGCTTCAAATCCTAAGATTCCATTTACCAACTCTATCTATGACTTTGGATAAGTTATTCATCCCCATTTTGCAGATGGGGAAACTGAAACTCAGAAGGGTTCATAGTATTTCCACTACTTACCTCTCAAGGAAAGAGCTTTTTAATGTGAATTGAGATGACTCTACTTCTCTTCCTCATTCTACTCTGCTTTCCTACAAATAACTTACCTATGGCTCTTCACCTTATATAATTTCTATATTCTCTTTCCAGGGTGTGGCCAAGTCCTGCGAGTCCCCAAAGGACAGATTCTACTGGAAAGTTATCCCCTGAATGCTCACTGTGAGTGGACCATTCACGCCAAACCTGGATTCATCATCCAGCTAAGGTATGAAGTCAGGGGAAAATTTCTGAAACCCAAAGATCCAGAGAAGCAATCGATGGCCAAGGAGAAGTGAATCCTGAGCCTGGGGACCCCAGGGAATGAACTGTTCCCACTAGGATCTTAACAACTACAGAAGATAATATATATTGAGCCCTCCTCATTCCCTATGACTTTATGGCTTAAACCCTGGTTTCAACTTGCCTTGGCATCAGTCCTCTGATTTCAATAGTCACAGCTTCTCATGATAAAACATGTTTTGGAGGATTTTCTCACTCTCTCCCTCTCCCCCAGGAAACTTGAGAACCTGCAAGCCTTGTCACCCCCAGTAGATGGAGACCAGCTTCCCACCTGTGAAGTGCAGTTCGTAATAGTACAGAGGAGAGTTTTATTAAAAAGGGAAAGAAACAAAGTGGAAATTAAGGAAGGAGCCACTATTATTGATTATTATAACACTGGTGATGACAGTGACTGACATTTAAATTTTGCAAAGCAGTTAACCTCCATTATCTAGTTTGATTTTCATAATAGACTAGGCAAATTCTATTATTATACACCTTTCACAGAGGAGGATATTGAGGCTTGGAAAGGTGACATTGCTTGCTTAGGGTCATGTATCTGGTAGGTATGTGAGGCAGTATTTAAAATCCATGTCTTCTTAACTTCAGGTCCTATTTGCTCTATCTATTTGCTGTAACAGTAATAATGATAACTAGCATTTTTAATAGTACTTTAGGGTTTGCAAAGTGCTCTACCAAATGATTGAATTTTGTCCTTGGGGAGTAGGTGCTATTATTATTCTTATTTTACAGAACAGGAAACTGAGTCAGACAGAGGTTAAATGACTTGTGCAGGGTTACACAGCCTGTTAGTGTCTGAGGTTGGATTTGAACTCAAGTCTTCCTGACTATACTATCAGTATAGTGCTATACAGTCTCTATGTCATGCTCTCCAGTATCACAATTCTGTGTACAAGAGCTCACCTACAAGAAGCTGTTCTTTATGAGCCCTGTCTCAGATTCATGTTGCCTGTCATTCAACAAGGGGAGATGAATGGGGATTGAGGGAGAAGGAAAGTTCATGTCTTTGGTACCATTTCTCTGTTACTCCTCTGTGTCTCTGTCTGTCTCTTTCTGTCTGTCTCTCTGTCTCTACCTCTCTCCCTCTGTCTCTCTCTGTCTCTCTCTGTCTCTCCCTCTCTCTCCCTCCCTCTCCCTCTCTCTCTCTCTCTCTCCCTCTCTCTCTCTCTCTCTCTCTCTCTCTCTCTCTCTCTCTCTCTCTCTCTCTCTCTCTTTCTCTCTCTCTCTCTCTCTCCCCCTCCCTCCCTCTCTGATTCTGTCTCTTTTTCTCTCTCTATCTTTCTGTTTTTCTCTGTCTCTATCTCCTTCCCACTCCTCATGGTTTGGTTGGGGCAGCTAGGTGGTGCAGTGGATAGAGCACCAGTGCAGGAGTCAGGAGGACCTGAGTTCAAATCTCACCTCAGACACTTGACACTCACTAGCTGTGTGACCTTGGGCAAGTCATTCAACCCCAAATGCCTCATCCTGGGTCATCTCCCATCATCCTAATGAATATCTGGTCATTGTATTCAGATGGCTCTGGAGGAGAAGTGAGGCTGGTGACCTGTGCAGCCCTCCCTCACTCAAAACAACGTCAAGTGCAAGTCATGTCATTATTTCTCTGAAGGCATGGTCTTCTTCAGGCAAGGAAGGATGAACACACACATGGTTTGCTACCATAGATACCAAGTCTCCAGTTTCTTAGGCCAGGATAAGTTTCTGTAGTCATCCATTTTTCCTATGCCTCTTCTCCGTTTCAAGATATGGGCAAAACTCTGTTTCCTGGGTTCTCTCTAGGAAGGATGATGGTCTGTGCCTTGGAATAAGCATCCATCTAATAGGTAAAGCAGATCCTGTTAGCATAGTGCAGTTAAAAAAGGGAAACTGCATTTGGAGTCAGAAGATTTGGGTTCAAATCCTACCTCAGCCACTTAATGGTTTTGTGATTTTAGACAAATCATTTATTTCACTGGGCCCCTGTTGCTTCGTTTTTAAAGTATGGGGGAGTCAGACTAACTTCCTCCTTCCGAATGGCCTCCTTCTGAAATCTCTCCCACCTTTTAATCTTGGGTCCCATGATCCTGCCTCATTCACTTAATCATCATCCTGGAAGTCCTTGGCTTTTCACCTCACTATACTGAGTTGGTGTAGGGGTGGAAGTTTAGGTCAGGGACCAGGCATGGGTGTGGTATAGGGTGGGGGAAGCTGGCTCAGGCCACAGGAGGCTGGGCTGCCCAGTGCCAGAGCCCAAGTCTGCTAGGTGATAATAAGGGCAAATGTTTAAAACCACACATCCACGTATCACCAACCTAAGAGGCCAAGACGAATGGACCCAGCAATGCTCTGTGCTTCAGCTTCTCTGGTATTTGAGAAGACCAGGTCTTCTAATTCCACATCCTATGCTCCTTCCATTGCAATACACTGTTCAGTCTAATGACATGGAAGTATGATACCAACATCTAGAGCATGATCAAGTGAATCTAAGTCAATAAACATTTATGAATGTGCACTATGCTAAGCCTTGGTGTAGACAGGTAAATATTATTTTCATTGTCTCGGGCTCAAGGACTGAAGGTATGGAAGCTTGGCTCTTGTTGACTAAAGAACAGGTGCAGAAGTGGCATAATTCTCTGTCTCTTTTTAGAGAGCTAGAATAGCCATGCTTGCAGAACATAGGTAGCAAATGCTGTCTCTGTGTATGTGTGTGTGTGTGTACACATATAGGTGTGTAGCTGAGAGAGCACCTCTCCATCTTCATTAATGACTGCAATATTGCCAGCCCTTGCCAAAAGCAAATCAGTCTTCCCCTGGCTGCACCTCCTTTGGGAACCCAACACCGCAGGCCTGGGTTGATACATGCGTCTTGGGGCTCCTAGGTTATTTATCTTCTTCCAGGAGTCTTCACCTCCATTTTTTTGTTGTTCTGTAATAGATGATGTCTCTGCTCCCAGGCTGCTAACATGTCTCAGGGAGGACAGGGGGATAGCTGGAGTGGCCCAAGCCTCCATTACTTTCATTCGTGGTGGCTTCTCCATATACCTCTTAAGTCTCATTTTGGTTTTGTAGATATGTGTCTCCAAATCCCATAAAGAGCAGATGGGACCATTCTCACTGTGCAGCAAGGCAGCTGTCTCAGAAGGATTTCTGTTCCAGTTCTAAATTGAGCAAAAGGGATGGAGCCTTCATCAGAGAGGACCTTTAGTTGCTGGCTGTTCGCCAAGATTTAGGCTTTTCCCCACTCTTGCCCAAGTACTGTATGGCTTGCGCCCTGCCCCCTTTGATCATGTAGCCAGTCACAACACAACTGCAGCTTTGAATCCTCTGATATCCCTCATGTTCTAACTGTTGGCTTTCTGTGAAAAACATAGTTGAAGTTGTTCTACACTGCACCTTGCTTAGTCTGATGCAGTTAAAGAAAGCAAGAAGATGCTACATATGATGACTAGTAGTGATTAGTGGTCTGGTTGAGATGAGAGGGCATGCATGGAATCATGGAAAGAAAACTGACTTTGAAGATAAGAATTCTGGGTTCAAGTCCTCTGATATTTAGTAGCTATGTGTGGGAATGGGTCTCAACTAATTGGGAATGAAATTACTATAAGTGAGATATTTTTTCTCTCTCTCATAGCATTGTAGTGGGGAAAGCATTTTGTACCTGATAAGTGATGGGAGCTACCATGTTTGGTGATGTAGGTGATGAGAGCTGACCTTTATTTAACACTTTATGTGCCTTGCCTCATTTTATCCTCACATAAACCATGTAAAGAAAGTACCCCAGACACCATTATCCTCTTTTTTTAACAAATGAAGAACTTGAAGCTCAGGTTGTTATCCATGGTGACTTACCCCTGGTCACACAGCTAATAAGTATTAGTTCAGGATTCAAACCCAAATCTTTCTGACATCAAGTCCAAATCTAGCTCTCAACTCTCATATTATTCTACCTCTCTAGGGTGCCTGTACTATGAGGTCATTGTAAAAAGATTGAGAGAAAGAGCTCTGGTTCTATAGTCAAGAACTGAGCCTAGATCTTCTGATTCCCATGCTTATTTGCTATGTACAACTTAGAGCTAGTCATTCAGCCTTTATGAGTCTCAATTTCCTCATTTCTCATCAAATTTTAAGTGCTAAATACAAGAACAGTAATGATAATCACCATATTATTTTTATTGGTCTAGACCTGTGATCCATTGGCATAGTCTACTCCTACTGAGGAATTTTCTCAACTAGCTGTAATAGCTAATGTTTACATAGCTCTTTGAGGTTTGTTGAACTTTACACATCAGTGTCTTATTGTCTCTGTGATGAGTGTATGTTTGTGTTAAGGTGGTGGCGATGGTGCTGGTAGAGATGTTGCATGCAGAACTCTGCACCATTTCTACAGATCCCAAGTGAGATAGGTAAGGATTTGTCTGATTTATAGGAATGGGCAAGGGGAGAACTGTGACAAAGAAGTCTGACAGTAGTTGTTGACCTTGGCCATGGAGTTTTCTGACCCATTGAAAGATGGTGGAAACTATATGGAATCTCTCTATATATTATCCCCTGTACAGAACTTTCCCTCTACACACCTGAGAGGTAGAAGAACAGTATATTTTGAGTGTCAAGAGATCCACATTATAGACTGGACACAACCATGAGATAACTGTGTACTAATCCTTTACCTTCTCTTCACCTGATATTCCTCCTCTGTAAAAATGAGGGGGTTAAATGAGTCCCAGGGTTACACTGAGCTCCAAACTCTTCCATACTTTTTATCCCCTGTGGCAGAAATGTTTACAGACAGAACTGATACTCTGCCTTCCAGTCAGTGACTTTAATCTACTCTGTTCCTTAAGAATCCTCAGAAGCTTTAAGTGGTGAACATTAAAAGCTTCTATCTTGAAGTCTGGCAACCTTCTGAGTATGGAAGTTTCTGTCTCTTGTCAGGTCGGTCCCTTTAGTCTCTCTCCCCCAACCCCAAGTGGCTGTCTCTTCTTTATGTAGCTATGAAATAGATATGTCCTCTTTCTAGATGCTTCTATTCCCATTAACCTAGCTCCTGGTGGTGTACATAGAAGCAGGAACTTCACTGATGGCTTCCAGTGTTTTTTCTCAATCTGTGATTCTTAGATTCTCTGAAAAAGCATAGAAAGAGGTCTGGATTTTTGATTCAGAGAACATGGGTCTGAGTTCAGGCTCTGCTGGTCAGCACCCTCGTGCTCATGGTCCCTCTCTCTTCTTCAGCTTCCTTATTTATGAGATGAAAGAACTAGGGGAGGCAATATAGTGCAGTAACAATGCTAGACTTGGTGTCAGAACTCAGGTTCAAATCCCGGCTCTGACACTGAGTACTTAACGTGACCTTGGATGACTTCTCTTGAACCTCTCAACTTTCATCTTTCTAACTCTAAAATAAAGGGGTTGGCCTAGATAGAGGTTTCAAACACTTGACCAGTACCTGAAACAGATTAAAATGTGATTGGGAAATATTTAATAAAACAAGCACAAATACAATCATGTTCATTTGTTTCAGTCATGTCTGACTGTTGGTGACCCCATTTGGGGTTTTCTTGGCAAAGATAGTGGAGTGGTTTGTCATTTCCTTCTCCAGCTCATTTTGCAGATGAGGAAACTGAGGCAAGCAGGGTTAAGTGACTTGCCCACAGTCACACAGCTGGTAGGTATCTGAGGTCAGATTTCAAATCAGGAAGAGTCTTCCTGACTTCAGGCGTGGCACTCTATCCACTGAGCCACCTAGCTGCCCCAGCAAATACAATAGAACATTTAATATATGTGTGTATGTATGTATGTATATATATATATATATATATATATATATGCATGTGTATATGTATATATGTATGTGTATATGTAGATAGATATGTAACAAAATGATAATACATATTATATATCTGCATGTATTATATATAGATTATATGTATAATACATAACTATCTCTATGATAGATAGATGATAGATAGATGGATAGACACATCATGTTGATATGTGGTTTTGAAAGTTGATTTTGCTGCCTGTAAGGAACCTTAAGCATAGTTTACTTGCTCTGTTTCTCTTTGAGGTTGACATCACTGGTCTAAATGACCTTTAAGACCCCTTAATACCTCATCTCCTGCTTTTGAATTAGACACACTGCCCCCTCATTTCCATCTCTTAGAATTTCCTTTAAGATTCAGCTCAAATGCTACTATCATGGAAGCTTTCCTGATCTCCCTAGCTGTCAGCATCCTACTACTCATTGTGGGGGAAGATCACCTTTTATATATTTTGTCTTTATCATGTGTGTACTTATATACATACATGCTATCTCCTCAGGAAAATGAAGATTCTTGAAAGTAGGGACTGTTTTTTTCTGGTTTTGAATCCCAGGGACTAGGGCAATCCCTGGACAATTATGGGCACTGAATAAGTACCCGTCAGTGGGTAAATCTATGTTCCTGTGACTACTTACTATTGAAGCCTCATGAACCTATAAATCCCCTGGTCCTGTTCAATGTTGCCTCCAGTGTCATCTTCTCCCCTTCCTGTAATTGCTTCCAGATTTGTTATGTTAAGCCTGGAATTTGACTACATGTGCCAGTATGACTATGTTGAGGTCCGGGATGGGGACAACAGTGACAGCAGGATAATCAAACGCTTCTGTGGGAATGAGCGGCCAGCCCCCATTCAAAGCACTGGGTCATCCCTCCACATCCTCTTCCAGTCAGACGGCTCTAAGAACTTTGATGGATTCCATGCCATCTTTGAAGAGATTACAGGTAAAGAGAATTAAAATGAACATGGCATTTTATAGTTGTACCCCAAACAAATTTCTCCCTGAATACCTTCCTTCCCTTTTCTCGGCCTCATTAAAATGTCTCATGCTGTGTTGTCAACAGCAACCTAAGTAAGCACGGAAAACGATTGCTTAGCTCATCAGTGAGAAAGAAAAGCTCCCCAAGTACCAGTGCTGATTGATCCCACCATTAGCGCTGGCTTCGAATAAGTCCCACCTAGGAACTTACACTCAGGTCACATTATCAGAGTTTCATAGTAAGTATTCCATAAGAGGGAGAGGAGGTGGCAGAGGGTCTTCCCCTTCTTCGCCCCTGTTTCTCTTTCATCATTCCCTCAAATCTAGATCAGTCAAAGGATCTGGGGATGTTTAACCTCAAGCAGAGTCAGTCAACCAGCATTTATTAGACACTATATGCCAAGCATTGTGCTAAGTACCAGAGATATAAAGGCAAACACACCATCTCTGCCCTTGAGAAGCCCCACATTTTAATGAAGGTGACAATGTGTGAAAAGTTGTACATGTAGGTAAGATATGAGCTGTGAGACTGGAAAGTAATCTCACATGGAAGACATTAATATGGGGAGGGGGTAAGTGTATGGACTCAGAAAAGTTCCGTGCAGAACGTAAAATTGGAGCATAGTCTTGAAGGAAGCCAGGAAAGCCAGAAGGTAGGGGCAAGTCAGGAGAACATTCTAGATAGATTTAAGGGTTACATGGGAGTTGAAAGGAACCTAATTGTCCATCTATTCCATGAGTACCCAAAACAAGGATCTCCTCTACAGCATACTTGGCCAGTGGTCATCCATGTTTTGGTTGAACACTTCCCATGAGGCAGCAACGACTACCTCCAGAGGCAACCTGCTTCACTACACAGTGCTAATCATTAGGAATTTCTTCTTTTCATCAAAGCCAACTTTACTTCTCCAACTGCTTTCCATTGCTCCTCGTTCAACTTACTTGGGCCAAGATAATTACATCTAATTCTTCTACCATGTGACAGCCCTCTGTCTTCTCTTCTCCAGGTTTGGCATTCAGAACCCTCTATAACTTCGCCCTTTCCTACCTTTCCACTCTTTTTATATGTTGTGTGGTCCTTTACACTGACCTCCTTGCTGTTATACATTACATATCATCTCCTGATTCTGGTCTTTTTATTGATTGTTCTCCATGCCTAAAATTTTCTCTCTTCATCTCTGCCTCCTAGCTCTCCTGTCTTCCTTTAAGTACCAGCTAAAATTTCACCTACTTCAGGAAGCTTTTCTTAATCTCCTTAATTCTAACCTCCTCTCTGTTGGTTATCTCTATCTTCCTTCCTTCCTTCCTTCCTTCCTTCCTTCCTTCCTTCCTTCCTTCCTTCCTTCCTTCTTGTCTGTCTATCTATCTACATAGCTGTCTACATGTTGTCTCTCCCATCAGACTGTCCTTGAGAACAGGAAAAATCTCTTTCCTTTCTTTGTAATCCTAGCACTTTACAGAGTATTTGGCACATAGTAGGTGTAATAATAAATTTATTGACTGATGGACTCAATATAGTCCCTCCCAGCTGTGATATTTAAAAAGTTGGAAGGATATAATTTCTGGGTCATTTAAATATTTTATTAATAATGCCAGTATGTTTATTATTAAAAGGACGCTCATTTGGCCATCTTTGTCTTAGACCAAAGATCCCTCATGGTGCTGGGCTCACAGTTTATATACCCTTGGAAGAGTAGATATTCCTGAGGGTGGCAATCAACTCTGATTGGTTAACAATTAATGTGAGAATGAATATTATAATGAGGTGGCTGTGCTATATTCCAATGAGGGTTTTGGGGTATATGACTTGGATCACCTAAATCTCAGTCAGAGACTCGTCAATTTTCACATCATCTGTCTGACAAAAGGAAGAATCCACATTTTCTCAGACTTATCTGTGCAAACACAATAAGCAGGGATGTACCCATTAGCCCAAACTTAGAATTTCTTTTATTATCTGATTAAATCTTGCCCTAGGTAAGTCTTTGCCTAACATTGGTTGATTTCTAAGGATGAGAAGTAGAAAAGAGGAAAAACTTGGTTCTCAATACTATAGTTACTAGTATGAGAGAGAAATCATTGTTTCTCTCATATCCAGTGCTTCTAAGAGACAGTTGTAAAACCTGAACCCAGACTCCAGGCATAAGTACGTTACCCAGGTATAAGCACTGGCTTACCCTATCTTTTGTCTTACAGCTTGCTCTTCATCTCCATGTTTCCACGATGGCACATGCCTCCTTGACAATGCTGGATCCTATCGGTGTGCCTGCCTGGCAGGCTACACTGGGAAACACTGTGAAAGTCGTGAGTATGACTCCAGAATCTGATCGTTCAACACCCCATCTTTGAGCAAAGGTGTCACATGGGTGGCAAAGAGTGATAAAAGGGTACTGAATATTCCCAGATCCTAGTCTCAAGGAGTGCTTATACTGAGTGGTACAGGGGAAAGCTAGGTGGTGCTGTGGATAGAGCACTGGGCTTGGAATCAGGAAGACTCATCTTCATGAGTTCAAATATTGTCTCAGACACTTACTGACTGTGTGACCCTGGGCAAGTCACTTAACCCTGTTTGCCTCAGTTTCTCATCTGTAAAGTAAGCTGCAGAAGGCAATGCCAAGAAAACTCTCAAACAGGGTCATGAAGAGTCTGAAGCAACTCAACAACACAGGGGAAAGAGCACTGACTTTGTCGTCATAGGACCTGAGTTCAAATCTCAGTCCTAATGCTTTCTATCTATATGAACTTGGGCAAATCACTAACTTGGCCTGTGCCTCCATTTTCTCATGTATTAAATCATGGAGTTGGTCTGGATGACTTCTGAGATTCCTTCTACCTCTAGTGAGAAGCAGCTCAAAGATACTAAATTCTAAGCTTATTATTATTCTAGATTAAAATTGTAGCTAGTCAATATGGGCCAGAATAGGACCAGAGTGAATCAAATTAAGAGATTAACGGGCATTGACTAAATATGATTTACCATATTGTGTCTAGTACAAAGCGGCAAAAATAAATCTCTGTACTACCCTCAATGAGCTCCCACCCTGTGTGAGGGAAGGAGTGCATTAGGTATATTCCATATGGTAACAGAACAGTTAGAGAATAATACAACAGAAGAGTCAACAGTGGGCAGAGACAGGGGAAGGTAGCTTGAAATAGGGGCAGGTGACATGGGACTAAGCCCCAGACAGAGCTCACCAACATCCTTCTATTTCAACCTTAAAGCCCTCTCTATGCACCTGCTGCCTGACTCATAGCCTGGCTTGTCTATTGAAGCAAGAGAGTTCTCTGGCTGACCCCAAGTTTCTGAGAACGGCTGCTGTTTCACAGTTAACTCCTGTCTGCAAAAGCAAAGAGTTGAGACAAAAGGGTGGAATTCCACCCTAACAAATGCTCCAACTCCCAAGCTGCCTGCTGTTTCTAATTCTCCCTCTGGAAAAGTGAGAAATTCTTCTTCCTTTCTGGCAAAACATTGGGCTGCAGGTCATGGCAGATTCTCACTACCCTTTTCTAGATCCGGACACTAAACATTTTCTCAACTGTATTTTTCCTTCACTTCTCTGAAGGGGAAGCTGCTGAATATAGCACAGAACTGCAGAGCTCATGTCCCCAGCATTAGGATAGGGACTCCTTAGGAACATTAGCAGGAGAGGCAACTGGCTTAATGGCCTCACAGTCAAAAAGCTCAGCCTGCCTCTGATATATTCTGGTTATGTGACCTTGGGCAACTTCACCTCTTGGTGGCCCCAGGTAACTTCCTTATACTGTAACTTGAAAAACATGTTTAGGTCTGTGTTAGTGAAGGAAAACCTGACTAGGATCTCCCTATATCAATAAAATGACAGGTCCAGTCCAAAATAAATTGCTACAGTCACATTTTAGGAGGGACATTGATAATCTGGAAATGAGCCAAGGCAGGTTTTTTAAACTATTTTTATTTTCTGTTCCAAATTCTCTCCTTTCCTCAATCCCCTCCCCTATCTATTGAGAAGGGAAGAAATGCAATACCTGTTATATATATGAAGTCAAGGCAAGGGTTGTTAACCTTTTTTGAGTGTGTAATGGACATCTTTATCGGTCTGGTGATGCTTAGGGCCTCCTCAGAATGGAGCTTTTAAATGCATAAAATAAAATACATATGATTACAAAGGAATTATTTAAAAATTTCAAAAACAAGTTCATGGACCCCAGGTTAAGTTAGAACCCCTGATCTAGAGGAATGTGATGAGGATCATGAAGAACCTTAAGATACTGCAATATGAAGATTGAGTTAAAGGGACAGGGGATGCTTGTCCCAGAGAAGAGAAAACTTAGGGGAGAGAGGAGAGCTGTCTTCACATATTTGAAAGGGTATCATGTGGAAAAGGGATTAGCTTTGATTTTCTTGGCCCTAGAGAGAAGGAGCAAATGGATGAATGCTTCAGAGAGGCAAATTTAGCCTTGCTATAAGGGGGAGAAAAACTTCTATAGTATTAGAACTGTCATATAAAAGCAGCATTTGTTTCTTTTGGAGGCAACCAGCTCCTCAGCACAGAAGGTTTTCAAACAAAGGTTGAATGGCCACTGTATGGGACAATTGTTTGAGTCTTGAGATGGTCCCTTCCAACTTAAAAGAGCCAAAGGTTCTGATTCAGTAAGCACATGGCTGGAGCCTAGAACAGAATTACTTACAACTAGTTAGCCATGGACTGCTCTCAGAGACAATTTATTAGGGTCCATGGCAAACTCACCCTAAGTTCCCAGCTTGATAATGTTCCATACTTTTCAACAATGGTTATAGCCTTTCTAGACACCTGCTAAGTGTAAAATGAAGTGTTTCTAAAGGACTTCTTAGGTCCTTTCCCTGTATCATTCTTTAAACTCATGAAAAAATTTCAGATATTATGTTCCTCTGGGCCAGATATTGGTGTTACTGATGACTGCTAAAATTTCAGTGCTCTTAGCTGACTTGGCAGATGAGAAGGAAAGGAGGGTAGAAAGGAATACATTTACATTAGATTGCTGTCTTGTGTATTTATAAGGCTTTGGGGGAGAAGCAAACTTGTGGCATATATCTATGAGGTATAGAAAAGCAAAATACTTATTTACATTTTATTCTGAGACTTTATATATATAAAATATTTCTAGAAACCTCATGGAGACAGATCCTTAATATTTGTAAAGCCTGTCAATATTCTCTTTCATAGATTTAAAAGAGAAATAGGGGAGTAACATGATCACCACAGGCATTTAATACTTCACAAGCATGTATTATGACTTTAAAAAGTGGTGTGATGCATAGAATGCTGCTATACTCTATAGAGTCCGGAAGATCTGAGTTCAAATCATTCCTCAGACACAAGCAGTGTGACCCTTGGATGAGAATAGCATCTTCCTCCTAGGGTTGTTGTGAGGATCTGATGAGATAACAGGTGTCAAGTGCTTTGCAAACCTCCAAGTTACATGTAAATGCTAGACGTGAAGGAATTTTCCCAAATTCACCCATCCAATAAATAGAAAAACTGAGATTCAAATTATAGTCTTAATCAGTGCTTCCCTATTATACCATTAGACTATGAGGTTCCTGAGAGACAGATTAACCTCACCCTCTCTTTGCATCTGAATTGCTTAGTGTGGTGCTTAGCTTATAGTAGATGTTTAATAAAGACTAGTTGGCTTGATTTGCTAGTGTTAGTCAAGAGAAGGCTTCACATGTGGAATAAGATCACAGATGATGCAATGGAAAGAGTACAACTTATGACCAAGGTGTCAGAGAACCTGGGTTAGACTTTTTTCATCTGTCTGTTACTGCCCATGGAACCTTTGATAAATCACTTCACTTATTTGGGTCCCAACTTCTTCGTCTGTAAAATGAGAGGGTTGGAATAGCTGATTCAATGTACGTAAACACATAAATGTAAAGTAGATGCAACTGATGCCAGCAAGTTGTCAGACAGCGCTTGACTTTGGGTCTAGAGTATCCAGGCTTTCCTTTCTAGATTCACTGTTCTCTTGGATCACTTCCAGAAAACTCAGGGCAGGGGGAAAGAAACATCAAAGGTAAATCCCCTAAACAATATCTATATGATAGTCATGATGTAGTTGTGGGAATCAAAGGGGAAGGTGAATATAATGTGCTTTTCAAGCCAGAAAGATGTATATAAATATTAGATATTGCTACTAGTTTGCATAAAGATCATTTATGCAAGAGGTGAATAAAATCCAGATTGTTTTCAAAGAATCCCTGTTTATGGTCTTGTCTGAGATTCCTTTGAATTTATAAATGTCATGATTCTGTGATGTCTATTAGCGAATTTCTACTTCACAGGTAAAGAAACAAGGGCAAAGAAAGGTCAAGGTGACTCAGTGACTTGGTGGCAAAACCCAGAATTGAACTGAGAGTTCCATATTCCCTGTTCATTTCCCAGTCTAGCAGACACAATGATTTAAGTCGTCATTCACTTATTTGCTCACTCAACTAAATAATATGGTAATCTAAAAGCTGCCTTGTCCCATTAACCACTTCTCTAAAATGGTGGTCCCTTTCCAGACTTAGGCAGTGTTAGTTATGATCAGCTGAATTTAAAATAACCTAGCTGTTTCCCTTTTTTCACAATCATTTATTTCTCTTCTGGTAAGTTGTTCTTATCATGAGTCAATGTAATGATATTTGGAGAAAATCGAACATTTTGGAAACTACCATTCATTCTTGCTTACCTACAACATTTGTCTTTTTAAAAGTATTCCTCCTGGTCTAATAAGAGTTTTCTTTTTTGAAGAATGTAGTCTTTGAAGTCCATGGGAGAGAAAGTTGAGGATAGTCTAATAATTGTTTCAGTACTAGATGTTGTAAACATTGTGGACACATAATTTTGGAATCCCATAGTTGGGTACTGTCCCCAACTTCTCTTACTGCTGGTAAAAAAAAAAGCCAACCTCTGTTTCTCCAGGGTGCTTTCAATGCCAGCTAGAGTGGGGTCACACTGGAGTACAGAGTTGGGCCTTCTCAGTTCTCTCTCTGCCAACCTCTCTCCACTCAAGCAAAGTCCCCCTCCTCCCTCCCCAATCACCAGCCACCCTGGCCCACCATGTAAGGGAATAGGGGGCCCTTTCTCCTCTGAAGTTTAGTTTCCTGTTTCTTTTGTATGGGACAAGAAAACAAAAAATGGAGTTCCCAAGTAAATGGTCGGAATCTTGTTTTGAAAGTTTGGGGTGAAAAGGATGCATTACTCTGCTCCAGTTTCCATGTTCGCTTTGTTTGCCTGGCCCAGTTGATGACTGAGTTTTGCTTTGCATCCTAATGAAGGTTAATTCCGCAGGACTAAATCTGGGGGCACAATGTTTCCATCTCAGTCTCCAATGTGGCTTTTTACAAATCCAGGGGACTTCCACCAATTAAGGCAAAATGGCGGTTCTGGACTCATTTAGTTCCCAGAGCATCTAAAAGTTTCCCAGCAGACTCACCCAAAGGCGAGAAAGAAAAGAATGTTCAGAACTCAGTGCAATTTATGTTTTTGCTTTTAAGTGAGAGCCAATATTATTCATCAGCAGAGACTATTAAGAACTTTGGGGTTTTCTCTAAAGCATTAGTGTTGATGCTGTGGTCATGTACTAAGGCCCCTGGGAAGGGGGGGGGCAGTCATTTCTAAAATCATGGGGAGATGAGTAATATGCCAAGGAATACCTGGGATTAATGCAAACTGTCCTAAGTTCTCTCAGGTGAGTCATCTTTTCCTTTAGCAACATCATTTATTGGTTTCACCACATTATAGCTTCAAATGGACCATGGACAGATCCTTTCCCCTACTTCTGGTAACTTGGCAGCCAGAAAAAGAGTGAATCTGTGGACAAGGGGTTAGAGCAACAGCACAGGTTTCTACAAATTAGGTGTTGTACAATGACTTTCCCAGGGACTTGGGGGCTTAATACAGGCCAGAGTTCACTTAGGAAACCTTCTATGTCCCTTCAGCCAATTGGCATCTCTGACTCCTGCTGGGCATTGAATAAGCTGGAATTGAGTATCCTTTGATTAATAGAATGTCCTTCATACAGATAGAGTGAGGGACACAGAAGGTATGGCTTAAAGGAAAAGTAGACATAGCCAGTGTAATTGTCATAATAGAATTGGTGGAAAAAGGAAAATATGAATGCATCTGGCATGAAGATTAGGCAAACTATTGTGGTCTGGGAAAGCCTGAAAAATGGGGTTATTAAAAGTACTAAGTGAAAAGATCAGAGGAGAAATTGGATTTGGGGATACACACAGGGCCATCATGATGCCAGGTTTGAGAAATACTGTGTCCCTGTGTTAATTAGTTGCTTTACTTCTTTCACTGAGAATCAGAGTTGATTCATTGAATGTATGGGATGTCTGTCAGCCTATTGTTGCTCATTTAACTGCTTGTGGCATCAGTGTTTTACAGATAATCTTTGGGGGGAAAAGAGTAAGATGGTAGTGAGACTGGGGACAGAACTGATTTCTTGACCAGGATGAGAGGTACACAGGAACCACTGTACTGGGAAGTAGCTAAGAGTAGAACCTAACATAAGACCAGACTCTAGGCAGACTTTTCTCAGAAGACATATTCATAGATTTTGGAGCTGGAAGAGACCCTATATGTAACCTAGTCCAATTCCCTATTTTACAGATAAGGGAACAGAGGCCAAAAGCTGAGAAATGTTTAGCCATGCTCACGTAAGTAATAAAATAGCAGAGCCAAGATATCCAAAAGAGGCACAATCCCATTCAGATTTTGATTTGGACTTGAGAAGTGAATGGTTAGCTTAAGAATATGGCATCTGAGAATTAGATCTGAGTTTCTAGACCATGACTTAAAATATAGGAATGACAAGATTTTGGCCAGGGATGGAGTGCTTCTAATAAAATATGGCAAGATAAGTGAAAGAAAAAAAAGATCATTTAGTTCACTAGAACATCATCTTTGTGTGTTCCACAGTGCTTGCTCAGATGATCCCTGACCTCATGGAGTTTATGGTCTAGTAGTAGATAAGATATGTGCACACAAGTGACCATAAAACAAAATTGAAAATGAAAACACGACATAAGAAGTATATTATATAGTGCTATTACTTGTGATGAGGAGTGACTCTTTCTAATAGGGGAAACAGAAAAAGGTTTGGTAGTATAAATGACATTTGAGATGGATCTAGAATGACGGGTAGGAATTACAGAATCATAGAACTCGAGTTGGAAGGAAGTTTAGTCCAACCCATAAGTAAAAGAATCCCCACTACATTAGATCAATCAATTAGTTGTACACCCCCTGCTCAAAGACCTCCAAAGAGGAGAACTCACCACCCATTCCACTTTGGACAGCTTTAATTATTAGGAGGGCAGCTAGATGTTGCCACAGTGCTTACAGGACCTGGCCCCAAGTCAGGAGGACTCAACCTTCTGAGTACAAATCCAGTATCAGACACTAGCTGTGTGGCAAATCAATTACCTGTTTGCTTCAGTTTCCTCATCTGTAAAATGAGCTGGAGAAGGAAATGGTAAACTACTCCACATCTTTGCCAAGAAAACTCCAAATGATGTCATGAAGAGTCAGATCCAACCGAAAAGAAAATTATTAGGAAGTCTTTCTTGACATCAAGCCTAAATCTACCTTTTCATGACTTCCATTCATTGTTCGTGGTTCTGATATCTGGGGCTTAAGAGAGCAAGTGTCCCCCTCCTCATCCTCACAACACACCCTCAAATATATAGATAGACATCATCTTCCTCTAACCCCCAAGACTTCTCTTCTCTAGGCTCAACATACCCAATTCCTACAACCAAATTGATAGAAAGGGAATTCAAGGAAGGTATAGATCTGGCTGCAGTCCATTCTTTCTAGATTTATTTCACATTCCCTCCTCTTCACAGAAGCTCCATTTTCTTCAGACTTGCTTTTTCCTTAAATGACATCCTGCTTCCCACTTTAGTGACTTCTTCCTGTATTGCTTTCCTTCCTCCTCACTCCACCCCTACCTCTCAGAATCCCTAGTAGCCTTGAAGTTCAGTTTCCATGCTACTACCTGCCTGCAGTCTTTTTCAATCATCCTAATTTTTAGTTCTCTCCCTTGTCCCAACCCAAAGTTACTTTGTATTAATAAGTTTGTATATGTGTTTTATTCATTTGCTCTCCCCACCAATGTAATGGAAGCTTGTGGAGGTCAAGGACCACATAATTTTTGGTTTTTGTAGCCTCAGGTTCTAGAGCAGTGACTTCCATATGGTAGATACTTAATAAATGCTAGCTGGATTGTCGAATTTCACAAAGGCGTGGAAGTAGGAAAGCAGGGGATATGTTTGGGGGACTATAATAAATCCAGTTTGACCAAGCAGAGGACACATGGGTTCCAGAAAAAGCTACTTCCAAACATCAAGGTAATGCATAAGATAGTCATATTACCAGCATCATAGAGAGCTAATTGAAAGACACCTCTGAGACCGTCTTTCCTGACACTCTTGTTTTACAGTTGAGGGAACTGAGACACAGGGAGGTTAGGATTTACCCAGGGTCACAGAGTTAATATGTGTTGGAGACATGATGCAAATTCAAGTCCAGTACTTGGATTAGGTGAGGTAGTAGAGACATTTTACCAGACAGTGTATTGTGGAACAAATATAATTTCTGCCCAATAATAAGATGAAAAGAAATAGCCTTATGAACCATTTGCCTCTTATGTAGTTGCATTCTGTGTATTTTTCCAAGGTGAAAAAGCATTTGTGGTCCCTTAGTAATAAAAAAGTCAAACTGGTCCTTGAGTTCCTAAGGGCTTCTTTCTGTCTGGTGCCTACATAAACTTCCTACTCTTGTCTTTGGCAGATGAGATCAGTAAGAGAGGACTTATTGGCAGGAGGCACATATGAGGTTGTTGCCTGTGGTAGGAGGAGGCAGACAGCCTATCTCAACTTCTGATGGATAGCCTTGAGCCCCCTTAGCTCAGGATGACCTCATCCCTCCCCACTGGGAAAGAAGGAAATAGAAAAATGATATAGAAAAGAGAGAATGAGAAGGGGAGCAGCTGAGAAAAGAGAGAATGAGCAGGGTTCCCAGTCACCCTCCCTGCCAGGCTGCCTTTTCTGACTTCTCACTGCATAGGTGAATGGAGACTTCCTTTCTTGGTTCTCTGTGTCCCCATTGGCATATTAAGGGTCATTCACCATTTCTCCTTCCTGTTGGTGACTCCATAAAAGTCCCTTCTCTTTTCTAAGGATATAAGCATACTGTACAGGAAGCCTTCATATGATTTACCCCCTCAAATCTTTGCAACTTGGTTTATATTCTCACACTTAACTGTACCTTTATAGTATTTATTGCCATTGTCATCCTTGGCAGTTGGGCGGTTCACATATATATATATAGGCACCTGGTTGTCTAATACAAATGTGGCACGGTGTTCTGGACTGGAGTCAGAGGACCTGGATTCAAATCAAGACCTTGATACTACATGCATAAATTGAGCAATTGAAAATGTTCTGTGACCTCTCCAAGCCTCAATATCTTCATTACTCAATCAATAAGCATTTATTAATTGCCTGATATATATCAGGCACTATGCTGGGTATGGAGGATTCAAATACAGTTAACAAAATAGTCCCTCATGAGAAGGATTTTACATTCTAATGGGGAAGGCACCAATGACAAATATAAGCATACATAGGATAAAACATGAAGAGAATAAATATAAAGTCTTCAAATTCACAATATTAAATTTATTTAAGTATTATCTACTATGTAAATCATGTTACTGGGTGCTTAGGATACAAATTTTTAAAAATTCTTCAGTTTTTAGTTTAAAAAAAAGTAGTTTTTTTTAATTTTTAAAAGTTTCCCCTCTTCCAAGGAGCTTACATAATACTGGAGTGAGGCGAAAGAGGAGAGCGTCCCAATATATACATAAATAAATGCAATGAATATGCAAACTAAATGAAAAATAGTCTTTGGTTGGAAATAATCATCATTCACTAATGACTAGGAGTATCAAGAAAGACTTCCAGTAGGAGAGTCTACCTGAATGGAGCTTTGAATTCCAAGGGATACCATAGAGGTAGAAGTGTGAAGAGAGAGCATTCCATGTATGAGGGAGATAGCCTGTGTGCAAAGGTGCAGAAGTGGGAGATGCTTTCTTTTTTCATGGGTCAATTTCTGTAAAGACTATAAGAATCAGAAGTCATGAGAGATTAGAAGTCTAGACATAATTTTCTGAGGGAATATTCTTCTTGGTAGTCAAGTTGCTATGGAGGTACCTGGGACCACTCAGATACTCTCCAGTCACTTAGGGATTGAGGGTAAATGGGGATATGCTGGGTTGATTTCAGACAGGAGGCAAAATGGCAATGAATTTTCAGATTTTACTCAGCTTCCCAGTAGCCTAAGCACAGACAGTCCTGATTGTCTAATTAAGTAGGCCATCTGAATACCGGAAAAGTGGTCTCCAAAAGACACAGTGTTCCAGGGGCCAAGGACAATAATGATTAAGATCGAGCAGCTAATTGTAAGCAACAGCCTCCAAATTGCCGCCGGATGAATAAATAACAGTGTGTGTGACTCGATCATCATTTCCCATGGATACTGTCTCATTCACAGAAGTAAAGGGCTGCAAAACACCCAGGGGAGGGGGGGTAGTGGTGAATTCCATTGGTTGGAAAGGCATGAAAAGAGTTTGGTCTTCAGTGGGGATTACATTACTGGTCAGTCTCATTATCCTTGGTTGGTAAGGACCTTTGTGGGAAAAATTTCATTTCATTTGTCCAAGAGGCATGAAATACAAATAGAAGCCACGCTAGAGAACTGTGGGTGAGGAGAAACAAACTGAGGGCGGTCCCTCCTTGCCATTGGGGTGATAATTGGTGAATCAGTGATGGCTAAAGAGACTACAACAAACGTGTAGTGTGTCCTGACTCGCTTTCCCAATAGAATAAGAAATAACGTCATGGTCCAGTGTCCACCCACCACCACCAGTCATGCAAAACAAGGAAACAGGGACAAACTAGCTTCTTGGTCTCAAGAATAAACACTTCTAGACTGGGTGATGAGCAAAGTGAATTCTATTGATGTCACCTCTGCACCTATAACCAATACAATCCCATTTAACAAACATATTAATCATGTCTTATGTACAAGGCAATGTGTAAGGAATTGAGGGTACAGAAACAAAGTAAAAAACAGTGCCCTCAAGGAGCTTGTAGTTACTGAAAATCACACTTCCCAAGAATCCCATGGAAAACAACATGCCAAATGCCAAGCTCCTAGGAGGAAAAATCTGCCCTTAATCGTGGTTCTTGCCCAAGTTAATGGTTAGTAATCTTATATGCTTCATCAATAGGAAGTAATATGGTGTAGTGGAATGAACACTCCATCTAGAGTCAGAAAAAAAACTGGGTTTAAATTCTGGCACTACAAATTATTATCTGGGTGACTTTGGGTAAGACAAATTTCTCTGCACCTCAATTTCCTCATTTGCTGAAGGAA
Source organism: Notamacropus eugenii (assembly GCF_028372415.1). Classification (NCBI taxonomy): domain Eukaryota; kingdom Metazoa; phylum Chordata; class Mammalia; order Diprotodontia; family Macropodidae; genus Notamacropus; species Notamacropus eugenii. The sequence goes on from NC_092877.1 coordinate 15,947,629, forward strand.
GCTCTAAGATCTCTTTCAGCTCTAAATCTTTAATCCTAGGTATAACATCCCTTCTAGGATATTCCCCCAAAATTGTACTTGTTCTCATAGGCTGAGGACATAGAGGGTGGTACCCTGCAAATGACTACTTTTAACATTAAAAATTATAAGTCTTCCCTAAGTATTTCCCATTAACAGTTAGCCAATGGATACAATTAGCTTAAAGCAAAGGCACTGACTAAAATTAAATAAAACAGTAGCAACAAAACATGACTCCTAAAAACAGGGAGGTTCACTTTCCTACAAATGCAGTGTCTGTAGAAAGAGTGGTTACAGAGAACAGTGGTAGTAAGCCATACCCTTACATAAAGATAAATGCCATGATCACAGAGGCATAGAATTTAAACTTTTGAAAAATGGGGGAAGAGAGAGACAAAGGCAGACAGCGACGTAGTCAGAAAGAGAGAAAAACAAAGGTAGAGAGAGACGGAAAGAGAATAACTCTTGTTCTCTCTCTTTTCCTCATTTTACACTTTCCTGAATAACAAGGAAGAATACAGAAAGCAAGCAAATAATGATGCCAATTTGATTTCCTTAGGGTAACATTGTAATATCATTAGTGCCTTTTATTTTTTTTAGATAAAATGCTTTTTAAAAAAATCAGATTGGAAGAAAAAATGTGAGGAAAAGACTACTCAGTCAGTTAATCAATAAAAACATTTAAATCTCTATTATGTGTCAGGCACTGAGCTAAGGGTTGGAGATACAAAGAAATGTAAAAGACCATCTCTGCTCTCAAGCAGCTCACAGAAAAGATGAGGGAGACAAGATGTGAGCAATTATGTACAAAAAAGATATAAACAGGACAAATTGGAGGTGATTGAAAGAGGGGGGACTCTGGAGTTTTAGCTGTTACTTGAAGGAAGCCAGGGAAACCAGGAGGTGTAAACATAGGGGGAGAGAATTCCAGGCATGAGAAATAGAGAAAGTGTGCAGAGTTGGGGGATAGAGCAGAGAGCATTCAAGAAACATCAAAGAGACTGATGTCACTGGATTACAGGATACATGAGATGAGTAAAGAAGACTGGAAAGGGTGTGTGTGTGTGTGTGTGTGTGTGTGTGTGTGTGTGTGTGTGTGTGTGTGTGTGTGTGTGTGTATGAGATCTACGTTATGAAGGGCTTTGAAAACCAAACAGAGGATGTGGAGGTGAAAGGAAGCCCCTGGAATGTATTAAGGTGCGGAATGCCAAGGTCAGACCTGCACTGTAGGAAAATCATTCTGGCCACTGAGTGGAGGATAGATTAAAGGAGGAAGAAACTGCAGCAGGAAGGCCAACCAGCAGACTATTGAAATAGTCCAGGCATGAAATGATGAGAGCAGTATCAAAGGAAAGGTGACAGATGTTATAAAGGTATGACTGACAAGCCCTAGCAACAGATTAGATACTGGGGAGGAGAAATAGTGAAAAGTAGAGTATGATTCCTAGAATGTAAACTTGAGTGACTGAAAGGATGACTCTTGACATCAATAGGAAAATTAGGAATAGGGGAGGATTTAGGAGAAAAGCTAGTGAGTTCCATTTTTATGTGTTGAATTTAAGATTTCTACAGGACATCCAGTTCAAGATGACTGAAAGGAGGTTGGAGATAAAATACTGGAGTCAATAAATAGGTTAGAATTTGAGAATCATCAACATTGACATGATACTAGGATCCTTAAAAAGCTGATAAAAGGATGAAATGAAATAGTATAAGTTGACTGTTAGACTATTGACCTTGGGTAATATACTTAACTTTTCAGTGCCTCAGGAAACTTTCAAAGACTAAATAAGTTCTAGAGAACGCAATTTGCATTTGTAAAGGGAGTTTCCTCATCTGGGAGTCCCATAATGAAATTAAAGTACAGGTCCAGTTCCTTGTCTCTATTACTGTTCTATCTTATTAGAATGAACGTTATACACAAGTTCCCCAGATGTCTAGATTTCACTAGAAAACAGTTGTTTTAAGGAGATTGGAAAGACTCTGGGCAGTTCTTATTTGGAGTGCAAAAATGATGAACTGATTACGTGATAAATTGTCCTGCCCCTAGTAACTTTTAATCAGGCCCTCCCTATGGGTTATTATGCTTATCAACAAGATTGATTCATCCTAAAGAGGGTTCCTTAATTGGAAAAGTCTGGTGTGAAAGATGGGAACTAACCCTTCCAGGATTTAGTAAAATCTTAGAGAGTTGTTTGAGACACAGAGAGATTAAATTCCATGTCTGGGATTGTAAAGCTGGCAAATGTGGCAGCTAGGTGACTTAATGGATAGAGCCACTTCGAGTTAGAAAGACCTGAGTTCCAATCACTATAACTCTGGGCAAATGGCTTAACTTTTCTTAGCCTTGGTTATCTCACATGTAAAATAGGAAGAATGATGGCACCTACCTCAGAGGGTTGTTGTGAGAATAAACCAAGATATGCGTGTGTGTGTGTGTGTGTGTGTGTGTGTACACACACATATACATACATATGTATACACACATATACATATATACAAATACATGCACATGCCTATATATGAACACATATAATACACATACATACAATAAACATATATACATATGTATGAATTTGTGTGTATCATTCTTCAAACCTTAAAATGATATATATGTATATATATATATATCAATTAATCAATCAAATAAACACTTATTAAGTACCAAGCACTGTACGAGGGTTGTTTTAAGTGCAGAGACTTAGACTGATCCCAGATCTCCCTGATTCCATGGTCACCAGTCCATCTGCTAAACCTCAGTAACTCTTAGGTTATAGTGACTGAGATGGACATAGCGGCAGAGGGAGGTGAGGTACTAGAAGAGAACAGGGGATCCCCAAGACAATCTTTTTCCATTTCAGTTTTCCTCATTTAGACATTTATTGGTTATTCAGTTAGGATTTGCACAACATGAGAAAGGCTCATTGAGTGGAACAGATGAGCAGACTGAGGCCGAGGAGTTCTATGACTTGCCTGAGGTCTTATAGCTAACAAATGCCTGAAGCGCAATCCCAACCTGAGTCTTCGTAGCTCTAAGCCCAACACTCTCTCTACCACTACACAGTTCAAAAGACCATTAGCTTTGGCATTAGAATGCCTGGGTTTAAATACCATCTTTAATTACTTATTAATTATATGATCTTGAATGAGTCCCTTCTTTTGGCCTTCAGTTTCCTCTATAAAATGAGGGACATGTATCTCTAAGGTTTCTTAGAGTTTTAAATTGACCTATGGTTGTTGTGAGGCTAGAATTAGATTACTGGGCTTGTTATTAGATGTCATCTTGGTCAAGTGAGAAAAGCTACACATGTGACATGATCAATAGCTCTGTTTTTGCCACTAGAAATATATCCTTATACTAATGGGAGTCAGAAGGTTGGTGATATGATCACAAGAAAATGATCTTGGAATCGCCCAAGTTTTAATTTAGACTTTTCTGTCAGCATCTACTTTTTTCTAGAACACAGCACTCACCATCTCTGCCTTGAAGAAATAGAATGAAGTTGCATTTAAAGTCTTGTGAGTTTCCCTTCTCAGGCTCCTTTCCAAAAGCGATAGGGAAATGGAACATATTGCTTAAAAATTCAGGAACTTGCTGCTCACTTAGGCCAAAGATTCATACGTTTAAGATTTTACTTTATCGTTGCATAAGAACATACCAGAAAAAAAGATTTGAAATGGAGTAAAAAGCTCCCATGAAACCTTGACAAAAAGAGATCGTGAAGAGTATCTGAGAGATTAAAAGGTATGTTTTTTTTCTTAAATCAGAATAATTCAAGAGAAAAGAGACTTTTCTGAAGCCCAATTGGAGGCAAAAGTTGTGATGAAAATCAGTCAAGTTTATGAGTCTAACAGGCACAGAGGGCTCAGCCATGAGATAGTTAAATGACATGATGCCTTATATTTGATTTTTTTCAAAGTTGTTGTGAGATGAATTGATACTCCAGAAGTTCCAGGAAACAGATGAGAGGAAATAAAAGAATGTGCTCAATGACTGCCCAAAGTAGAAATTAGAAGTCATCATCAAATTAGAAGTCTTCATCTTTTCAGATGAAGAGAAATGAATTGGCAGATTCTGGGATTGGCATTCCAGAAATCTGGATCAACGTGTTCCACATGAACCAGGGCACAGGAAATACTCATTTTGTATGAATTACTCTAAAATTAGTCTTTAGAAGGGAATCCTTAGGCCAACCCAGGGTGAGCTCAGTTATGTGTTTTAGTATTCAGTTCTTTGAGGACTGTGGGGTTTCTGGAAGGAGTTGATGGAAAAGTCATTGAATATTTTATAATTAAAAGAATGAAATTCCACTCTTTGTCTTTTCCTCTTAGTTACAAAGGATGACTTTCTCAGGAAGGGAGGGGAGCATGGAGACATTTGGAAATGAAGGTGATAGAAAAAGGATGACAGCAATACTTTCTCCTAATTTAAAAAAAAATGGAAGACTAAAGGTAGATCTGGAAAAAATAGGTACATGTAAACTGACTGGTGGAGAAGGGAGTGCGAATCAGACAGGAGATGTTTGCTTGTAGATTAAAAGCTTCCATGGAAGACTCTTCTTTCTTCACTTTCTCCTCAATGAATTGAATAGTGTATGAGAAGAAAAATTCCTGGTGAGACTTTTTACTCATTGACTTGGATTACCGTTTATCTGTTATGCAAATCTTATCATCAGGGTAGCAAACCAGGTTTTATAATCCAAAATATCTGTATGTTTAATTGAAATTTGCCAGAGTTTTATTCATATATTCAACACCAAATATACATTGAAAACTCAAAACTCTCAATTTGAAGAACTCCCCAAATGATGATTTTATAGATGTGAGAGTTTTTAGTTTGGGCCTGGTGATAAGGTATTATGAAAAAAGGAACTGGATGTGAATCAATCAAACCTTAGCTCTTCCTAGTTTTAAGTCACTTGGGTAAATCACTAACAGCACTTGGTGTCAGTTACCAATAAGTGGCTAAATGATCTCTAAGATATTTTTTAAACTTTAGTATGCTATACTATGCCAGAATTACAGAATCTGAGTTCAAAGGGATCTCAAAAGATACATAGTTCAACCCTTACCGGAACAAGCATCTCCTTCAAGTCTCTATGTGAAGACTCCTATCTAGCGGAGAAGCAACTACTTCATGAAGGAATTCATTCTACTGTTAGCCAGTGGTTAGAAGTTTAGGAACTTTTCTCTCAAACTGAGTTCAATTAGGACTCTTCAGCTTCCTCCTAATGTTCTTTAAGGTCTTCCATTTAAAATCAATATGAAAAAGTCCAATTCATCTTCCATGTGCCAGCTGTTTAGGTATTTGAATATAGAAATTATGTCACTCCTCCCTTCATGTCTTCTCTTCTCCAACTTAAACATTCCCATTTCCTTTAACCGGTTCTTGAGTGGCTTCAAAACCAACCACCTCTTCATCATGGTTATTCTCCTCTGGATATGTTCCAGCTCCCCAAAATAAGGCACTTAGAACTAAGCATAATGCTCCAGATGTAATATGACCAGGGCAGAGGACATGGAGACTGTCACCTACTGCCTTATGGATACCACACCTCCCATAATGTCACCTAAAACTGCATTTGTTTTCTTGTCTGCTTTGTTAATTTGTTGGAATTACAACTGACTAAAATCCCCAGACCTTTTTCACACAATGTGTTGCTTCATACTTGTGGAGCTGATTTTTAAAAATCCAAATGTAGGATTTTTAAAAAGTATATATCATTTTTAAAGCTAGATTTGGTACATAAGCCTAGTTGTCAAGACATTGTTCAATCTTTACTTGTCCTCCAATACCTTAGGTATTCACCCTACCTTTGTGTTATCTTCAAGTGTGATTAGCATGGCATCTATTCCTTTATCCAAGTTACTGATAAAAAAAAATGTTAGGTAGCACCAAAGACAGATCCCTGGGATGTTTCAGTACAGATCTCTGCTAAGATTAATTCATTAATGACCAATTTTTGAGTACAGTTATTTAGCTAGTCTTGAATAGAACCAGTTATGTAATCGCCTAGGAAACAGATAATCCTTTCTTAGAATTTTGCCTGAACCAAAGTCAAGCTCACTGTCCTATAATTTGCAGACTGCACCCTTTCTCTGTTTTTTAAAAATGAGGACTTTACCCTTTCTGTTCTTGTGACACTGTCTTTGAGAGATCACCAATAGTGGTTTAGCAATTACATCTGCTGATTATTTCAGATGCAATAAATCGCTGCCTGGTGACTTTTTGAGGACACTTTGTTCTATCTTCCTATTTCTTTGATTATTTTAAGTTTTAACTGCGTATGAAGCTTTTTTTGTGCTATCCTCCCTATTCTGAAAATTATTGCTCTTAACAAAGAAAACATAAGTAAAATCAAAGTTGGGTCGCCCTGTATCCTGGCATCACCTGATGTTTTCCATCTTACCATCTACCTCCTCTTGATCAGCCAGTCTGTATTGTATCTCATGACAATATTGTTTTTGTTTCTCCCTCTATTGATCCTTACTAAAATTCTCTCCACTTTGCTTTTCTTCATTCATTCAGACAGCCTTTATTTAATACCTCTTATGTACTTGGCACTGTCCCAGCCTTTTAAGATACAAACAAAGAGACAAAAAGAAAAGTTCTTTCCCTCAAGAATCTTAAATTCTATTGCTATAGAACAACATATATGCAAACAAGTTTAACTGAAAATTAGTAGCAAAATAGTTATCAGGGGGAGAATATTAGCAGATGATGGGATCAGGATTGATGCTTTGTAGGAAGTGACAAGAGTGTGGAGTCTTATATAGATATTCAATGAGGTAGAACGGAGTACATTTCAGGCATCAGGAATAGCCTATAAAAAGAAAGATATGGAAACAAAAGAGGGAAAGTTGCCTATGGTAAGTGACAAGTAGGCCAGTTTGGGTCAGAACATAGAGCGTGTGAAGAAGAGTAATGAACAATAGGTCTAGCAAGGTAGACTGCAGCCAAACTGTGAAGGGCTTTAAAAGACAAATAGAAAAGCTTAAGTTTTATCCTATAGGTAAGAATCATTGAGATTTATTGAGCATGGGAGTTATGTGGTCAAACCCTTGTTTTAAGGATATCAACTTGTGTGTTTGTTCTTCATTGCCAAAGAAGACCATGCCATCAGAGAAATAGACATGACTTGCACTTGACTTTGTTTTGAGGGAGGGAGGGCTGCGCAGGTCACCAGCCTCACTTCTCCTCCAGAGCCATCTGAATTCAGTGGCCAGATATTCATTAGGATGACTGGAGATGACCAGGATCAGGCAATTAGGGTTAAATGACTCACCCAAGGTCACACAGCTAGTGAGTGTCAAGTGTGTGAGGTGAGATTTGAACTCAGGTCCTCCTGACTCCTGCACTGGTGCTCTATCCTCTATACCACCTAGCTGCCCTGGATATCAAGTTAGTAGCTCTGTGGAGGATGGGTTGAAGAAGGGGGAAGCAGGAAGCAGGAAGACCAATGAAGAGGCTGACCATAGTCTAGGTGAGAAAAGGTTAGGACTTGAACCAGGGGGATGGCTGTGTGAGTGGAGAGAAGGGAATAGGCAGCAAGGTAACAGACATTTATTCAGTGTTTAGTATGTTCCAGGAATTGTGTCAAATGATGCAAATACAAATACAAGCAAAAAGAAAGATAGTTTTTACTGTCAATGAGTTTCCATTCTAATGGGGGAAGAATATAAACAAAAAGGAGCTAAAAGGGAGATGGTGCGTGTGCAGTGTTGGGCAATAGTGTCAAAAGTCAGAAGCACAGCCAGAAGAATGGTTTATTGGTCTGGATCACTCCCCCAAATGCAAGTTCTTGGAGCACAGATGGGAGCAGTAGGGCATTGCAGGTGGAGAGGCTTCAGGAAAGGATAGATGTTCTGATGAAGGGAACCCAGGGGCTGAGGGAATTTCACTCAAATAGCAAGACAGATGTGAGATATATTTATCAGACTTGGCAACTGATTGGAAATAAGGGATGGAGACGTAAAAGTCCAAGATGATGTCAAGTTTGTGAATATCGGTGAAGAATGATAGAAGAATTGCAGTAATTGAGGGAATTTCTTCCCCTCAAAAGAAATAGGGAAAACAGAAAGAAGGTGTGATATGGAGAAAAATATTATGTTTTCAGATGGGTTGAATCTGAAGTTCAGTTGAATATTTTTAGTAGGCAATATGGTAAGACCAGTCCCCAGACTGGGAATAGACAGATCTAAAGAAATGATAGTAGATCTCATGGAGACCAATGAGATCACTGAGAGAGAGGAGAACAGAGTCCAATTCAGATTCTAGTGGCACACCCCTGGAGAAGGGGTGGATTATGGATGACATCTAGCAAAAGAAACTAAGGAGTGGTCAGGAAAATAGGAAGACAGCCAGAAAAAATAGTATCATGAGAATCCATGGAGAAGAGACTATCTTTAAAGAAGGTATTGTTAAATGTGTTAACTTTTGCAAATTAGTCAAGAAGGATGTTTTTATTTTATTTTTGATTTATGAAATAAAATAAGCATTTCCATAACGTAGTGGAAAAAAAGATGATTTCACATGAAACTGCAGATCAATTATGTATAACTTACTCTTCCTTGTAAATATCTAATAAAGTTATCATAATTTTTCCCTCCCCACCTCACCCCTGCCCTAGAGATGACTTCTATTAGACACCAATATAGATGATCATTCTATACATACTTCTGTTGATCAGTTCTTTCTCTGGATGCAGATAGCATTTTCTCTCATAGTTAATTTGAGTAGTTATAATAGCAAAATGACTTAATTGTTCAAAGTTGCTCTTAAAACAACTGTTACTGTATACAACATTCTCTGGATTCTGCTCATTTCACTCTTCATTGCTTCATGCAAGTTTCTCCATGCTTTTCTAAGTCCATTGAGCTCATCCTTTCATGTAGCACAATAGTATTCCATCACAATCATATACCACAACTTGGGGCAGTTAGGTGGTGCAGTGGATAGAGCACCAGTGCAGGAGTCAGGAGGACCTGAGTTCATATCTCACCTCACACACTTGACACTCGCTAGCTATGTGACCTTGGGCAAGTCACTTAACTCCAGTTGCCTCATCCTGGGCCTTCTCCAGTCATCCTGATGAAAATCTGGTCACTGGATTCAGATGGCTCTGGAGGAGAAGTGAGGCTGGTGACCCGCACAGCCCTCCCTCACTCAAAACAAGGTCAAGTGCAAGTCAAGTCATTATTTCTCTGATGGCATGGTCTTCTTCAGCAATGAAGGATGAACACACATAATACCACAACTTATTCAACCATTCCCCAATTGATGGGCATCTCCACAATTTCCAGTTGTTTTCCACTACAAAGAAAACAGTTATGAACATTTTAGAACATGTAGATCCTTATCCTTTTCGCTAACCATCTCTGGAAATTGTGTTTTTTTTAAGCTATCAGAATAAGTGATCAAGATTCCATTGCTTGGAGAGAGCCATTTCTGTTGATTGTTAATGACAGCAGCGATTGTAAGTGGTTAAGAAGGAGTTTGAAGTAAGAAAGTGGATGCAACAAGAGTGATTTTTGTTTTCTTTTGTCCCAAGAATTTGTCTCTCAAAGGGAGGAAAGATCTGGATGATAATGTTTCTCCATTCGGGTCAGGGGTTTGCTTTTCTTGGTACCCCTGATGTTTAACACAGTGCCTAGAACACAGTAGATGTTTAATAAATGTTTATTGGCCATCTATGAATGACAAGTGTATGTTCTTAATACATATTTCTATTCTACCATCCCATTTTATTTCATGCGCCATTTTTGCATGTGTTATACCTCTTCATAACCATGTTCCAGTCAGGAGTTCCATTCTGCCATATCTCAGTGTGGTTGTATCTGCTTTCTTGTGGTAGGATCGCTTTATTTATTATTCACACTGTGCATTTGCATATAGACATCTGAGGCTGTGGGCTTTTTATTGCTAACTTCCTTCTTGGACTTTGTCTCCTATAAATTACTGAACCTCTCTAGGTTGCAATTTTTTTTCTTGTATCTGCTGCTCTCCATCGTATCTTGTTTTGCAAATATATTTGGGCTGTTTTAACTCTTTTTACAAAAAGAAAAAAAATCTTGCCTTGAATTGACTTACATTCTTACGCATCAACTATAGAAGTGTATGCTGTTCCCTTAGGTATTACTGCTTCCTAAGTTGTGTGGCAAGATAACTGTCTTGGTTTTGGTTGTCCCTAGGTATTCTCAATCAACAAACATTTCTTAGTAAACTTTTTGCATGAATTCTTTCTTGGATCTCTTCTGCTCTGAGTGCCTACACCCTCTTTCTCAATGCTTTATATGTGTGTGTTTGTGTGTGTATGTGTGTGCATACATACACGTACATATATACATGCATACATACATACAAAATGTGGGACAAAAATCACCCTGAACAACTAAAAGAGAAACTGAGGCAGAGCTCTGAGCCAAAACACTTTATTAAAGGTACCTGGTCCCTTCTAATGAAGTGGACCTCAGACCTTCCCCTCAATCTGAGATCCCCCTTCCTTCAAAGGCCCTAGTTTTGTGGGGTTTGATATTTAGACATTCTAAAACATCTTTACAAAATAAACAATAATTCCATTGGTTGACATATGACACATGAGCTAAAATAAGCAAAAATGGTATGTCAGCAGGATCATGAGGTGGGTAAAGCAGCAAATATCTCCACTGACAAGATGGTCACAAGATGAACAGTGTCCTCCTTAGATTGGGCAAGAGGAGACAGTACAAGTTATACTTATGCCGCAAGAACATATGGGGGGGGGAGCAGGGACTCTCTGTACCATGCCACCCATTTGGCCACCCATTTGAGGAAAACAGGGTGGAGATATCCATGTCAGAATTCATGTGATTGTGCAAGTAAGCTTCATAGCTGATAAACAAGTAATGAACAGTATGTTAAAGTTTGAGGTCTATTATAGGGTCTTCCTATTAGAATCTGTATTTCTATACAACATACAAAAATATGGACTAATACGCTGCTTATTCCTATACTTACTATTTGATTAAGTTTGTATTACTAGATGAATATATTAAAATAATTACTAACAATCTTTACTCCTTATACAATTATAATGAACTACTTAATACAGATTAGAGTTTGAGTAGGGGTCCTCAATGAATCAACTTTCTCAGTAATGCATATGTCTGAATATATACATATATAGTACTGGTTTTCTCTAGTTAGTGTGCAAGCTCCTTGATGGCAGGAATTGTTTTGTTTTCATCACTATTTCTAGCATTTAGCATAGTATCTTTGCACAGTATTTGCTTCATAAATGTCTGATTAATTATCTACTATATATCAAGTAAGAGGTAATGTGACATAGCAGACAGACAACCATGATGTCAGAAAGACCTGAATTCGAATTCTACTTCTTCGTGGTTGTGTGACCCTGGGCAAATCACTTACCCTTTTATGCTCCTGGCAAATCTCAGAGACAATCGTTTGCAGAGAAGGTGTCAGCATATGTTTGTAGAGGGAGTTTTCTGCCCAGAAGTTCCCTGTACCAATGAAATCACAGGTCTACTTCCTATTTCTATATATCAGGCATTGAGTATACACAGACAATAAATCAACAGTTCAAGGACTGTATACCTTAGCTTTCTGTCTTCAGCTGTCATGTATCAATTAATTCAGTATTACTGGAATTTAGTTAAAAACTTTGACTTATGCATACTTTCCAGTTCCCATTCCCTTTCTTGCAATCAGATTGGTCAAGTTTCATTGTTACAATTTCTAAAGAAACATGGTTATGGCATGCTTAAAATCTTCTTTAATGTTATTTCTATCTTATGTTTACAGTTTGACAAAATACTTTCTCATCCACCGTCTCATTTGAGGCTTGTAATAACCCTGTGGGATAATCTGACCTGTTATTATTATCCCCATTTTACAGATGAGCAACTGAGGTTCATCAAGGCTTAGTGATTCATCTACATTCCAAAATTAGTGAGCAGCAGAGACCCAGGTTCTCTGACTCCAAGTCCAGCCCATTTTTCATCACACCTGCAAATGTTGAAATGCTTCCTTCTTTCAAAAGGATATTTTGCCTTTCAAGTGGTACCAGTGGGTGAAATTTTAAAAATCCAATCAACGTCTACTGTGTGACTGACCTTTGCTGAAAGTTTAGCTCTGCTGAGGCTAAACTTTGCCTTGTGGCTCATGGAGAAGGTGTTTGGGGGTGGTGTAGCAGGCTGGAATAATTAACCACTCTCCCAGGTGATAAATATAAGTGTCTATGACTGGCTTCAGTGGAAACTATATGGGTGAGATGAAACTTTAATATCCAGAGGTGATAAGAGAAGATCTATAAAAATCACAGTGTTCCTTGGTGGGTTGGAGATGGGTCTGCCTTCCAAAACATAAATGCAATGAGATTTTTGCCCTCTAATTATTCCAGCAGATAAAATGAAATATGCTCTGCCCTCCAATGCCAAGATTACATGTGCCTGTCATAAAGTTCTGGTTTTCCTCCTAGGCCCATTTTCAATGATTTTCTTTCTCCTTTTTGAATGCTTTAAGATATCTAGTTTGGAATCCTTTACAAGTCGTGGTTTTTGTAATAAAGTGGATTTTTTCAAATATCTGAATGCTCAGTGGTGATGTGTAGGACTCCAGGTGTTCCTGCCCATGGGATGGTGGAAGGAAGTGATCTTAGATATGGGGCCCAGGTTTACTTCAGGTGCCTCCCAGGGTACAGCTTAAAAGGCAGTCGGGTCGCCTTTTGTCAGCTTGATGGGAGCTGGACCAGACACGACCCAGCCTGTGGTAAGGGCACTATTTGTTTATTTTTCTCCCAGGTTGACCAATATGCTTTAATAATGAAGGTTCTCTCTCAAGTCCTTGCAAGTTCATGTTGGAAAATGTCAATGCTCCACCATTTTAGCCTGTCCAAAAATTGAGCCAGCTCTCTTCTGACTCCCCTAGGTTCTAACCAATTAATGAAGCAATCAATCAGCAAGTATCTATCATTTATTAATCACCCATTAAATTCCAGAATTTGTGTTGGACTCTGGAGATACAAAGATGAAAATGAAAGTCTCTGCCCTCAAAGGGCTTCCATTCTATCTGTCCCAAATATCATGATAGCCTCTCCCATTTCACCCTGATGACAGCTTAGAGCTAGAGAGAGGGAGAAACAGAAAGAAAGAGAGACAAGAGGGAGAGAGAGACACAGAGGGAGAGACAGAGAGAGAATTTATTAAGTACCTATTACAAGGAAAGATTTAAATCTAAATAACATTCCTAAGCCCCAGGAGTAGGCATTTATATAATGAAGATGGCTCTCCTTTGGCAAGAAAATTTTGTGGGAACTTTCATCAAAGTGGATGGGACCACCTTTCTCCAACTTAGTAGATAAATCTTAGAGAATTGTCTGAGTTTCAGAGAAGTGAAATGATCTGTTTATGGCTATAGAGATTGAATGAGAGGAAAGGTTTGGACCAAGGTCTAACTCACCTCGTCCAGTACTTCATCCACAAAGACCACAAAGGAGGGGACTTTGATGAAAAAAATAGAGAATAGGCTACAGGTCTCCTATATCAGTTGAGGAACATTTCTCACTCTCTACTTTCTAAGTTGACTAAAAATCTAGTGAACATAATGTCCCATGAAAGTTTTCCTGGTCAGATTTCTATTCACAGGAAATCATTAGACTCATGAAATATTTACTTCAGGGGAAAGAAAGACATCCGGCTACAAGGTTCTATGAAAGCAAACTGAGGGAAGTCCTTAAAACTTGTATGTTGGAAAATTTCAATTCTCCCAGAATATAGCCTGTCTGAGAATTGACCCAGTTTTCCTTTGCTTAAGTTCTAATCAATCAATCTGTATGTAATTATTAAGTGCTTACCGTGTACCAGACTGGGTAATCTAGCTTCAGAGGCTTCTTATAGTCAGTTAGCATCTAAGTTGTTGTTTTGTCAACATTTATTTGCCTTTTATGTGTTGTTATTAGATTTGACGATTCCCACCATTTTGACTATGGTTTGATTAGAATCATTCTATGTGCCTCCAGAAGGCAGAAGAATGCCGTTATCCTAAAGTGACTTGGACGTGCAAACCCTGGTTTGGTAGTTTTCACTGATAGCTCATGGCTTCAAGCATTAGGTCTATTGGAATCTCCTTTGTCCCATACCAAGGTTCAGGGATCACCTAAATACACTTCCTAGAATCCAATGGAAATACCCACAGCAGAAACTCATAGATTCACTGAATATTTTCCCTACAGCTCAGACAAACAACAAAGCTCGCACACTATAAGTGACAGTATAGCAAATATCTTGTGTTTAGTTTGTTTCTGTTCTTACTAAACATAAAGATGTGAGATTATTTTCATCCCCAGTGAACAAGTGTTGAGTTATGAGGAAGGGAGGAAATGAAAGGATATTAAGGAAATGGCTTTACAAGTGCCACGTTGAATTGAATAGGATCTGTTTTCAGGTATAAGTGAGCTTCTGTCCAAGAAGAGATCATTTTTAAAAAGTCAATAGTTGGACAAATCTCTAATTACCTTGTAACTGAAGGTGTGAATCTACAATGGAAGTGCTCTGAAACCTTGAACAAATCTTCCATTCTATGAGTTAGCTCAGAGATATCAAAAACACTACAGGAACAAACTGAAAATGCCATAGAGAAATATTTAACAAAGTAAATAAAAAATGCAATAAAACATAGATAATATTACATTTTAAGACTAAATAAAAATGTCATCCATAGAGATCTTTATGTTCGCATTAGCGATCCTCTTTTCTATTTGAGGCTGATGCCACTACCTTAGATTACCCATCTCTCTCAAGGAAGTGTGAAAATAGATGTCTGGAAAGAATCTGGTATTATTCTCAAGATTTCCTGTGATACAATTTACACTTTAAATTCCCTTCCAACTTGAGTTAAAGGATAGAAAGATTTTCTTAGTGAATGTTAGTGAAAAGATTTTAGACTGAAATAGAAATCTGCATTATAAAAAGAAAGCTGATGGCAGCTTGGTGGCTCAGTGGATAAAGTGTTGAGTTAGGAAGACCTGAATTCAAATCTAGCTCTGTGAACCTGAGCAAGTAATTTAACTTATTTGCCTTAATCTAGTGGAGAAGGAAATGGAGAACCACTCTCATATTTTTGCCAAGAAAATCCAATAAACAATGTGGTCTATGGGGTCATGCAGAGTTGTACACAACTGAACAATAACACAACAGGGTTTTGTTGATGTTATTGTTGTTAGTTTCAGTGAACAAAATTATTGATTGGTTAGAATTAGTGGCAAAGGAAGTGTCTATCCACCTACTGACTATATACTTCCCTCAGAAACTGAGATTATTGGAAAACAGGGATAAAAGCCACTAGCCTGATTTCATGACCAATCATAGTGAAACTCAGTAGACAACAAAGTCAACATTCAGAAGAAAACAAACAATATCATTTCTGCCAAACTATTCCTGCTCAATGTAAAATGTCAGAATTTTTCATATTTTGGCTGTATGTGCCCAACTTAAATTTATACATGCTCATGTTTAAACTTCCAACAGAAGCTAAAAATTCCACCATTGTAAGGAGAGAAGAACAAATACTTTTGAGGCTAGACTTTGATGCCAGATTTAAAAATGACATTCTGGTTTTAAGGATGCACCAAGAAAACATTTTTTTATTAGACAATTTTCCTTTGAGAAGTTTTCTATCCATAGTGACTTTGAATCACTGTTTTTGCTTAATTTTGAATGACAGCATCTTAAATTCAATATAAAAGGTTGCATGATTTGTTCCTAAAGATGAACATTCTGGAATTTTAATAATGTTTTCTATCTCTCGTTTTCCTTTATTTCCATCGTTAGTGCTGGAAGAAAAAAACTGTTCCGACCCAGGAGGCCCAGTCAATGGGTACAGGAGGACCTCAGAAGGCCGTGGGCTCATAAATGGACGCTATGCCAAAATTGGCACAATTATGTCCTTTTTTTGCAACCACTCCTATGTTCTAAGTGGCAATGAACAAAGAACTTGCCAACCAAATGGAGAATGGTCAGGGAAACAACCAATATGTATAAAAGGTAATTCAAAAAGTCTTCGAAAGCTTGAAGAACAGCATTGGGGTAGGTGGATGTGGCAGTGGTCCTGGTTAGTTTCTCCTCCCATCCCTAGATATCTGTGTGTTTTTTTTATTAGGAATTAAAAGGAAAGGAATAAAGAGTAAACACTTGTGATAGGAACAGAGCAAAAGAAAGAGAGGCAAAAGAACAGAAAAAGAATACTTTATTTACAAATCACAAATTTTGAACAAACTTTTTTACACCACCTATTTTCTCTCTTGATTTTCATTTTTTTAAAAAAAAAATTGTTTTTAGTTTTCAATATTCATTTCCACAAAGGTTTGAATACCAAATTTTCTCCCCATCTCTCCCTTCCCCCTACCCCAAGACATTGTGTATTCTGATTACCCCTTCCCCCAATCTGCCCTCCCTTCTCTCACACCCTTCCTTTCCCTTATCCCTATCTTCTCTCCTTTCTTGTAGAGCAAGATAGATTTCTATACCCCATTATCTGTATTTCTTATTTTGAAGTTGCATGCAAAAACCATTCTCAACATTCATTCCTAAATCTTTGAGTTCCAACTTCTCTCCCTTCCTCCCTCCCCACACATCCCCACCATGAAGCCAAGCAATTCAATATACATGTGTAATTATTCAAAAGACTTTCATAATACTCATGTTGTGAAAGACTAACTATATTTCCTTCCATCCTACTCTGTCCTCCATTTTTTCTGTTCTCTCTTTTGTCTTTGTCACTCCCCAAAAGTGTTTACTTTTAATTACTCCCTCCTCCCATTTGCCCTCCCTTCTATCATCTTCCCCACAGCCCACTTATCCCCTTCTCCCCTACTCTCTTGTGGTGTAAGATAGATTTTCATACCAAATTCAGTGTGCATGTTATTCTCTCCTTAAGCCAAATGTGATGAGAATAAGTTTCACTTTTCCCCTCTCACCTCCCTCCTCTTTCCCTCTATTAAAAAAGCTTTTTCTTACCACTTTTATGAGAGATAATTTGCCCCACTCCATTTCTCCCTTTCTGCTCCCAATATATTCCTTTCTCACCCCTGAGTTTTATATTTTTAGATATCACTCCTTCCTATTCACCTCATCCTGTCCCCTCTGTCTATATGTATATAATCCCTCCAACTACCCAAATACTGAGGAAAGTTTCAAGAGTTACAAATATTATCTTTCCATGTAGGAATGTAAACAGTTCAACGTTAGTAAGTGCCTTATGATTTCTCTTTTCTATTTACCTTTTCATGTTTCTCTTGATTCTTGTGTTTGAAAGTCAAATTTTCTTTTCAGCTCTGGTCTTTTCATCAATAATGCTTGAAAGTCCTCTATTGTATCGAATATCAATTTTTTCCCCTGAAGTATTATACTCAGTTTTGCTGGGTAGGTGATTCTTGGTTTTTATTCTAGTTCCTTTGACTTCTGGAATATCATATTCCAAGCCCTTCAATCGCTTAATGTAGAAGCTGCCAGATCCTGTGTTATCCTGATTGTATTTCCACAATACTCGAATTGTTTCTTTCTGGGTTGCTTGCAATATTTTCTCCTTGACCTGGGAACTCTGGAATCTGGCTATAATATTCCTAGGAGTTTTTCTTTCAGAGCTCTTTCAGGAGGTGATCAGTGGATTCTTTCAATATTTATTTTACCCTCTGGTATCAGGGCAGGTTTCCCTGATAATTTCATGAAAGATAATGTCTAGGCTCTTTTTTTGATCATGGCTTTCAGGTAGCCCCATAATTTTTAAATTGTCTCTCCTGGATCTGTTTTCCAGGTCAGTTGTTTTTCCAATGAGATATTCACATTGTCTTCAATTTTTTATTCTTGTTGTTTTGTTTTGTAATTTCTTGGTTTTTCATAAAGTCATTAGGTTCCACCTGCTCCATTCTAATTTTTAAAAGACTATTTTCTTCAGTGAGTTTTTGAGCCTCCTTTTACATTTGGCTAATTCTGCTTTTTAAAGCATTTTTCTTCTCATTGGCTTTTTGGACCTCTTTTGCCATTTGGGTTAATCTATTTTAAAAGGTGTTATTTCCTCCCGCATTTTTTGGGGTCTCCTTTAGCAAGCTGTTGACTCTCTTTTCATGATTTTCTTGCGTTGCTCACATTTCTCTTCCCAATTTTTCCTCCACCTCTCTTACTTGATCTTCAAAATCTCTTTTGAGTTCTTTCATGACCTGAGATCATTGCAAATTTATTTTGGAGGTTTTGGATGAAGACACCTTGACTTTGATGTCTTCCTCTAATGGTATGCTTTGTTCTTTCTCATCTGAAAGGATGGAGGAAAATACCTGTTCACCAAGAAAGTAACCCTCTATAGTCTTATTTTTTCCCCTTTTTTTGGTCCTTTTCCCAGCCAGTTACTTGACTTTTGAGTCTTTTGTCAAGTGGAACATATGCTCTAGGGACCTATAAATTCTCAGTTCCTCCAAGGTGGCACAATCAAGGGTAAACTCCTCTCCTGACCTGCGCTCTGGTCTAGGAGCAACTACAAGTTTTTCTACCCAGAATCTGTGAATAGGGTTCCCTCTCCACAACTGCCTCCAACCCCACCACACCAGTACTCCTCCTCACCCCAGGGCTGCCACTCAGGGCTGAGATTCAGATCAGTGGTGCAATTCCCCCAGGGTATTTAGACTGAGGGATCCAAAAATGGATGCTTCGCCACCTAGGGCTCGGGCTAGGGCAGAACCCTGATCCCTTATCACCCAGGTGAAAAAGCTTTCTCACTGACATTTGAAGCTGTCTCTGGCTGTGGGTTGAGGGATCTTGGAACCACAGCTGCTACCTAGGATTCTGTGCTCTGAAGCCAGGTCCAGTCCTGTCCCTGCCACACTGTGTGGCCAAGGCTGGGCTGTACTCCACTCAGTGCCTGGTGCAATTTACCTTTCTTGTTGGCCTTCCAGGCTGCTTTGAGCAGGAAGTCTCTTTCACTCTGTCATTTTGTGGCTTCTGATGCTCTAGAATTTGTTTGGAGTCATTTTTACAGATATTTTGTGGGTTTTGTGGGGAGAGCTACAGCAGGTCTGTCCTTCTACTCTGCCATCTTGGCTCTACCCCATGGTTTCTTAAAAATTTATTTTTTGTCCCTTGACAAAAATCTCTCTTTCCCCTTTAAAGTTCTTTTGGGGGTCTTTTGATATCACTAGGCTTGCCTCCTATGTATAATCATCCCTGAAGATGCTTTCTACTTTTCTAAGGACAAACAGAAGCATGTTTGTCCAGCTCCATCTTTCAATAAGCATTCATAAAATACTTCTTGTGAGTCTGACACCGGGCTAAGTTATGAGGATACAGAGAAAGACAAGTGATAAAAAAAGGAGTTAAGTTTTGTAGGGTAGTATCAATCCATGGAAAATCCCAGAGGCTGTGGTTATTCATTAAAAAAAGAAGTAGAGAGTGGAAATACTAAGGTGGGAGATATATGAGGAGGATAGAACCCTATCCTTTCCCTTAACATTTTTAAAAACCAAAAGAAGAGACACAGCATGGTGCAATAAATAAAATGTAGAATTTGAAGTCAGGATAACCATGGTTTGAGTGTTTCTTTTGGGGATTGGAGCTATTATTCTACTGGTACAGAGAACTCTCAGGTAAAGAAATTCTGTCATCCAAGATTGGCACTTTTTCTTCAATTTATAATCTTAGGGACTTGCCCTGGACACTTAGAAATTAAATGAGTTGCCCAAGATCATCAGCCAATGTGTCCAAGGCAGGATTCATGTAGTTTGGGATATTTGTGAGGATCAGAGGAGATTTTGGGTTTTGCCACCTTCAAATGCTTCACAAATGTCAGCTGTTATTAAGATGAACACTCATTAAATGTTTAAGTGACAAAGCATTATTTGTACAACACCTTCCAGAGCTCGGTTATGTATAAAGTCTTATAAGAATTCCTAGAAGAGGGAGGTCTGTGAAGGCTATGAACTAAATGACTGGTAGAATTTGGAGGAGAGAGAGTCTTCTAGATGTGCGCTATAGGTAAGCAGAAGGAAGTATAGTGTATTCAGGGAATAATGAAGAATCTTTCCTGGCTAATGTGGAAACTTCATCATGTCTCCAGGTGTCATATGTGTTACTTTCCCTCATGCCTCCCATGCAATCAGTTGCCAAGTCTTGTCCATTCTTCTGCCATAGCCTTTCCTTCTTCTCTTCCATCCACTCGTACATCTGTCACCCTACTTTCTATCCTTATCCTTTCACTTCTCACCTGAACTTTTACAAAAGTTGTCTAACAGCTCTTCCAGATTCCAATTTCACCCTTCCTACACATAACTAACTATAGGTCTAACCATGTCATTCACCTACTCAAGAAGTGCCAGGAGCTCTCTCTTATTTCTAGAACAAAACACAAAGCATTCTGTTTGACTTTTGAACCCCTTCACAATCTGGGTGTTGCTGGCTCTTTCCAAGTGTATGGCAGAATATTCCCCTTTATATTTATTCAGCATATACTGTTATACACCTTTCTTATATCCTTCATTAGAATCTAAAATCCTTGTTTCATTCGTTATGTATTAGCATCCCCAGTATCCAAGACAGTACGTGGAAGCCAGTAGGTACTTAGTAAAGCTTATTGATTGATTGAATCAATCAACGTTACAGCCAAACTGATCTGCTTGCTGTATCTCCCATCTCTGTACTTCTCCACAAGTTGTGCCCTGATGCCTGGGTTGTTCTCCTTCTTTCACTTTACCTCATAGACTCTCTAGCTTCCTTTAATCTGAGTTCAAGTATCTCCTCCTACAGGAAACCCATCTTCCACTGCTCCCCTTTACTCCATAGCTCAGGGCCTACTCCCAGAAATTACTTAGCATATAATTTATATTTAATTTTCTATGTTCATGTTGACTGTCCCACAATAGTATATAAGCTCTTCAAGGGTAAGCCATGTTTTTTTTTTCTTTGTGTCTCCAGTTCCTGGTATGTATCAGACATTAAAAAATACTAATGAAATTGAGCATAAGTACTTATCCTATAGGCACTCAATAAAGTTTTACAAACTCGGGAGGAAAGAGGAATGGAGATAGAATTGAAGTACAGCTTCGGGAAGAGATAGGGGTTGGATTACGTGAATGACCGACCAACGTTCTACTTCTGCTTATTTCTCCCAGCTCTGTCTACACAGTTCCTGATCTTTCTCCAAAACCCAGTTCAAATGCTATCTCTTCCATGAAACTTTCCTTAAGTCCCCCTCCACCTTTCTTCCCTTAGAATCATATTCGACTTTACATTTATTTCTCTTGCTCATTTTTACAGCCTACCTTGATGATGCATACTGTGTCTACAGAAAGAAAGCATGGCCATTTGGAAGTCAGAAACACGGACAAATCCCACCTCCAATAATACCAGTTATGCAACCATGGGCATCAATTAACTTCTCTGGGGTTGTTTCCTCCTCTATAAAATGGGATAATAACAGCACTTACTTCATGGTGGTAGGGTTGGAGGGAGTTACAATAAGAGAGTATATGTCAAGTGATTTACAAACGTTCAAGTGCTATGAAAATGTCAACATTTATCACCTTACAGTTATTTAGAGAGGCAGCATGCTGTAGTTATATCATGTTATACCAAGTATAACATGAGTTCATGTCCTGCTTCTGATAAATACCATACCACTTAATCCTCTCTGTGCCCACAGTCAACTCTCTCAGACTTGAAGTTGCAGAACGGTAAGCTATTTGTTTTGGTAGAGGGATTTTCCTCATGGGAATTCTATAATGACAGGCTGGGCCAAAATGAGACTGCAAGCCATGATAGCAGAGACCATGATGTATTTTTTTTCCCCTGGGAATCTTTCTTAATATGGAGCTTGGTGTACTAGACACCAGTTAAATATTTGCTAGATGAATAAATGAACAACTTCACTGTTTTTGAGTGGCAATTTGGCTTAGGAGCCAAAATATCAGACTTGGAATCTGAAAAATCTGGGTTCAAATCTCACCTCAGACATTTACTGACTCTATGATCTTAATCTCCTGTTTGCCTCAGTTTTCTCATTTTAAAAGGGAGGTGGGGTGTGTGCTGTGGAAGTAATTATAGTCCTAGTCACTACTTCATAGCTGTGGTGAAGCAAATGAAATAATGTATGTAAAACCATTTGAGGACTTTACACTTCTGTCTAAATGTCAGCTATATTGAGGGAGGAAAAAGAAAAGTCTTCTCTTGGCCTACATCACCCAGATAATTGGCTCAGTCTTCCGTTTTCCTTTGTTTGTGTTTGTAAACAGCCTCAACCATGGGAAAAGGAAACAAGGAGAGTGTTGTTTATTTATTTATCTTGGGGGTGAAGGCAGAAAATCACTCCAGATTTCAGCCAAGAACAAACAACCTTGGTTTCTACCAGTAGAGATAAGCCATACCTGGTGCCCTTAAACATGAAGAGGATGCCTTCAAGACTTCCATTAGCTCCCCTTCTACTAATTAAAACAGACCAAAGTCCTTTAAATGGCTAATTAGCAGAATTTGGGCAGCTTGGTCTAGAAAGTGGGATAAAAGAGATTTCTTTTCACACATGAAGAAAGAAAGTGCTAAGGAAAATCAAACTGGGTTTCAAGTTGACCCTAAGTTATCCTGAGAGGCCTCAGTTTCAGTGAAAGGATCAGGGTACTCACCCCCAAGGCTTCCACTGAATTGAGATTGCCTTCTGGGCTTAGCCACTGTGAGAACCTTTCACTTTCCCATGCCTGGAAGGTCAAGTTTTTTGTTTTGTTTTGTTTTTGTTTAGAAATTTCACTTTTACTTCAATGCCATTAGAAAAAAAAATACAATTCAACTAAGTTTACTGGTATTTCAAGTAATTGGTTGACCCCAATCTATGAACTAACATTTTAAATGTAATAAATGTTTTATTGATGCTCTTTTTTTATATTGTTGTAACGTCCTATTGATTTCCCTTTTCTTCTCTCCCCTCACCCTCCCAGTCTTATGTAGAAACAAAAATATTGCCTAAACACAAGAAACCAACGCACTGACTATGTCTGACATCTTATTTTGTACCTATCTCTAATTGCTTCTCTATTGAGAGGCAGGAGGCATGTTTTACTATCAGTCTTCGGAGACTATGATTAGGCACTGCTTTCATCAAAGGTCTGAGTCTTTCATAACTGTTTCCCTTTATGTTATTTTGGGTTTTGTACAAATGATCATCCTGTTTCTGGTCACTGTACTCTGAATATTCATACATGTGCTCCCAAGATGTCCCGAATTCCTCGCTATCCATCATTTTTTATAATGCAATGACATGTAATCATTCTATTATCAGTAGATTATAATTAGTCCAATAGATTGTAAGCTCCCTAAATGCAAGAACTATTTTCCCTCTTTCTTTGTATCTCCAGTGCATAGCAAAATGTCTGTCACAATAGTGTCAGGTGCTTTTAAAATTCTTGTTGCCATAACTCTATTTACAAGCATTCATAAAGTACCTACTTTGGAATTGTCAGGAGGGAGGGGAGAGGGCAGCTGACTCTGCTTCAAAGCTTACTGTCTTTGGGACTTTGAATAAGTCATTTAATCCAACCCCACCCCCAGACCTCATTTTCCTCATCTGCATAATGAGACGGTTGGATAAGCTGCCTTCTTAAATCCCTTCCAGTTTTATAGCAGAGGTTTTTAACCTGGGGTCCACAGACCCCTCCTGAAGTTTGTGGATAGATTTCCCCATTCAAGCCTGAAAACTTGAATGGAAAATATGCAAATATACATATACTAACCTCTAAATGAAATTTAGTATTTTCTTCCATTATAAATGTAGGCAACAAATGTTATTTCTGAGAAATGGTTCATAGACTTCATCAGACTGCCTAAGATATCTATGACTCCTCTCCCCAAGGATGCCCTGTCCTTGATGTATGATCCTATGAGCCTATAATCTTATGTAGCAGGTACAGTGCTCAATGTCGGTGGTACAAAGACAAGAATGAAATAGTCCTTTCCTGCCCTCAAGGACCTTACTACATTCTATCAGGGAGAGATTGTGAACTAACATTTTCCTAAGTTTCTTAGGTGAACCTGCAAAGTATGACATTTGTATGAGCCCTGTGGTGTAGTGTAAAGAATGCTGACTTTAGAGTCATTTGACTTGGGTTTGAATCTAGGCTCAGTAGAACGTACTTAGCACCTGTGACCCTGTGAAAGTCACTTAACCTCTAGGAGTCTCATTTTCCTGTTAAATGGAGTTAACTGAGATGACCTCTCTTAAAGCCTGTCCACCTCTAGACTTAAGCTCCTATGATCATATTCTCCAGGGAGTTTTCTATGTGGGGAGACAAGAACAAATTTTCTCATTAATCAAGTCCAAAATACACTTATCTGTACATCTGCCTTGCATACTCACGGATCTCTTTCTATCTCTAGCTGTTCTTTCAGTAATGGGAGACCATGGATCTGAGTCCCAGTAATTTACGTGACTATTCTGAGGATTATACAAACTTGTATTTGTTTTTCAGCCTGCAGAGAACCAAAGATTTCTGACCTAGTAAGACAAAGAGTTCTTCCCATGCAAGTCCAGTCAAGGTGAGTTTGAAATGCCTGAAATTTAATTTTTGAGATCTCTGTCTCTGTCTCTGTCTCTCTCTCTCTGTCTCTGTCTCTCTCTGTCTCTCTGTCTCTGTCTCTCTGTCTCTCTGTCTCTCTGTCTCTCTGTCTCTCTCTCTCTCTCTCTCTCTCTCTCTCTCTCTCTCTCTCTCTCTCTCTCTCTCTCTCTCTCTCTCTCTCTCTCTCGACAGTAAACTCAATGGCTCAGCGACGACTTCAATTACATGATCCTTGAGGTCCCTTCCAGCTCTCAAATCCCTTGCCTCCTCAGCTACTAGATGAACCCACTCATCCACAACTTCCAAACCTGCCCAGGTTTTAGCTCTTTGCTTCTGACCATGCCTCTGAGCAATGCTCCTCCATTGAACAATAGACCCCAGGAGGTTTGTGTGCCATATTGTTAGGCAAGACATGGAAAAGCTCTTCCTTAAGCAAACTGAAAGTGAGCCTGAGCAGAGACAACTGGGTGTCATTTGAAATGCCTGGAGGCAGGTATTTCATCCTCCATTATCTTAGAGGATCAGAGCACTAATTGTTCTGCTTGCTTTGAAGTCAAGGTCTGTGAACTTGAAGAGGTCTTAGGCTCTAAGTGTTTACTTCTTTTCTCTTTAAAATGGGGGTGATTAGGATGGTTCCTAAACATAGACAACTTCACAAGTCGTATGGTCCTATTTCCCCATTTTTCAGGGGAGGAAACTGAGAATCAGAACTGTTAAGTCACTTGTCCATGGTAACACAACTAGTAAATATCACAGACAGGATTTGAATCCATGTCTTTTTGACCCCAAGTCCAGCATTTTAACTATAATACCACAATGCTTCTTCACATAACCAACATTAACAAAACTATCCAATGAAGGTGTGTGCTGTAATAGAGACCTGGTTCTAGGCAGAGTCCATAAGTGTTCCTCTGGCATGTTTCAGATTCAAGGTTCACTGAATATATCTCTTCAATCTGCCTACAACACTCTTGCATTTTGCTCTGTCTTTGTGCTTTAAGAGATGTTCTATTCTCCGAGGTGTACTAATTACATCGACTAATTGTCTAATCAAGCTCCTGTACCAACATAACTTAGTTTGACTATGTTCCTAATATTGTCCAATTATGACATTTAGAGAAAGAATGTGCCTGAATTTCCACTGAAGGGAATTAATCACCCTGACGCCCACTTCTAGTGTAATTTCATAATTAACTTTTATTTCTGGTTTATCGTATCTCTGGTTAACAGTGATAACTGCCTCTTATCTTGGTTCCCTATAATTCCAGGCAACTGGAGACCATCCAGAAAGGGCATTTCAGAAATGAAATTAAGAGAGAAGTATAAAGAAGGGTTCTGTTCCATGACCCAGAGGACTGCATTACATATACTTACTAGATTACTATACATATGTACACACACACATATACATGCATGTGTATATAAACCTACAAAGTCATAAACACATCTACATAGATAATCACATATAATATATACATTATATATAATATACATAATATAATCAATATAATATATACATGCACATATACATATATATTATATCGTGTGTAGATATACATACATGTATGCATGTATTCATTTTCCTTGAGGGAGTATGGCATACTGGATAGAGCACTAGACTTGAAGTCACAAAGACCTGTATTCAAATTTCACTTCAGACACTTACTGCCTGTGTGACCCTGGACTAGCCACTTAACCTCTTTAATCCTCAGTTTCCTCATCTGTAAAAGGAGCCCATTAGATGATATGATGTCTAAGGTCCCTTCTGGCTCTAAACTGAACCTCAGTTTCCTTATCTGTAAAGTGACAGTACCAGATTCAATTACATCTACTATCACTTTAAGCTCTAGCTTTATGATCCCTCCTCTAGTAAGTAATAAAACCCCTAGAAATAAATGTTGCTTTGTGAGCCAAGGCTGAAGACGCAGTGTTGACTGTTCCTTGCTGTGTTGTTTCTCTCATCACCCCTAGGGAAACACCTTTACACCAGCTCTACTCATCGACATTCAGCAAGCAGAAGTTGGACAGCTACCCAACCAAGAAGCCAGCCCTTCCATTTGGGGAGCTGCCTCCTGGGCACGTGCACTTACACACTCAGATCCAGTACGAGTGCATCTCGCCCTTCTACCGCCGCCTGGGGAGCAGCCGGAGGACCTGTTTGAAGACTGGGAAGTGGAGTGGGCGGGCACCCTCCTGCATCCCAAGTGAGTTGCTTCAGAGGAAAGCTAGTACCTTTCTTTTTCATCGAGAGACTGGGGAAGATTTTCACCTTGTCTCTTGGTTCTACCTCAGCCAACTATACAGTTAGGTAGTCACCTTTAAAGTAACAGAGGAAAATTCCTGCCCTGTACCTTGTAACCTCTCATATTGGGCTTCCTGCCCAGATATTTCATACTCCTCCTTCTCCTCACATAAATTGAATTAAATACCCTCCAACTGGGCCATTCTCCTTAACCTATTCTCATCCTGCCTTCCTCTGTCTTACATACACTCCTCTCCCTTTCCCCTCCATCTCATCTTCATTTGCTGAAGTCTCTTCCTTCCTTTAAGGCCCTCCATTTCCACCTCAACATTTATCAAGTATTTATTAAATCCTTGTGTCCAGCACTGGATTAGGTAGACTTGGGGATAGAAAGACATAAAAACAAAAAACAGTCCTTGTTTTCAAGGAGCTTATATTCTGTTGGAAATTGGGGGTGGGGAAGGATATAAGTACACAAGAGAAGTCTACACAAATTCAATTTCAAGGATAGCTCTAATAATGAGCTTCACTATCCACTCTGCTACTATACTCTTCAGACCCTCAGGCATTGTCATTTGACCTACACCTTAATAACCCCTAGACTTTGATCTCCACCATTCATCTGGTAACCTCCTATATGTGTTGTCCATCCCACTCAGCCCTCCCTCACTCAAATCAAAGTCAACTTCAAATCATGTCATCATTTTGCTGATGTCATGGTCCTCTTTGAAAACGAAGGGCAAACACAACCATCCCCTTAGAATGTGGGTTCCTTGAAATAGGGACTGATTCCCTTTTCTATCCTACATCATCTACACTTAGCACAGTACTTGGTATGTAGTATTTATTAAATAATTTTTCACTCACTAATATTCATTCATTAGGGGAAAAGCCTCCTATAGAAAGTGCTGCCTGAATTGAACCTTGGAGGGAGTTAGAGATTCCAAGAGGCAGAAGTTTTAATATTGGACAAGGTTTCTGAAATATTCAGAAATCAGACCTTCTAGACATCTGCCCTAGTAATGGACCAATTTGACAGAGAGGGAGGATAGCGCCAAACAAAGGCTAAGTGAGCAGTGTGCTGTTTTCTTACCAGAGAACCTAAAAGGAGAACCTTCTAGGTTGTCTCTCATATTGGTATGCACCATATTCAGACAGTAGATCTCATACCAGTGCTTCTTCCTTAGTTTGTGGGAAGATCGAGAATGTGACAGCTCCAAAGTCACCAGGGACACGCTGGCCATGGCAAGCAGCCATCTACAGGAGAACCAGTGGGTTGCAGGACGGCAGCCTCCACAAGGGCACATGGTTCCTGATATGCAGCGGAGCACTGGTGAATGAGAGGACCATTGTAGTGGCTGCACATTGTGTCACTGACTTGGGCAAGAGCATCGTGATCAAGGCAGCTGAGCTCAAAGTGGTCCTGGGAAAGTTCTACCGAGATGATGACCGAGACGAAAAGACCATTCAGAGTTTACGGGTGAGAGATGAAGGGTTTGTGAAGGGTGTCTGCATAGCTCCGCAAGGAGGGATAGGAAAATGAGTGGTTGGCAAGGACCAGGAAGGCACATAGAGCCAGTCTCATTTCTTTGAATTTTTAGAACTACTCTAGAGGCATACCTCTTTCTCATTGAGCATTTATTAAGCCCCTATTACCAGGTCATGGGATGCTGTTTGGGATAGAGTCAGATAAGGGAAGATGTAAGTTCAAGCCTTTCCTCTGAGATATATTAGCTATAACCTCTCAGTGATCTAGGAAACTAATTCGACCTGTTTCCGAGAAGTGACAGATCTAGATTAGCCAAGGGAAACTGGGAATTCCCTAAACCAGTCTTCCTAATCATCACTGGAAATTCCCGAAATCAATAAAAGCACAAGTCCAGCTTCCCCTCCCTACAAAAAGAATCCTTTTAACTGATAATGGTTAATATTTATATAGCAGTTTGAAGTTTGCAAAGTACTTTATTTCACTTGATCCACAAGTTAGCTCTGTGAAGTAGATATTATCATTATCCTCATTTTACTGAAGAGGAAACTGAGTCTGAGAGAGTTTTAGTAACTTGTCCAGGGCAACACAGCTAATGAATGTTGGAGGCAGACATTTTAACGCAGTTCTTCTTGACTCCAAGTCCAGTGGTCTGTTCTTCTCACCATCAAACTGCTTCAGCTATCTGCTTTCATACTGAGAGCAAGGAACTTGAAATGTGGCGGGTGTCAGTTAGACAAGATTCACTTTCAAATTCAATTTATGATCCAAATTCTGTAGGTAGGGGAAAACTTTAGGGTGTGAGGTTCTGTGGGGAAGAGAATGGAATCTTGTCTATGGATAGAGATCCTTCTTGCTGGGGAAGGACGAGCAGAGCAGAACAGACTCAGTTGGAACTGGTCTGGGGTGTGGCTGTAGTGTGGAATAGCGGGGGTGCTGGTAACTTCCTATTTTAACTAACAACCAGGTTCTAAGATCACTTGTTTCAATGCTGCTGGATTTTGTTTTCAGAACCTTTAAAATTGCAATGCCCTGGAAAGAAGCTTCAGTTGTTTCTTCCTGCTTTTAGCTCACCAGCTAACATGGACAGTTCACTGTCCTTGGCATTAGTGAACTAATGAAATATTTTCCCTGAAAGAGTTTTTACTCTGTCTGAGGAGACAAGATATATACATTAAAAATAAACATGGCACAAGATAGGATGCCCTGGGTGCCAAATGAGTGGGACAAACCTGTGAGCTATGCAAGCATAGAAGAAGGAATGAGTATTGCAAGAGAAGATTTCATGGAGGAACCTTCTGGGATGGCTGCTTATGGGTAGCCCCCAATTTAGGACCCTTGGAGCATATTTCTTTGGTCTAGATCTGTGAATTCATTGTGCCAGATGGGGCTTGGTATTAGAGAGAGGGCATGGATCTGTGATTTCATTGCCATAGGGAACTCTTGGGTAAGGAAATACCCTCTACCAATCTACAATATGGTGGTGCCTTCTCTATAACTTTTGGTTTTAGAGAAATTCTTAGAGCATTGAAAAGTTAAGTGATTTGATTGGGGTTGGGGAGAAGGTAGAGATCATGAGGCCAACAGGAGTCAGAGGCAGGATTTGAACCCGTGTTCCTGACTTTGAGGGCAGTCCTCTATCCTTTATTCACCAAATTAGTATGAAATTAACAATAATATTGATTTATAAAGCAAATTTTCATTATTAATAATAAGAGGAATCGATATAAGATTTAGAGGTTTACAAAGCACTTTATATTCCTTATCTCATATGATCCTCACAACAACCCTCTATTCATCCCATTTTACAAATGACAAAATCAAGACTTAGAAAAGTTAAGGGACTTGTGCAGGGTCACACAGCCTGAGTCTGAGGTAGAATTCTGAGGTAGGGTCTGAGAATTCTGTGTATTATTTTTCCCTCTTAGATCTCTGCCATCATTGTTCATCCCAACTATGACCCTATCCTACTTGACTCTGACATCGCTGTTGTAAAACTCCTTGATAAAGCTCGAATTAGCAGCAGGGTACAGCCCATCTGCCTGGCGGCGCTCCGGGACTTCAGCCCCCACAGTGAGGACACTCAAATCACAATCGCAGGCTGGAAAATTCTTACTGATGTGAGAGCCCCTGGTTTTAAGAATGACTCCCTCCGCTCAGGGGTAGTGAAGGTGGTAGACTCTCTACTATGTGAACAACAGTATGAGGACCATGGAATCCAGGTCAGCATCACAGATAACATGTTCTGTGCCCAGCAGGACCCAATGATTCCTTCCAATATCTGCCCTGCTGAGACAGGTGGCATTGCAGCTGTGTCTCTGCCTGGGAAAGCTTCTCCTGAACCAAGCTGGCACCTGATGGGGCTGGTGAGCTGGGGCTATGACAAGACCTGCAGCCTCAAGCTCTACACTGCCTACACCAAGGTGCTACCCTTCAAAGACTGGATTGAGAAAAATATGAAATAAGGCATATGCCTGTAAAATAGTTGATATTGTGTACATAAAAAAGTGTGTGCATGCATGTATTTGTGTGTGTGAGAGAGAGAGAGAGAAAGAGAGAGAGAGAGAGAGAGAGAGAGAGAGAGAGAGAGAGAGAGAGAGAGAGAGGGAGAGAGAGGGAGAGGGAGGGAGGGAGAGAGAGAGAGAGAGAATAACTGTATGGGGAGAGGGTGTTGTTTTGAAGATTTTTTCTCATTTGCTCATAAACCCAGATGTGCCTACGATCCCAGCACTAGCAACAAGCCCCAACTGGGGTTTTGAAGAGGCAGGGTTTAGCAGAGGTAGTAGCACTTACAAGACTTCCTTGATTATGAATGGATTGGACTGAATATTTGGTATGTATACCTCTTGATATGCTTACCCCAGGCTACAACCTATAGTTAGATGGGCAGCCCATTGAGCTAGTCTTTCAGTATCTATGTTTTAGGTAAACCCTGTGTTTAGATCATGGACTAGATTCACAATTGTAAAGGAAGAAAATAATGAGCTGGCTTACATTTGGGAAACTGCACAGCACTTTGGATGATACCAGCCTCTCTCTGACATACAAATACACTTTTTGAACACAAGAACTATGAATCATGGAAGATTGTAGTCTCTGAAGTATTGGAATTATGGGTGACTTAAAGGCAATAGATGGTAAGAATTGGCAGGAGAGATATCCAAGAAATGTAGAATCAGTAGAAGAGATGGAGCTGTAAGAGTGAGGGATAAAACTTGGACTGCCTGAAGACTGCATTGGTGCTCACGGAATTTGGAAAGACATAAGGGTCAACATTCTATATACGAGGCATACCCTTCAAGGAAACTGATGGATGAGACAAGACAATAATAATATGGGTTGAGTGAGTAAGAGTGGGTTGTTATTTGGATGCTTAGAGGCAATGCCCATGTCAATATGATTACAGCTCCATTCAGGTATTCCATGTTGAAGGAATCTCATGGACAACTTGAGTTTATGAGTTTCATTATTTCAAAGGATATATGACCTCTTTGCCAACCAATCAACAAGCATTTATCAAGCACCTATTATGTGCAGGGCATTGTGTGAGGTTTTGGGAATACAAAGAAAGGCAAAAACAGCACCAACCCTCAAAGAGCTTACATGTTAACTTACTATCATATATTCTTGTCATATTCAACATCGTTATGGCTTCTTGTAAGTCCTTCAAAAGGGGTCCAGTTTGTGTAAAGGAGCAAAAAAAAGACTAGCAAATTCCCAGGAAATCATCATGGTGGCCTTTGCCATCTTATGGGCTGGATGCTGGGCTTTGGTTCCAGCATGCCCACACCAGAAGTCCTGGATGAGCTATACTGAGCTCACAATGGGCATCAAAAGAGATGAGGTATGGCCTTTCCTGAAGCTCCTGCTAGGGCACCCACCAAAACCCCAATTTCCCATGAGCAATTTGGGAGAAAGAACCCCTTGCCCAAGTGCTTGTCCTGGTGCATGCTTTCATGTGTATTGGCACCATATGATGTATTCCTTCTCCTTCCTGAGCTGCTGTAACACTTTAATAAAATGAGGGTAGGCATTTGAACCTACCAAACCAATATATCTCGACCATTTATTCAATATGCTGGTTCCCCTCTGTTTGGGACACACTAATGCCAATTATTGCAACATACTTTATAGCAACCTCTAAAAACCAATTTTTACTTCAGGTCAATTCAGGACCATAGATTTAGAGCTGGAATGAATCGCCAAAGTCATTGAGATAAGACCACTTATTTTACAGATGAGGAAACTGGGGGCCAAAGATGATGGTAGGATGATAGATTTGGAGCTGGAAGGAAACTTAGAAGTCATCTAGTCCAACATTTTTATCTTACAGATAAGGAATTGGGGGTCCAAAGAGGTGTAGTGATCACATATATAGGAAGCAGCAGAACTGGAAAGCTTTTCTGATTCTAGAGCCAAACCTGTCTCATTGTCTCTTTTGCCATCACATGAGCATAAGCTGATAGCCCCAACATAAACTTACAAGTCCCCTGTGGCTTGAATGTATATTGATTTTCACTACCTTTGTGGAAGAATGGTTCAATGGGAAAAGCTCTGGTTCTGGGCTCAGAGGACCTGGCTTCAAATAGTATGGTATCCATTCACTACCCAAATTAAGTCATTCAACTTTCTGGAGTCTCAGTTTCCTCAACTGAAAAATGAGGGTAGGGGTTGGACTAAATAGCCTTGGAGGTCCCTTTGAGATCTAAATTAATGATCCCTTGATTATCCTAAGATTATCCTCCTCCATTTCCCAAAGGTCCCACCAGTTCACCAGACAATTCAACATTCCCAACACACTTCAAGGTTTAAAAAGTGCTTTTCTCACAACAGTTCACCAAATAGAACCTTCCCTCATCCCCCTGCCTCAACCTTCTCTCATACAGATGCCACCAGGATCTCCCCCTCCCAACATTGCTCTCTAAGTAGCCCTAAGACTTGTCATTTACATTGTGGTCAAACTCTCCTTTATGTCTTGTCTCCTCTGATTAGTGTGAACAATTTGAGAATAGGGACTGTCTCACGTTTCTATTTATATCCCTAATATCAGCTATCATGATAAAGACTTAATAAACATTTTTCCATCTCATCCCATATAAATAGAACAGACTGAGTTTTGGGTTGGGAGCAAACTGGATGACCCAGGATAGATCTGACTACTCAGGTGAAGTCATGACTCAAGGTCACAGTAGTAAGCAGCACCACCTTAAGCCCAAGCCCTTGGACTCCCAGCCCCCATTTTTTCATTGTATCAACTTTTTAGCAAGGAATTAGCAGGATGGAAATGGTACTTTTGAAGGTTAATTAGGAAGGATATGAATTCAGAAAACAGCATGACTGGTGAAAGAGAGTCAATGAGAAGACTGAAAATCTCAGAAAGATTCCAATGGAGTGGTTCAGGTGAACTTGACTCAGAACCCACTTCCCAATTATTAGTCATGTTAACTAACCTTCCTGAGCCTCAGTTTTCTTCTCTTTGAAATGGGAAGAATAACAGCACCACTTTCTCTGAGTGATTCAGAAAGAGATTTATACCTTAGAACACTTTACAAAAGGGAAATATTGTTATACAAATATATTAATATTATTACTACTCTTATTCTAAGAATCTCAAACTTGTTCTTGACCATCATGGCATTTTATTTTGCTTTTCTTTAATTTTATAACCTGGCCTCCTCAGTAGTACAAAAGCCTTCTTCTTGAGACAAGCAGTGGAATCAGAGAACCATAAGAATACTGATGTGCCCTGGGAAACACATTGGGTCTGGAGTATCTTCTAAACTCAGAGTCTATTACTAATCTTCAATCAAAGAGTCATAGAATCAAAGAAATTCCGAACTAGAAGAGACCTCAGAGTCTAAGTAGTCCAACTCATTCCTGAACAGAAATTACACACTACACTATCCCCCCTCCTCCACTAAGCGTTTGTCTAAACTCTTCTTGCAGGCACAATGGCCTAGTAGAAAGAGTATTTATTTGGTTTCAGAGAATCTGGGTTAGAATCCCCCTTCTGCCACTAACTAGCTTGGGCTAACTTGCCCAGGGTCATATAGTTAGTGTGTGTCAGAGGTAGGACTGGAATACGGGTCTTCCCAATCTTCCAACGTCAGTTCTCTAGCTATTATACCATATCACTTTTAAAAAATGTTTATTATTTACTTTTTAAAAAAACAGCAAATTAACTATTCTCATATACTTCCCTTGTGCCCTTCTGCTGGGAGTCCTCCTCTGTACCAAAATCAGTGGAGCAAAAACAATTGATACAATGACTGTAACAAACAGTTACTGTAACTGTGACAATAATAACTGTTACTGGTACTGTAACTGTAACAATAATATTTTGCATCCATAGTCTCCTACCTCTTCATTGAAAGAAGGAAAGTACATTTATAATCTGTTCTTCTAGACCAATACTGATCATTCTGGTCATTCAGAGTTTGGTTTCCTTTGAGTGTGTTTATTATATATGATTCTGCTTACTTTATGTTGCACAATAAAATCCTAATGGAACCATAGATCCAGGGCTGGCAGGAAGGAAGGAAGAATTCTAGTCCATTTTATAGATATGAAGACTAAAGATCAGAGAGGATGTTGCCCAGTCACACAATCGGAATGTTCAGATGTAGGACTTAAACCCAGATCTTTTAACTCCAGACCCAATGTGTTTCCCAGAGCATGTCAGTATTCTTATGGTTCTCTGATTCTGTGGCATGTCTCAAGAAGAAGGCTTTCGTACTACTGAGGAGGCCAGGTCATAAAATCAAAGAGAAAGCACAATAAAGCGTCCTTTTTCGTTCGGCCATTCATCTTGCTGCAAAGGTTAATCTCATAAAGCTTATTTTCATTCTTCCTTTCTTTTTCTTCCTTTATTTTTTCTTTCTTTTTCTCTTCCCTCCTCCTTTCTTCTTCTTTTTCCTCCTCTTCTTTTTCTTCTTCCTTTTCTTCTTCCCCTTCTTCTTTCTTTTTTTCTTCTCCTTCTATCTCTTCTTCCTCTTCTTATTTCTCTTCCTCTTCTTCTTCCTCTTTTTCTTCCTCATCTTCTTCCTCTTCCTCTTCTTTTTTCTATTTTTCTTCCTCTTTTTCCTCTTCCTCTTCTTCTCTTCATCCTCCTCCTTCTTCTTACTTCTTCTTCCTCTTCTTCTCTTCCTCCTCCTCCTTTCCCCCCTCTTCTTTCTCTCCCTTCTCTTTCTTCTTCCTCTTCTCTTTATCCTCCTTCTCTGCCTAACCCTTTCTCTTCCCTTTCTTTTTTCAATACATGACCAGATAAGAACATGGGCTAAACATGTAACAAGTCTTCAATTGCCATCAAAAAATATAAAGGTGATGCTCCAACCCCAGCAGGTTCCAGATCTGAATAAGAGTCACTCAGCATTTGATGGCAGGGATCAATTTTGATCTGCACCTTTGGAGGAAATGGCCACACTGATGAGAGCATAAATCCATCTAGGACCACTCTAACAATATGACCGACCATTTGGAAAATACAGTACACTTCCAAAAATATTCCCTACAGGATTGGTCACCACAGGGCTATCAGTCAGTGGCATTCTTCTCCTCATTACTGTTGTGGGCAAAAATGAAAGCAGAATGTCATTGTTAGTGAAATGATAAGGCTGGGTAAGGCTGGTGATGATGAAAGCTCATCTTGACATTCATTATCTCATTTTATCATTCTCAGACAATCCAAGGGACAAGAGAACTCCCTCCTGTGTCTTCCCTGTCACTTAAACTTTCTTTTTCCTTCACAGCATCCTGTGAAAATCTCCAGTGAAACAGTTTGACTCCCCAGGGCTTGTGGAAGTTTATCTCTGCCTGTCTGTTAGGAAAATGAGGACATTTCAGAGCTGTTTGGTAGCAATTTGTGGTTTCTTTGTGCTTTTCCTGGAAGGAGGACTTGCTTTTTTTGGCAGGGCTACTGGCCAGATGTGCTTCCAGAACTCAGCATTGTAGGACAGTCACAAGGACTGATTTGGGGGGCCGACTTAGCATTTATATTCTTGTTCACAATAATATCCATCCAAGGCATGGTGGATTACATGTGATAGGGAGAAATGTTTTCATAAAGATCTCTTTGTGGGGAAAATCGAAGTCTGTAGTTTAGGCTTTTTATCTTCAGGTGGAAGGATTAAGAAATTCAGTTCCTGGGAAAACTCAATGTCATGTTCTTAAATCTGACCCTGGTTTCTAGGGAAAAGTCTGTTAAAGGCAAGGAGGTTTATTAACTAAAGAAAACATAACATGCATTACTCAGGCGTAGGAATATGGAGTGCCATGAACAGGAAGTTTGGTGCCTGGTTGAAATACATGATTTGTGGCTGGAATGAGCAATGGGGAAAAGGATAATATGTGATAGAAAGAGACTGAAACACCATGATACTTGCGTGAAATTCTGCCAGGCAGTCAACTGGGTTGTTGTTGTTGTGTTTGTCCTTCATTGCCAAAGAAGACCATGCCATCAGAGAAATGATGACATGACTTGCACTTGACTTTGTTTTGAGTGAGGGAGGGCTGTGCAGGTCACCAGCCTCACTTCTCCTCCAGAGTCATCTGAATCCAGTGACCAGATATTCATCAGGATGACTGGAGATGGCCCAGGATGCAATGGGAGACCTTAAGAGTGATTATCGATAGTAACTGTTGCTGTTTCCCTCCCAGCCTGATTTAGTTATTTTTCTTTGCCTCGTTAAAGGGGCCAGCCCCTGACTACTTCTTAAACAGACCTGTTCACTGAATGGGCGTTACCTCACCCTAAGTGAGTACCAAATAGGCCTTGGCTTCAAGGAGCCAAGGTCTCTTATTGCATCCTGAGCTATCTTCCGTCATCCTGATCAATGTCTGGTCACTGGATTCAGATGACTCTGGAGGAGAAGTGAGGCTGGTGACCTTGCACAGCTCTCCCTCACTCAAAATAAAGTTAAGTGCAAGTCATGTCATCAGTTCTCTGATGGCATGGTCTTCTTCAGCAACAAAGGATGAACACAATAACCTGTGAGTAGACCCAGTTGCCTGAATGGGGACTTAGGTAGCTGGGTAACTGAGCTTCTGTTCTCCTGTCTCCCTCTCCCCTTCCTACTCCTATCCAAAGGAAGGTAAATTTGGATGGCCAGAGGATGCCCAGTTAGCTTGGGATTTACTGACTGGATCCTTTCCTTTCCTTTCCCCAAACCTTAAACCTACTGCACTCTGAAGCCCATAGATTATACCACACTAGACCCCTGCCCAAGCTCCACTTAAGGGCTGTTTTCTGGAGCCAGCTGGATAGGTGAAGAAGGAAGCAATAAGTCAGGGGGAATCTTGTCCCCAATTATCATCTGATTTTAA
Source organism: Notamacropus eugenii (assembly GCF_028372415.1). NCBI lineage: Eukaryota > Metazoa > Chordata > Mammalia > Diprotodontia > Macropodidae > Notamacropus > Notamacropus eugenii. The sequence goes on from NC_092877.1 coordinate 15,985,271, forward strand.
CAAAGTTTTCTTACTAATTTGTTGTTTCTAGCCACCAAAGGACTAAAAATGATTGTCACAAACTCTAAATTCAATACTCTGGTACATACCCTCTGTTGTTACATCTTAGTTATAGGTGTCTAATTGAGAGAGTGACACAAAGGAAAAGGTGTTAGGGTACCTGTTGGTTGGTTGGTTGTTGCCCTTTGTCTTCAAAGAGGACCAAAATGACATCACCATGATAAAGTGAAATTTCATTGTGTCTGATTGTGGCGGATCAGACCAATACAAGCTCAGAATGCTCTACCACAGCTTGGTAGTCTGTGTGAATATTTGGAGTGGCTATCCCAAATTTGTGCATCTTGTATTTACTTTGTGCTGTCTCAATTGTGCTTTGCTCAAAGAGCACAGCACCCTTTCTGATGTGGGCACTTCATGCTGAACAGTCCTGTGCCAGTGTCTCCCATGTCACACAGTCAAATCCAAAGTTCTCGAGAGAGACCTTGAGTGTGTCCTTATATCACTTCTTCTGGTCACCATGTGATCACCTACCTCATGTGAGTTCTCCATAAAATAGTCTTTTTGGCAAGCGTACATTTTGCATTCAAACAATGTGGCCAGCCCATCACAGTGGCATCTGTAGCTCTGAAGCATCTGCAACTCCGAAGCATCTGCACACAGAAAATCATGCACCAACACTTCCTTCACTTTGGTCTTGGCTTATAGCCTTTTCAAATTGAAGAACTTACTATCAATATGGTAGTTGACCTTGATGCCATGTTCATCCTCATTGAAAGCATTTGTCAACACGGCTGAAAACATCATGTTAAAAAGCGTGGGAGCAAACACACAGCACCCAGGTGAACAAATGCAGTGCTGTACACCAAATCTCTGAAAGCTACCCACTCCTTTTCTGCTCCCCTGTTGCACACACAGCATACAGTTTTACTCCACTGGTGACTGGAAAGGCACGAGAGCATTATCTATTATCCAGAACCTGGGCAAACATTCCATCATGAAATTGATGCACAGTATTGATAAACATCTCCGGGCAACCAAATTTTGACATTATTTTCCATAAGCCCTCATGACTAACAGTGTCAAACACCTTGGTCAGATCTACAAACGTTGTGTACAGACCTCTGTTCTGCTCCTGCCATTTCTCCTGGAGTTGTCGGGCAGCAAACATCATATCAACTGTTTCTAGGCCCTTTCTGAAGCCACCCCGGCTCTCAGGTACATGACAATGTTCCAGGTGAAGAATCAGTCTATTAAGGAGGACTCTAGCATGAATTTTGCCAGCAATGACAAAGAGAGAGAATCCCCTGAGATTGTCGCAGGACACTCTATTCCCTCCACCTTTATAGAGATGGACAATGGAGGCAAAGATGAAGTCAAAGAAAAATTTTATGAAGATCCAGAGACCCTTATAGTCAATGTGCCAAAAGAAGACAAGCTTATAATTCTGGGTGACTTTAATGCTAGAGTAGGCTCAGACTACCAGACTTGTCAGGGAATCCTAGGGAGGAATGGAGTTGAAAAAAGCAACAGCAATGGTCATTTACTCCTGAAGACTTGTGCAACGCATGACCTTCTCATCACCAACACTGTCTTCAGTTTACCTAAATGCAATAAAACTTAATGGATGCACCCTCACAGCAAACATTGGCATCTAATAGAATAAGTGATTGTAAGGGGAAGAGATGGACAAGATGTGAGAGTAACAAAGGCAATGTGTGGCGCAGAGTGCTGGACTGATCATAAACTTATCCTTTCCAAGCTAAATACTCACATTCATCAAAAGTGCCGCCCCAAAGGCAAAATGACTACCAGAAGAATTAACAAAAACAAATTAGAGCTCTTCTCTGAGAGTGAACAGTTTGTTGCTATCTTGGAGGGAAAGTTGAGCCAAAACACAGTTGGCAACAGTGGAGCAGAAAAGGAGTGGGCAGCTCTCAGAGATTTGGTGTACAGCACTGCATTTGCTCATCTGGGTCAGAACACTTGCAAACACCAAGACTGGTTTGATGAAAATAATGGGGAAATTCGGAAGCTGCTAAATGAAAAAATGAGAACTCCACAGAATTTACCAGCAGGATAGTTCATCCACCTCTAAATTAGTTCTGAAAGATGATTGGAACTCTTTTCAATTCATTGCTGTTACTCATAACAATCTATCACTTTCCAATCTGTCCATCTTGATATGTTTGTTCTTTTGTCTTTCCAATTTGATAAGCACAACTAATTTTGGTTTGCCCCAGGGCATAAAAAGTCCTAGTTCTACAGGAACTAGAAACAAGGGGAGGGAAGGAATCTCTGGAGAGGGATTTTTACTAATGCAAATTCTTCAGCTTTGTCTTTTAGAGTTGTCTTGTTTCTGTTTTGGCCAGAAACCCTGAGGGTCTTCCCCTTCCAGATTGATATTTTTTTTTTGACTAGGGAAAGAGGCCATTCTCTGCCTTATTCTTACCTAGCCTTCATCACTGATTGGGCATTGTCTCAATCAAACTGAGACTTGATAAAGACCATAGCTTAAAAAGGTCAAGGTCTCCCACTACATCCAGGGCCATTGCCAGTCATCCTGATCCATATCTGGTCACCGGACCCAGATGGCTCTGGAGGAGAAAGTGAGGCTGGTGACTTTGCACAGCTCTCCCTCACTTAAATCCAATTCACTTGCATGTCATGGTGTCACCTGCTTGATGTCATGGTCCTCTTTGAGAACAAAGAATAAGCAATAACAGAGGGTAACTTGCCCAGGGTTGTCAGTCACATAGCCAGTACGTGTCAGAGGCAGGACTTAAACCCAGATCTTCCTGTCTCTGGGGTCAGTTTTGATTCACTCCCTGCTTCCTACTTTATGGTTCAAAAGGGGAAGCGGGTTATATTGTTGCAATGTACCCTAAAGCTGTCCTCCCTCTCCAAGTCTCTTCTTAGAGCTTCACAGAAAATAATTTGGAGTTAACCTCTGAAAAATGCCAACAATTGTGCAATGAAGAGCAGGCTCTGAGAAATAAATGAACAGTATGCAGTGTACTTGCTGGTCTCACTGCATTGGTGGCCTTTAGGGTCGTTTTGGCTCCCATATCATCATCCCTGGGTGAAGTAAGGGATTCACCATGGCAAAGCATCTCCCCAGGAAGGAAAAGGTTTTCTCTTTCTCCTTGCTGTCCCCATGTTCCTTTGCAATCATTGATATGCAGATCATCTGTGATCTCTGCTAGACTCCAAGGTCTGGGAGGTGAATTTGGGACATGCTTCTTCAGTCCCTATGGGAGAGAAATTTTCTTATTGAACCATGTAAACAGAACTGCTCAGAGAACTGTTCAGGAAATGACATTGTTGTGGGTGGAAATACAGGTGTCTTTAAAAAAAGTTACTTTGCATTTGGGGGAAAATTAGCACTGAGGAGTGAACTTCAAGTGACTGATAATATAAATTACCTTAATTTTTTCCCACCTTAAGTCCAAGAAAGAGGTTTCTGAGTCAGAGGACTTGAATTTAAATTTTGACTCTGCTCCACATATGTGCATACTCTGCACACATACCTGTATGACTTTGGGACTCAGTTTCCACAGTTATAAGAAAGTTGTCCTTAATGACTCCCAAGATCATTTCTATTTCTAGATCCACTTCCTGGTCATCTCTACACCACGTTGTTTCCACTCCCCATCATCTTCATCTGCTTCCAATGAGAACCTTAGGCTCTGTGCCTGGGACCTAGAGCTCTGACACATGAGTTTTTGCCCTCCTCACCTGACCTGGCACCAGGTCTCCACAATGCCACTTCCTAGACATCTCTCCGGTCATCAACCCTTTTTCTTGTTGATAGTGTCCTTCTATATTGTCTTCTTTCACATGAATGTGAGCTCCTTGAGGACAAAAGCTCTCTTCTTGCCTATATTTGTGTCCCTAGCACTTAGCACAATGCCTGACTCATACTAAGTGCTTAAGAAATGTTCACTCCTCTCTCCTATCTATCTATCTATCTATCTATCTATCTATCTATCTATCTATCTATCTATCTATCTATCATCTATCTATCTGACTGTCTATCCATCTATCTGTTTATCTATCTGTCCATTTAGGTCTCAATCATCTAGCTCTATCATCTGTCAACCATCTGTCTTTATAATCTATATTTATCTCCACCAGTCATCTCTTTATAATCTATCATCTATCCAACTATTATCTATATCATATCTTTTTATCATATCTCTCTATCTCTGCTTATCTATCATCTACCTATCTCTATCATCTCTTTATTTATCTATCATCTATCTGTGTCTATCTCTATCAGTCATCCATCTATCTCTATTGTATCTATTCATCATCTATTATCTATCACTCATCTCTATCATCTCTATTTTTCTGACATCTATCAACCTCTCCTTTCTTTCTGCCATCTATTTCAATCATCTAGCACATATATCTCTTATATATTTCTCTCATCTATCTTTGATCTTTTGTATCTAACATTTATCAGCTCTATCTCTCTTTCTCTATCACCTATCTCTATCATCTATCTCTATCATCTATCTGGATCTGTGATGCTAAGTTGCTCAACCTATCTGAGCCTCAGTTTCCACATCTGCAAAATTCAGGTGTTAGACTTGACCTCTGAGGCTCTTCTACCTCTAAATCATTGAACCTATAAGCTGTGGAAGACAAGATTCATTTCCTTCAGAGATTGACTTTCTTTCCTGTTTGGTAGTAGAGTGAAAAGATAATTCTATGAGTTTTTGTTTGTGTTTTGCTACAACGATGATCAGGTTGTCAATTGTGAGTGTTCTTATATCTCTGTGGGATCAATACAATAAGATGGTATGGAGAGGGAAGTCCCAGTGATGACTGAGGCAAGTGGTTTAGGGTGTTTCTATAGACTGGGAAAGAAGAGAGATTCATTCCAGTTAGCAAACAGTAGTTTCAGATTGTGTCCACTGACTTTTGTGGTTTAGATGAATTTGACAAGAGCTGTGGTGGGATGCCAGAGAGAGAGGGGGAGGGGGAGAGGAAGGGAGGGAGAGGGAGGGAGACAGAGACAGAGAGACAGAGACAGAGAGACAGAGACAGAGACATCTGAGAGGGAAAAGTGTTGACACCCATGCAACAAGACTGAAAGACTGGATGGATAATTCACAACTCATTCCAGTTCAGACATGATTTTCCCACCCCCATCTATATCTTGGTAAAGAGGAGTCTTCACTCCTTCAGTTAGAATTCAACAGTCAATATATTTAAGACCAAAACTCTAAATATTTTCAGGTTTTCTACTTGTTAAAACAGATTTGTGAGACAACACAACCTGTCCTCTGAGCAAAAATTCTCAATTCAGGCTTGAGCCTAAGAATAACTTTCCAATAACACACTAAAATCATGTGTGCCATATATGTGTGTGTACATGTATCTTGAACAAATAGTATGTATCAGAGGCAAGAGAAGTCAAATGACTTGTCAAAAGTCACACAAACAGAAAAGAATTGAAGTCCTCTGACTCCTGATTCTGTGTTCTTTCTACCACATTAATAGTAATGGTCAATCACCAGACACTGAGAATGCTAAGATCGCAATTAAGTAGTCCTGTATTCCTTTCCATTTCCTCAACATCATCCTTTTATGTTTCTCACAATTTCTTTTCTTCATCTCTTTTGTTTGACCATGCCCCACCCTCCTTAAATTCAAGCTCTGGCTTTCTTCACAATTCCCAAACCCTCCAAGTTCCCTTCAAATTCTTTTCCTATTCCTTCTTCTACCCAGACTTTTCAAAAAGTGAAGATCCTTTGGAAGAACATCTAATAATTTTATAGTAGGGAATATCCTTGTTTCTAATTCTCGGGAACACATAACAGGATAATAGAATTCCAGAGGGGAAGGGATCTCAGAGAGTGTGGCATCCACGTTTGTTTCCACAAATAAAAATATCGAGACCAGCTATTTACTTGCCCAATACCATGCAGATAATAAGTTGGGATTCAACAAAAGGATTTTATCTCTAGAAAGCAGAGAAGAAAATATTTGAATATATTCAGCATAAAAATGGGTTAAACAAATGTTTCTCTAACATTCTATGATGATCTGAAAATGGTCCCTGTGGTGTGTGACCTTCTGTTAACTTGGCTGCCATTCTATTCCTCAGGTCACTTTTTCCTGATAAACTTTGACCACAGAAACATTTCTTCACTGTTGTCACTTCTGTGGGGAATGGGACTCTGCATGGGCCTTTTATGGGGAAACAGGTTTGGGTTTATTCCTATATTAGGAATGAATGAATTCCTTGGCTTTGTGACAGCCAATGTCTAGTCATAGAAAAGACAACCAATGCAATGTATGAGATCCTTAAAAATATATTACACAATAATGGAATGATTTCACCAAATATTTTATTCTCCCTTTTTATTCTTAATTTTTATTCATCTAATAGCCTGAGACAGTGTGTTATATACAATATAGAAGGGTTTAGCCATTTTAGTCAGGAAGACAAAGTTCTGGATCCCATCTTGGATAAGTAATTCTAAACACAATTCACTTACTCTCCCTGAGCCTTAGGAAACTTCCTGAGACTTACCTATTTTCCTTCTGCCCCAGAAAGGGAAGTTCCCAGTCCAGGCATCCTTAGCAAGACTTGTCTTCCAGCAGAAACCTTAGCAACCATCTAGTGTAGGGGTTCTTTGCCTAGGAATTATGGATAGATTTCAGGAGGTCTGTGAATTTTTTTTTAACGTGTTAACTATATTCACTATAATTGGTTTTCTTTGTAAGCCTATGCATGTTCTTTTATGCATTTAAAAATATGATTTTAAGAAAAGGTCCCTGAGCTTCACTAGGCTGCCACTGGGTCCATCACACACACACACACACACACACACACACACACACACACACACACACACACACATACACACACACATACGTTAAGAACTATTAGGCTAGTCCAACCCCCTAATTTTATAAAGGAGAAGAGTACGCAGGAGAAATAATTGGTCACATGAATAGGAAGTAGAAAAGACAGGATTTGAAGCCAGGACTTTGGACTTGAAATTAATTCCCCCCCAACACCATACTGTTCTCTATGTTCCCTGTGCTAATGAAATCACAAATCTTTATTCTTGTAATAACCTGAACAGGACGTTTAGAATGATGGAACTGACAAGTGGAAGGGACCTCAGGCGTGATCAAGGCTTAACTCCTGCTTAGAAGCTAATCCTTTCTATTAGGATAGTGGATAGTCCACTGGACTCATAGTCTGGAAGACTTGGTTTTAAATCCTGCCTCAGACATGGATTAGATGCATGATCTGGGGCAAGTTACTTAACCTCTGTTTTCTCATATGTAAAATGAGAGAGGTTGGACTCAGTGGTCTCTATAATACCTTCCAACTCCAAATCTATGATCTCCTTGATCACCATTGACAGACGGTCATTCAGCCTCTATTTGAACACTTCCAATGTACCAAAAGTCATTAATTACTTCCTGAGGCAGCCTGTACATCTTGGGATGGCTCTGATTCTCAATTGTTGTTTTTACATTATACCAAAGCCTTTCTTTTTATAACTTCTTGGTTCTAGTTTTGTTTTTTGCAACAGCACTGAATAAGTCTGCTCCCTTTAAGTATCGGAAGACAATCCTACAAGGAGTTTTTATTCATGCTCACTTCCAATTTAGCTCAGTCTTTGATTTTCTGGACTACTTGTTCACCTCTACTCCAGCAGCCTTTTCATCGTGGTAATGCCTTTACTACTCCATTCCTCTCTGGAAGATCCATTTGATGAAGCTCCCACAGTAGTCATGCTCACGTCTAACCCAACAAGTCATGCTCACGTCTAACCCAACTCATCTCCTGCTGACTCTCTGGGTTATTTTTTTTTAAATTTTTTCTACACCATTCACACCCCGACCCTTTTCTGTATTGTTTTCTCTCATTTGTAAGCTCCTGGAAGGCAAGGACTGTGTTTTTTCTTGCTTATATTGGTGTTCTCAAGTCTTAGTACAGTGCCTGGCACATGGTCAATTCTTATTAAGTGCTTGCCATCTCCCTCTCCTTTCTCTCTCTCTCTCTCTCTCTCTCTCTCTCTCTCTCTCTCTCTCTCTCTCTCTCTCTCTCTCTCTCTCTCTCTCTCTCTCTCTCCCTCTCTCTCTCTCTCTCTCTCTCTCTCTTTCTCTCTTTCCCTCTCTCTCTCCCTCTCTCTCTCTCTCTCTCTCTCTCTCTCTCTCTCTCTCTCTCTCTCTCTCTCTCTTCCTGTCTCTCTTTATCATCTACTTTTCTCTCCCTCTCCTTTCCCTCTTTCCCTCTGCTTCTTCCTCTTCCTTTGCCCTCCATCTTTCTCTTTCCCTCTCTTCCTCTCTTTCATTCTCCCCCTCCCTCCAGTTCTTTCTCTTTCCTAAATACTCCTACCATTCTACAAATAACATGGTTTCAAGACTCCTAATAGCCTTCCTCAAAAAGAACTCTAGTTGTTCATTAATGACTCCTTAAAAAATTTCCTGAAGATAAATTAAACCTTCCCTGTTGGTTCTGATCTATATTTTTATTGAGCTTATTTGTCCATTGTTGCCTAATAAATGGCAAGTAAAATTTCTGACTATGATGAACTCCAATTATTGCCTGAGTACTGGGATGGGGATAGACAAGGGTCTCCAGAGATATTGACTCAGAAAGATCAAAGGTGACCAAATTTACAAAGTTTTGGTGTAAGACTATTTGGCTCTGGCTTTCTATGTATAGCCTGGACATTCTCAAAATATGAATTTTGATAAAGGAAGAATTTGGGCATTTTAAATTTTTTTGCTTTCTTTTTTATTTAAATGCCTCTCCTTTTTTTACTTCTTTCCTATGCTCTGTGTTTCCTTAACACAGATTTTTGTCTCCTGATAAGGAGATTGTAATGAATTTCAGAGCTTATCTTCATGCAGGCTTGGTGAGCTATTAGGGGATTACAATTTAGTCATTATTCATATTACTGAAGAAGTAGGTACATTCCTGTTAGAAACATTCACTTATAGGTCAGGGAAGGATGGAGGCAGCTTTTATGAAGAACAGAAATCTTACCAAATGACAGAATAAAATAAGATAAGATAAATTCCCCAGACTTTTGATGTTGTAACTTTTATAACACAAATCAAAGATATCTGGGCATTGAATTTTGCAAAGTTAAAATGTGGAAATGACTTAGGAAGCATTTGGAAGGCAGTGGTAGAACTGAAATGTAAGGTAGTCTATTCTTTCATTTCCCTGCACACCTCCCCAGCCCAAATGCATCTTTTAAAAAATAAAATATGAGAAAAACTATAACAGATTTAACAATAGCTTGGCTTTCTGAAAGAAAAAAAATGCATTGCGAGATTGCAAAAATAGTTACCATTTATATGGTTTGCAAATGACTTTCCATATATTGTCTCATTTGATCCTCACAATATCTCTGTAAGGTTGGGTGCTATTGCCCTTGTTCTACAAATGAGGAAACTGATGCTGAGAGGTCAAATGACTTGCCAAAGTTCACCTAGTTAGTAAGTGTCTGAGGCAGGATTTACATTCAGGTCTTCTGCTTCCAAATCCAGCACTCTATCCACTGCCAACTAGCTGGCTCAAAATTCATTATTTTTTCTGGTTTAACTCAACTCAACAAACACTTGTTAAGTGTTTATTGTGTGCACTTACTAGAATACAAAGACCACGGTAAGGATGTGTGATTATTGGGGGGGGGGGGGGAGCGGGAGGCAGAGTCCTGATGGAGTAAAAGCATGGATTTCTAGAGCCCTCCCCCCAAGCCGCCCAGCCAAATACCTATAAAAAATGACTCTAAACAAATTCTGGAACTGCAGAACCCGCAGAATGATGGAATGAAGCAAATCTCCAGCCCAAGACAGCCTGGAAAGAGGACAGGAAGTGTCTATAGTGCCACTCTAGGGGCAGAGCACAGTCCAGTGAGGGCTACACCAGCACAGATGGGACCTGGGGAAGGGGGGGTGGACCAAATCTCTGGCACCTCTGTTGGTTTTCAGACTTCACAACACCAAAATGCCTAGGACAAATTGGAAGGTCAGTGGAAAAAACCTGCAGGACCTATTTGAGACAGAGTAGTTTGGCCCCAGGCCCAGGGTGATGGAGGGGGTGGAGGAGCCTGTGGCAGCCACAGCAGCAGCAAGGGGAGGAGCCATAGGCCCACAGATTGTGGGGGGAACGAGCAGCTGACAGTACACACCCCTACTCCCACTGGAAGCAAAGAATTATCTTGACAAAGATCTCAAAAGTCAAGTAAATGGCTGAGAAAATGAGTGAAAATCAGAAAAGGAATAAGACTATAGAGTCTTATTTTGGTGACAAGGAAGACCAAAATATACAAACAAAAGAAGATAACAAAGTCAAAGCTCCTACATCCAAAGCCTCCAAAAAAAATATGAATTGTTCTCAGGCCATGAAAGAGCTCAAAAAGGATTTTTAAAATCAAGTGAGAGAAGTAGAGAAAAAAATGGGGAGAGAAATGAAAGTGATGCAAAAAAAAACCCATGAAAAATGAGTCAACTGCTTGCTAAAGGGAACCCAAAAAAATGCTGAAGAAAATAACACCTTAAAAAATAGACTAACCTAAATGGCAAAAGAGATCCAAAAAGCCCATGAGAAAAAGAATGCCTTAAAAAGCAGAACTGGCCAAAAGGAAAAGAAGTTCCAAAAACTCACTGAAGAAAATAATTCCTTAAAGATCAGAATGGAACATATGGATGATGATGACTTTATGAAAAATCAAGAAATTATAAAACAATTATAAAACCAAAAAAATGAAAAAATAGCAGACAATGTGAAATATCTCATTGGAAAAACAACTGACCTGGAAAATAGATCCAGGAGAGACAATTTAAAATTATTGCACTACCTGAAAGCCATGATCAAAAAAAGAGCCTAAAAGTCATCTTTCATGAAATTATCAAGGTATGTTATTAGTGATCTAATGACAACATGAAATAGTCCCTGCCTTCATTTTTTTAAACATTCATTAAGAAGAGGTTGGATTTATAAATGGGGAAACTGAGGCTCAGAAGGTGAACTAGCTACTTTGGGTGCACAAACAGGAATTAGATACAAGAACTCTTGATTCTCTCCCAATCCAGGACTTTCTCTATAAAGCATACTGCATAATCAAAATAAAGATCTACAATACACTAACCTCACCCCTTCTCTCACCTCACCAATGGTGAGACAGTGTGGTTAGAGTAAGAGTCCTAAATTTGACCTTGAGGATGTGAGTTTTGAATCCCAGATCTACTTTCTACTTCCTGTGTGATAAGGGTTGAGTTCCTTCATCTCTCTGGGATGGGAGAGGATAAAATATTTATTTTTATCTCTCTGGGATCTGAGGGAATAAATATTTAACAATCAGGTCTCTTAAAAAGTATCCAGGCAACACTTTTAAATTTAATGTGAATTATTAACAATTTTCCCCAGGGTCCTTTTTAATGGAGAGGGAGCCTTGAAGTGTGAACCTATTCATCCAGGTTTGTTCATTCATTCAGTCATGTCTGACTCTTCATGATCCCTTGGACCATAGCATTCCAGGCCTTTCTATCTTCCACTATCTCCTGAAGTCTTTCCAAGTTCATGTTCATTGCTCCTATGGCACTATCTGTCCATCTCATGCTCAGTCATCCACTTCTCCTTTCACCCTCAATCTTTTCAAGAATCAGGGACTACTCCAATGAGTCCTGTCTTCTCATTATGTGACCAAAGTATTTAAGCTTCAGTATTTTTTCTTCCAATAAATAGTCTGAAATAATTTATTTAAATATTGACTGATTTGATCTCCTTGCTGTCCACGGACTTTCAAAAATCTTCTCCAGTACTACAATTCCAAAGTATTGATTCTGTGGTGCCCAGCTTATCTTGTAATCCGACTCTCACAGTCATTCATTGGTACTGGAAAAACCATGGATTGGACTTTAAGGATCTTTGTTGGCAAGTTTTATCTCTGCTTTTTAGTATGCCATTCAGATTTGTCATAGCTTTCCTTCCAAGGAGCAAGTGTCCTTTGATTTCATAGCTACAGTCCCTGTCTGCTGTAATCTTGAAATCTAATAATATAAAATCTGGAAGTACTTCCATTTTTCTCCCTCCATTTTCCAAGAAGTTATTATAGAACCAGTTGCCATGATCTGAAGTTGTTTTATTTTTTATGTTAAGTTTCAAGCTAGCTTTTCCATGTTCCTCTTTCATTGTAGTCAAGAGACTTCTTAATTCCTCTTACTTTCTGCCATCAAAATGGTATATAATAATGGATATTTGAGATTGTTGATATTTTCCCTGGCAATATTAGTTTCAGTTTTTGATTCATCTAATCTGGCTTTTCACATGATGTATTCTGCATATAATGTAATAAATAAGCATTATCATACTCCTTTCTCAATCTTAAACCAATTGGTTGTTCCTTGTTCAGCTCTAACAGTTGTTTCTTGGCCTATACACAGGTTCCTTAGGAGACAAGAAAGATGATCTGGTACTCGTATCTCTTTGAGGAGTTGTCACATTTTCTTGTGATCCATACAGTCAAAGTTAACTTTAGTGTAGTCAATGAAACAGAAAAGATTTTGTTTTAGGGAATAACCTTGCTTTCTCCATAATCCAGCAAATGTTGGCAATTTGGTCTCTAGTTCCTTTTCCTCTTTGAAAATGAGCCTGTACTTCTTTCTGGTAGTTCTTGGTTCACATATTGTTGAAGCTCAGCTTGCAGAATCTTAAGCATAATCTTGCTGGGGTAGGAAATTAGTGCAATTTCTAGGTAATTTGAACATTCGTTGGCATTACTCTTCCTTAGGATTAGGATATAAATTCATCTTTTCCAATCCAGTGACCACTGTTGAATTTTCCAAATTTGCTGGTATATTGAATGCAGCTCTTTAATAGCATCATCTTTTAGAGTTTTAAGTAGCTCGGCTGGATTTCCATCACCTCCACTGGCTTTATTGTCAGTAATGCTTCCTAAGGACTATTTGACTTCACTTGTCAGGATGTCTAGCTCTAGATCAGTAGCCGTCATGATGTGATGATGTTTCATTTTTCAATGTCTGACTCTTTGGACACTATATGGGGTTTTCTTCACAAAGAAACTGGAGTGGTTTGCCATTTCCTTCACCAGCTCATTTTATGAGGAAGGTGAGGCAAACAAGGCTAAGTGACTTGCCCAGGGTCACACAACTAGTACGTGTCTGAGACCACATTTGAACTGGGGGAGATGAGTCTTCCTGGTTCTAAGCCTGGCACTCTATCCACTGCACCACCTAGTTGCCCTTCAGTAACCATACCATTGTGACTATTGATGATATTAAAATCTTTCTTGTATAGTTCTTCTGCATATTCTTCTCACCTTTTCTTAATCTCTTCTGATTCTGTTAAGTTCTCACCTTTTTTTGCCTTTTATCATGTCCAATTTTGCATGAAATATTCCTTTGATATCTCTAATTTTCTTGAAGAGCTCTCTTGTCTTTCTCATTATACATTGTTTATTTAAGAAAACCTTCTCTCTCTTTACTATTCTCTGGAATTCCCCATTCAGTTAAATATCTTTCCCTGCCCCCTTTACTTTTTGTTTTCCTTCTTTCCTTAGTTATTTGTCAAGCCTCATCAGACAGTCATTTTTCTTTCTTGCTCTTTTTTCCCCTTGTCTATGTTTTTGTTTGTTTATTGCTGCTATTCTGCTGTACCCCCCTCCCCCCCTCCCCACAGTATTTCAAACCTCTGTCCATGGTTCTTCTATCTACCAGATCTAATCCCTTAAATCTATTCATGACTTCCATTTCATATTCCTAAGGGATGTTATTTAAGTTATACCTACACAGTCTGATGATTTTCCCTACTTTCTTCAATTTAAATCTGAATTTTGCAATAGGAAGCTCATGACTGAGCCATAATTAGCCTCATTCGTTCAGGTAGGACCCCCTAAAGCAGAAATTTCTTTCACTAATGTAAAAACCCTAGTTTCCTTAAAGCTTTGCTGAAATGGGGCTTTCTACAGCGTCACTATACAGATTGTCCCTTTTCCCCAGCTGCTAATATTTTTATGCAGAAAGGTGTTTTCTGCAAATAATAATAACAAATAGCACTTTAAGGAGAGAGGGAGGCAGAGAGAGAGAGAGAGAGAGAGAGAGAGAGAGAGAGAGAGAGAAAGAAAGAGAGAGAGAGAGGGAGAGAGAATGGCAGACGAGAAAGGTACCTTCAAGGAGTAATTCCATTGTGCAATATACTCTTAGCTTCTTTTTTAAACACTCAAAAGACTCTTTGGGAAAAAATAGCATCTAACCTTCTACACAAGAAAATGAAAAAAAATTAATTGAGTAAAGATTTTCAAAAGGATCCGAAAAGCATCGAAAACGGGGTGGAGGGCTAGTGTTTGAATTACACCTCAGACAGATATTAGCTGCGTGACCTTAAGTTAGGAATTTAGCCTCTCTCACTCTCAGTTAACTTATCTGTAAAATGGAGACAATAGTATTTGAAACTTTTACCTCACAAGGTTTGTGTGTGGCTCAAATACGGTACTGTGCGAAACAATCTGCAAAGCTTTATTTGCTATATAAATGAAAGTTATCTCCTCCCTCCCAAGGCAAGCGACCCCCTCTCTTTGGGAAACCCACTGCTTTGGGGAGTCTCATTATGAACACACTTAGCTTGGAACTCTTTTTCACGTTAACTAAGGGCTAAAATGTGGGAGAAGGTGGATGGCAGTAACCCCTGAGCAAGGGGAGCTTGCCCAACTCTCTCTCCTACTTCTACCCTTCCTGGTACTGATTTCTTTTAATCTCCAATAGAGGTCAGCAAAGCTTCAAGATTAACAGAAGGGATGACCACCTACCTCCAGCTTCTGTTCTCCAAGCACAGGAAGGTGGGGAAAAGGGGAGCTATGGTGGGAGAAGGGGGGGCCGGGGTGGGGGGGAGAAGGGGAGAAGGTGTGCTATTGAAAATCCAAACCATTCTCATCAAGCTCTTTCCCCCAGGAGTGAGGGCAGTTACACAAATAAAATAACAGCTGGTGGGACAGATCGCACTATCGCGTTTGGGGACCAGTTAAAGAGCTAAACATAGATGGATTCCCCTCCCCCTCCCCTCTCTCTCCTCAGTCCGCGTCCAGTTTCCAAGAAAAATGGTAGATCGAGAGAAGAAAGGCATTAGGGCTTGTAAATATTGTTCGAACCACATCATAGGGATGTTGCTGGAGTGGTACTTCTGTAATGAGTGACAAAGAAGACATCTTCAAGTCTGGGTCTCCAGTTTTCTGGGATGTTGTAAGGGGAATCTAGATGAGCTCTGAGGTCCCTTCTCATTCCTGCATTCTGTAGTTGCCAAAGATTATGAAAAACCAACCCTCAGAAGGAAGGAACCGTATTTTCTAGTAAGTCCATCTGTTGCCCCTCTTCTGCCCTCAGGGCTTTGAAGACGGGACTAAAGAGAATCAGAGGGATTACTCCAGAGCTCGCGCGTGTACACACACACACACACACACACACACACACACACACACACACACACACACACACACACACACACACACACACACACACACACACACTCCCGCCGCCGAGATTCAGATCTCTGCTGAAAGCCCGACCCCCGACCCTTTTCGAGTCCTCCTATGTTAAAAATTATGATCTCTCTCTCTCCAGAGGTTCATGAATATTAATCCCGATGAATAATTGAAGACAGGGAATTTATTTGAGTTTGGAAAAAAGCCTTGTCAATGGCAGCGGTGGGGGCGGAGGCAGTCCCATCCCTTAGCTCAGTGGGCTTCACCAGCTTGCAGGGTTTTCTGTCTGGGCTGTTTTCCAGCTCGCTCTCCCACTCCCTTCTGCCCTTGCTCCTCGTTTCTCTGGTTCCCAGCGCCCACCCTCCCAGGCGCACCAATCGCGGCCGGTCGGTTGCCACTGAGGTTTCTCACAGCAGCTTAGCCTGACAGCTGTCATTCAACCTGCCCCCCCCCCCCCTCCATCCCTTCCCTCCCGTCCCTTCCAGCTCAGGATTATCCGGTTCACTCCTTTTGTGAAAGACCCTAGGCTTCTGCTGTTTTCCTAGTTCCATCCTTTTCCTTTTTGCTTCTTTCTTTTCTTCCTTCGTTCCTCTATTTCTTTTTCCTCCCTTCCTTCTTTCACTCCTCTTCTTAAGATTTGGTGAGCTGTGTCCTCGGGGCGGGGTGAAAGAAACAAGGGAGAGGGCGTCCAAGAACACTGCATAGGAGAAGGCTCACTGATTTTCCCGTTGCCTGTCTCTGAGACTACACCTCTGTCCTAGGGGTCAGTGAGCAGATGGGGGTGGAGTGGAGAAAGCCCGACTAAGAAAACCTGGCGAGATGAGATTTTAAAAACAAAGGAAAAGCGAGGTCCCCAGACCAGAGAATGAGTGGAATTAATTTTTTTTTTTTTAATGCAAACAAAATTACAGAGAACTGTAGCCGAGAAATGGTCGGTCAAATGTGAGGTCGGCGCTATTGGACTGGGGTGGGGGGGTGGGGGTGCTCTCTTCTTGCAGGTCTTCCTCCGGACCTCCTCGGCAGGAGCCCCAAAAGGACTTGGGGGAGGGTCGCGAAAGGGCTGGGAACAATAGCCCATTTATTCACCTGGGAATTGGCCGAGGGTCACGGCTATGGAGTACTGGAGTGGATCTTTATTTCTTTCTTTATTGTAAGAGAGTGGGGGTGGGGAACGGAAGGTAGAAAAGAGGAGGGGGCGTAGCTGGACTTGCGGGAGGGGTGGGGGATTTAAAGGAGAAACGACAGGCAGCGCTGCCGGTGATGTCAGCCCTTGACTAAAATAGAGAGGGATAGACTGCAAATCCACAGCTCCGAGGGCTAAAACCTTCCAATCCAGCCTCAGCCAACACCATGTCAGTGTGAAGTCAGTCCCCCTCCCCCACTTCCCCCAGCACACACAACAGACACCCACACACCCGCTTTGCCACCCCACCCCCCTTGCCACCACCATCACCAGCATCACCACCGCCGCCACCACCAGCAGCAGCAGCATCATCACCACGAGCAGCAGCAGCAGCCCTTACTCCAGGGCAGAGAAAGCCCAGGTGGCAGAGACTCAGCTCGTTCGGCTCATTCTCTGGTCACTCGGCGCTCTCAGTTTTGGAGGCTCCCAAACCCTAGACAGAATTCCAAGATCGCCGGGGTGCCTCTGTTACTGGTACTAAAGCGGGAGTCAGGGCTGCTGAACCGGAGCGCCCAGGAGAGTCCAGAATCCAGGTTCGCGAGCGTGGCGGCGTATTACACCCACAAGGAACCTTATGCCACTCTTTAGACACTAAAGGGCTTAAGCACAAGGAGGGAGGCGGGGAACGGAGAGAAAGAAAGGGGGGAGGGAAGAAGAATCCTTTCTAAGCACACACACAGAGTACCCCTTGGATTCTTCCGAAGAGGAAGGGGGAATTCCCAAGACCATGGCTTCTACAGAAGGGTGAGGGGGGATTTTCTCTTTACTCTAGGGGTCTAGTGAGGGAGGGAGAAGGGGAGAAGAGGGAGGTGGGGCTAAGGTGGACTTTGGGGAGGGGGTTCGCTATGGTTCTAAGATTTCTTTTCCGTGGGTTCCTTCGTTGAGCCTTGGGTACCTCAGAAAGTGGGTGCGGGTCTCAAAGACGCTTGAATTGATCTGTGGGTCAGTCTGTGGGGGATGGAAGCAGGATTTTAGAAGGGATTAATTTTCTTTAGGAGGGCTTTTCTATTACTCCGATGCTGCCAAATGCTGGAGAAGTAGATGCTTTTTCTCCTCAGGAAAAAATGGTTGGGGGGTGGTGAAGGAAGAAAGTCCCTGAAAGTTACTTTGGGAATAAAAGTCTCCCGGCGGTTGGAAAGGCAGTTGGGGAGGCGCGCCCTGAGCTGGGAGAAGGAAGCAGGTGCAAGATAAGAATGAATGAGCTGAGTCTGAGGATGAGGATGGAGAGCCGGGGAAGAGGATGAGGAGGAAATCGGAGGAGAGCAATGTTCACTGACTGCCCAAGCGGTATAACACGTGAGGCAAGCGAGCTGGGAGCGAGGGACAGACACTTTGCCCCACGGGAATCTGTTTGGGTGAGGGGGGCTGGTGGAAAGGAGGGAGAGAGATCCTGGAGAGCTGGAGAAGTTCGCACATTAACCCTGTCCTGAGGTATGTGGTATTAGGCTGCAGTAGATAATTTGACTGGGCTCGGGCCATATGAAGACCTTCTCCAGTAGGGTCCTATGGGGAGCTAGGTTTCTTCTTCTTGAGGGCCTTTTTAGGAGGAGGATTTGGCTGTTGAGCCAAGGTGATGCTGGGTCCCTTTCCCAACTCTACCCGGTAAAGATTTTTTGTTCCCGCAAGTTCTCTATCTTTTGGGGGGGGGGGAGATAGGGGGAAGAGCTGAAGACTCAGCTTCAAACTCTCTCCCAAGCCCAGAAGAGAAGTTCAGAAGCCCAGCACCTGATGTCCTTGACCAGAACATCTCAGCACCTCTCCCTTGTGGCAGTTAGGGTGGAGGAGGAGTGGGAAAAGATGAAGGGTTTAAGACCCTATATTATGGCTGGGGTCTTTCTCAACCCCTCTCCTCCAGACGCCTTGCAATGTCATTAACTGGCTATCAACATATAAATCAACCTCCCACCACTGCTTTAAGAAATAGCAGTTTTAACCATCTTCACTAGGCAAGGATGACACTTATTAACCTTCAAAGTCTTAGAGTTTTCCAAGGTTGTGTCTTACAAATTCCTTTTTGAGACATGGCCTCCAGGTATGCCTGAAGGAGAAATTACTATGTCAAGTCTATAGTTAAACAAAACAAAACGTATGGAATCTCCTTCTGGGTGGATACAGTTGGATAACTGTTAAAAGTACATTTCTCAAGATTTTGTCCTGATTTTTTAAATCAACAAGCATTTATTATAAAAGGTTTCTGTGCCACGCACTGGGCTAAACAGTAGGAATACCCATGAAAGTAAAAATCACAGGTCTTTAGCCAGAACTCTGAGTTTATCCCTTTTGGGAATTAGTGATGAGGGAACTTCTTTACCAAGGCTAATCCCCAGCCATTCTGTAACTAAATGTCTGAGACACTGATAAGTTAAACTACCTTCCCAAGATCACACAGCTAGTCGGTGTCAGAGCTCAGGTCTTTCTAATTCTGAGGACAGCTTTCTAATGACAATGCCAAGCTGCCCGCCTCTTGTGTACTGGTACTTCTCAGAAAAGGTCTGGGATCTGAGATCTGTAGATATTGCTCATCTTTTCTTGCAATAGGTTCAGCCTTTCCGACCTTTGGGGAAATAATTTATTGGTAAAGCTCCTCCTCCTTCCCCAAAACAACCAGGAAGACATATACCTGTACAACGAGGGTGATATTTACTAGGAGAACCTCCTATTAACAATAACCAGAAGGTTATTGGCATCTTCCCAGCCTCTTACAATTTCATGAGATGTTATTGAGAGATTAATGAACCTTCTTCCACTAGTGAGAGAAATAGCACATTCCAGATATTGCAAATAAGTGCCCCCAAACAGTGATCTGCTTAGTCCTACCTCAATTATCTTTCCTAGACCCATTAATACAAAATGGCCTTCCTGTTGACAAATACAAGCACAGGAGAACTTGGCTTCAAGATATTCCCACCTTTGAATTCTAGTTATAATTTTTAAGAAGTTGGAAAAATCTGTGAAACTTGAGTGATTATTTGAAATAATGAGATCAAGTCCCACTCTGTACTCTGAAGGTAAGGTACAAGGAAGCAAAAGTTCCTAAAACCAGACTCATGCCAGTTGGCATGTGCATAAAGCATAAGGTTGCAGATCACCTTACACCTGTTATCTCACTTGACCCTCCCTGAGGACACTGAGATGCAGATGCTTTTATTATGCCCATTTTCCAGATGAAGAAACCGAATCTCATAGAGTTAAAAAAAATTGCCCAGGATCACACAGCTAGGAAGCTTCTGAGGCAGGATTTAAACCCAAGTCTTTCTGAGCCCGAATGGATTGACCTCTCTTCTATTGTAGTTCACTCATTTTGTAATCGCGTCCGACTCTTCACCATCTGATTTGGGGTTTTGTTGGCAAAGACACTGGAGTGTTTTGCCATTTCCTTCTGCAGCTCATAGTAATCCCTTTTGCCCTAAACTGTTCCATAGTTGCCTGAAATATAGGAGATGATGCCATCAAATTATCAGATGCAATTGTTTGTTTTTCTTTTTTCACATGTGCTGTACTGGGGAAGAGGAGCAGGGCACCCAGACCCCAGACCTAGGTCTTCGTTGGCATAGGGAATTCCTAGCATGGAAACATCCTCCACTAATGCGAATCAGCTAGTCATCCATTACAGTTTTTAAGAAATGTGTGTGTGTGTGTGTGTGAGAGACAGAGACAGAGAGAGAGAGAGAGAGAGAGAGAGAGAGAGAGAGAGAGAGAGAGAGACACAGACAGACAGACAGACAGACAGAGAGAGAGACAGAGAGAGACAGAGAAAGACAGAGAGAGAGAGAGAGAGAGGGAGGGAGGGAGGGAGGGAGGGAGGGAGGGAGGGAGGGAGAGGGAGAGGGAGAGGGAGAGGGAGAGGGAGACAGAGAAATTGAGAGGTTAAGTGACTTGTCTAGGGTCACACAACTAATATGTATCAGAGGCAAGAAATGAATCTGCTTTCTGGTTCTGATTCTTTGCTCCATTATTCAGTAAATCAATAAACATTTATTAAATATACCTGCGATGTGCCAGACACTATACCTCCTCTAGAGGTACCCACAATCTAATGAGGGGAACAACATGTATGTAACTATGCAAACAAGCTATATGCAGGACAAATTGAAAATAATCAACAGTAAACCAGTCTTGCTTCTCCCTTGACCATACAGAATAACTAAAATGCTAATCTGTCTCCTTTGAGGAGAATTATTTTAGTAGATGAAAAGGGGTCAATAAATTTATGATAAGATGATAAACCTCCAAAGATACATGGTTCATGAGGACTGGGAAACTATATGATAGAGTCAAAAACATTGGTGGTGGAGTCAGAAGATGTGGGTTCACATTCTGGCTTTGAGAATTGCTATGGATGGATGGATGGATGGTCCTAGACAAGTTCCTGGATCTCTCTGTGCCTATTTTTAATCAGCATCAGCAACATAGCAGAGTGGATGTAAATAAAATGCTGGACTTGGTGCCAAGAAGCCCCCAGTTTGAATGTTTCCTCTGACTTGTGGTGTGACCATAGGCACAGATTCACCTGGTGTATATACCTTTCAGGGTTGTTGTGAAGCTAAAATACAACTGTATGTATGGATGTTGTGACTAAAGAGCTGGCCTTGGATTCAAGACATATTGTGTTCAAATCATTCCATTGATGCAGATTAACTGTGTTATTTGGGGCAAACATTTAGCCCTGGATAGCTCTGTAAGATTGTGAATTGGTGAGCTAGTACAGGGAGTTTCCTCAACAGAATTTCCCTGTTCTAATAAAATCATGTCTCATCCAAAATTTCCAAACAATATGTGAAAACTAAAAGAACGTTATTCTCTATAAAATGAATATTATAAACTTTGTCCTCCCACATCTCAGGGCCCTTGTGAGGAAAGTGCTTTCTAAATGTTAGAGCATTATATAAGTATCTCACCACAGGTTCATAAATTTAGAGCTGGAAAGAATGTCAGAGACCATCTAGTCAAAGCTCTCATTTTACGACAAGGGAAACTGAGAATTAGAGAGGTCAAATACCTCCTTCTCATACACACACACACACACACACACACACACACACACTGACATGCACTCACTGGCACAGATATCAGTATCAGATCTGAGATTCAACCCCAAGTCTTCTAATTCCAAATCCTCGTCTCTTTCCAAGTCAAGTTAAGTCAACAATCAAATGTGTTACTATGTGCTGAATACAGAACACTGAGGATACAAAGAAAGGCCAGCCCAATTCTCTAAAATCCCAAATCGAAAGCACAGTCTGTGCTCCCAAGGAAATCCCAAGTCTACTGGGAATCAAAATATTAGTGGAGTTGGTGTTGATATTATTCAAATACACTTCAATAGTGAGTGACCCTAGGAATAAATGGAGATCCTAGACTTGTGAATAATAAGGTTCCCTTTCCTTCCTTCTTTCCTTCCTTCCTTTCCTCAGTCTACAAATATTAATTGATTTTCTACATTGTGTAAAATCCTGAAGTCAATCTCTGGGAGAGAGGTGCATAGGACTGCCCTTGACTTCAAAGAGATAGTACCTCTAGAAAATCCCTGTAGAATTGCTATTATTGAAGAATTGAAGAATAAGTTTTTATCCACATCTTTGTTGCATACTGCCTAGATAGTGCTTTGTACATAGTAGGTTTTTACTAAATGTTTGCTGGTTTCATGAAAGGGATTTGTATTGTCAAGATGACTGAGCATCCACTTTCCAGAAACATTAGAGGTCCGATCCTGGGCTTAATACAGTGCCTGGCACATAGTAGATGCTTAATAAATGCTTATCAGATTGGATTGGACTTACTTAACCATCTTGAGACTATTTTTTAAAATCTGTAAAATGGAATTAATAATGTCTATAATAAGTACCTCGCAGGGTTATTATAAAGATCTAATGAGGGAATGTCTATAAAGAATTTTACAAATTTCAAGTATCATTTAAATGCCAATAGGTTTTATATAGGATTATAGGCTCATAGTTTTAGAGCTAAAAGGGACTTTCAAAATCACTGAGTCCAGCCCTCTCATTTTAAAGATGGAGAAATCCAGACGTAGTAATCCAGTGACTTATCAAGGGTCATACAGCTAGTATCCATGATAGTACATGAACCCAGGCCTTCCTGATTTCAAATCTAGTGTCCTGTCCACTATTTGTCCAACTCTTCATTGACCCTATTGGGGTTTTCTTGGCAGAGATACTGGATGGTTTGCCATTTCCTTCTCCAGCTCATTTGACAGAACAGGAAACTAAGGCGAACAAGGTAGAGTGACTTGCCCAGGATCACACAACTAGGAAGTGTCTGAGGCCAGATTTGAACTCAAGAAGATGAGTTTTCCTGACTCCAGGTCTGGCATTCCATACATCATCATCATCATCATCATCATCATCATCATCATCATCATCATCATCATTGTCATCATCATCATCATTATTATTATTAGCAGCAGCCAATTTAATATTAAACCCAAAGATTTGTCATTAGAAGACTTGGGTTCAAGTCTTCACTTTTACTACCTTTGTAATCCTGGACAAATCTCACTCCCCTTTGATCTCAATTTCATCACCTGTAAAATAAGAGTTAACTTACACTCCATGACTTCCAAGGTCCTTTCCAAAACTAACACTATGTACCCTATCTTCCTGTTGTCCCCAGTATTCCTTTCAACTCCAAATCCTGTAATCTCAGGATAAGATCTCATGTGCTAATGTCAAACAATTGGAAATATTTGCCCTACTTCACATCTAGTCCTGTATAATACTAAGACAAGCCCCCATTTTGATAGCACTTTATAATTACAAAAGAGTTCTTCCTGCCACAAACCTGAAAGGTCAGAAGTGCCAGTATTATCCACATTCTACTTACTAAAATCACTCTGCTTTATCTCCTTTGAGCAAAAACTCCGAGAGAGAGAGACCTATCTGGCCAAACTCTGTTAAAACCATTTTAAGAGCTGAATACAATCTGTCCTCTTTAATTATTCAGAAAGTACGTCAGGATCTTCCAACGTCTCAGGAGCATCTTTCCGAGCACAAGGTGTCGCTGAATAGATTCGCAAATAGACAATGCATCCGGTTAGAACGACTGGAACAACTTTTTGGGAGGTGGGGTCCAGACTAGGAATGGCGCATGTGGATCTCTGACTTAGACGCAACTAAGCGGCGCCACAGTGTACAGAGCTCTTGGTCTGGTCAGTAAGACCTACGCTCAAATCCAGCTGAAAAAAACCTTAGAGGCTGTCCAACTTACTCATTTAATACATGAAGAAACTGAGGGGTAAAGAGGTTAGGGACGTCGCCTGAGGTCACACAGCTACGTGTCTGAAGCGGGATTCAAACCTATTCTTCCTGACACTAAGTCCAGCACTCTACCCTTTACACTGTAGGGCAGCAGCTGATTGACTAGGTATTTTTCTTTCTCCTAAGAGTGGAGTTCGAAATAGACAACAAATGGTAGTTTGGTTATTTGAGTTTTAGGGCAGTTTGGGTTCCAGATAAATAGGAGTTTGCTATAAACAGAATCACACAACGTCGATGTGTATAGGAACGATGGAGCACATGGAAAGCGCTCCGTCCCCCCAAATTTTGCAAAACTGTGACTACCCTGCTAGTTTCATCTTCCCTTCCCTGGGTCCCCTGATAAAGCTAGAATTACAAAGTCAGCTTGTAGGCCCCTGGCTCAAATTAGAAAGGAATTATATGTAGTTGATGGAATAAAGGTTAGCGTTAGCTATTGACTTTGGCTCGGTAACATCTGGAAGTCTCATTGAAATAGACAACAGGAGAAAAATCATCTGTGGGGTAGAAGGACACCTCCAATGATCCCTGTCTCTTTCTTGGAGGTCCCTGCCTGTCTGTCTGCTCTCAGTTTCTCGGGAGTGGAGAGGTGGACATCAGGGAGAGCTGCCGGTGCACAGGACTTGGGTGTAGCATTTACGGGAGCCCCACACACAAAGCCGACACCAGACGAATTCTGCAGCATGCTCTCACCGGAACTGAAGTTTCTTCTGATCCCTTGAAATAATCTCAAAGGAGGCTCTACTTTGCCTCCTTTTGTATTCCCAGCGGTTGGGGCAGCTGGGTGGTGCAGTGGATAAAGCACCAGTGCAGGAGTCAGGAGGACCTGAGCTCAAATCTCACCTCATACACTTGACACTCACTAGCTGTGTGACCTTGGGCCAGTCACTTAACCCCAATTGCCTTATCCTGAGTCATCTCCAGTCATCCTAATGAAAATCTGGTCACTGGATTCAGATGGCTCTGGAGGAGAAGTGAGGCTGGTGACCTGCACAGCCCTCCCTCAGTCAAAACAAAGTCAAATGCATGTCATGTCATTATTTCTATGATGTCATGGTCTTCTTCGGCAAGAAGGACAAACACATTCCCAGCGCTTAGCACAGTGTTGGAACATAATAGGGGCTTAGTAAATGTTGATGGATTGATTGGGGACAGAGGTTTAGGTGCTTTGGAATTTACCTTGTCTGTAACTTGCCTCTCCAAATTTTTCATTTAATATCTTTTCTGTTGATTTAAAAATTGAAGCCACTTAAAACAGTAACAGAAATATATGCAAGTCATTTAATGTTTGCTCTTAAAACACCCTTTATGTTACATTTGTAATATAATGTCCTAAAAGTCTTAGTGTAATTTTCAACCACTAAAGCTTAAACTGTCACACTATTAAAGCTTAAGACTGAACTAGGATTTTTGGGACATCCCTTATAATAACAACAAAAAAAGTTTAAGTGTCCACTGTGTGCAGAACATCATTTTAATCATGGAGAAAGATGAACTTTAGATATATTTTAAAAGATTTTATTAATACCCTTTGCTTCTTGTAACATAATCAAATCCTTGTATAGTTCTGCCCCACTATTCCTCCAAACCTCCCTTATAACAAAGAAAAACAGCTAAGCAGAATTGACCTAAAGCAATATTTCATACCCATAATATTCCAGCTCCCAACCAAGGAGAAAAAAATCTGCTTCACTAACTGTTCTTGGGAAGTTAAGTGTGCAGTGGATAGAGTGCCAGGTGTAGAGGCAGGAAGGTTAATCTTCCTGAGTTCAAATCTGGTCTCAGATACTTACTAGTTGTGTGACCCTGGGCAAATCACTTTACCCTGTTTGTCTCAGTTTCCTTATCTGTCAAATGAGCTGGAGAAAGAAATGGTAAACCACTGCAGTACCTTACCAAGAAAACCCTAAATGGGGTCACAAAGAGTTGAGACATGACTGAAACAACCAAACAACAATGACAAGAATAATAAGTTCTTAGGGAGCAAAACTGTTTGGTGTGTGTCATTAGGATTCAGCTGCCTTTCTGAGAGTAAATTTTATTTGTCTTATTTTAGTAAATGTGAACTTTAGATTGACAAAATTTGGACAAGAATAAGCTCCCTGCTCTCATGGACTTAACAGTCTAATTGAGGGAGTTAAACACTAACTCAGACAGCTATAAATAACATTTGAAAGCTTTTATTATTTGGAAAAAATGATAAATGCCTCTCATTCCTACTGACTTCTGGAGTATGGGCAAACCATTTATCCTTTCTGTGCCCATGGCATCTTTTCCAAGATGCTGTTATAGATGTTTGTCAATCAAAATGAACAGAGGGAGTTTCCACACTTGCAACTCTTCACAGCGCTGAAATCACGGGTCTGAATGAAAAAAAAGAAAGAAAAAAATGCAAATTAGCTTTGTATCATATATTATATAATTATAATTATATATAAATATATAAAATATAAATATAATTATATGTAAATATAATTAAAACAGACACACGCATATATAATGTATTTATGAAATATACTTCTAAAGATTATATATAATGAAAACAATTTTTGAAAGATATCTATTACTAAATATGTATGTATGTGTGTGTGTATACACATACATATAAACACACACAAGATGTCCCAAAGGTCTTAGTGCAGTTTTAGCCTATTAAAGTCTACAACTGCACTAAGACTTTTGGTGACCATTAATGTAGACTAGCTATAGCTACTACAGTATTCGTTATAGCTGTTACAGCTATGTGCTATAGCTACTATTACCTTCAAAGGAGGCTTGAGAACTATACCAGACCAGAAAAGACATCCTATGGATTTAAGATTTAATTGTAAGGTTAACACACAAACCTAGGATTTCTTTCTCTTTTTCCATAAACGTTACTCATTTTCAACACCATAAGCCTTTTACGTTTAAACTCTGTACAAGTCAGTATCGATGTTCATTTTTGGGTGTATTACACAACTGACTGAAAAAAGTGTATGTGTGGGGGAAACCTGCTGAAAAGTGACAGGTTCAGTCAATCTGTTGTTTATTTTATATATTTTCACTGACCTATTTTGACTTAATGGATTGAATCAGCTTTTTATTTTGCTTTCCTGAAGGACAAAACTATGTTTGTTTTTCAACCTAATCCTGGAAATAGATCATTTGAAATTCCTTGTAATAAGAGTTAACAGGGCTCTACTTCAAAAAACAAGATCAAGTTCTATCTTTATTTTAGTCACTCTGTGGACAGATGGTTAGGAAGTCTTCCTTCCTCTTCCTACAATCATGTGTATATTTATTTGTATCCCTCAGTAGAATGGAAAGACCTTACACAAAGGGATTACTTTTTTTGCTTTGTCTCTGTCTCCTCAAATTTTAGACTTGTACTTTGGTTATAATTAGCATGTTTGTTGGGTTTGAATTTATTAGCTTGCACACACAGCATTCTCCTTAATATCTGAACCAGTTTGATGAGAGGACAGGGCATGATGTTTTATCAATAGGTTTTTCAAGGCAAGGATCTGTCTAATGTATGTGTTATTTATTGGATTGTTGTGTTTGATCCCCTTTCTCCTCCTCTTAACAGTTCCAAGGGCTTGAAATAAATTAATTAAAGAAATGTCTAAAAATATCACATGGCTTTTATCTCAGCTTGCCCTGTTGTTGATCAGAGGCAGATGGGATGCTTGTCGATACCCAAGGATGAACACTTTATGAATAACCTGCCCAGCTGGTGATAAAATACCAGTAGCACTAACCTCAAGAGATTGTAAAGACAAGCAAATGGAACAGCACATTTAAAGAATTTTATGGACTTCAAAGCACTACATGTGCCAGGTTATCATCTCCTATGGCTTAGATGACGTTGGTTAAGTCATTTATTTAACTTCCCTCAATTTTCCCATCTGTAAAATGAGGGAATCCATCTTAGTGACCTCTAAGGTTTCAACCTACCCTTCCTGCCCTCCCTTCCTGTTGAACCCAGGGTTAGGGTTTCATGAACACGGCAAGGGAAATCTGGTTTATGCTGATTTGTGAAGGGATTCAGAGCACATTAAAGAGCGTATTCATTGTTGTGCTACAGAAGACGAAAAGTTGGATTTAAATCTTGCTTCTCATGCTTCTTAGCTTTGTGGTGCTCTCCCTCACCCAATGTTCCTGGTAACTCCCTAGATCTCTAGCAAGTCGTATATCATCACCATCATTCTCACACTGGGACTTCTTCACTCTTTCCAGTGAAGCATATGAAAAGACAAGTTTATTTAATCATCACCCTCAACAGAACCTCAACAGAATTTTATCCCTGACACAACCTTTGAGGGCATATTACTGTTTGTTAGTTTTGGAAAGGAATATTTTTAATAATAATTAAAAAATTACTGCATGCCATACCAAGTCCTGGGGATAAAAATGCAAAAGTAAAAGACAATTCCTACCTTCAATAAGCTTACCTTCTAAAATGGGAGACAACATATACAAAGGAGTAGTGTCTAGGGAGAGGCAAATTAATCCATGGATAGAGCTATAGAGAATTAGAAAGATACAGTCCTTCCAGAGCCAAAATGTCTAGAAATATTAAGTCATAGTAATGATAAAAACTAATATTTATATAGCTTTAAGATTTATAAAACAGTTTACATGTATTATCTCACTTGATGTGAAGTGTAGGAACAATTGGTTTTCCCATTTTGCAGTTCAAGAAATAGAGACTAAAAGAGATTAAATTATTTGTCAGGATCACATAGCTAATAAGTGTCTATAGTGGACTTTGAACTAAGGTCTTCCTGAATTAATATTCAAAGCTTATGTCATTATTTCATTGATTATTCCATTATTTTCTACCTTTGTATCTCATTATATAACTATTTTAAAATTTAGCTTGATGTGTCACATAAAAGAGAATTATTTACTACTAGTCTACTTAATTAATTGGGAATTCTCTAAGACTAATCCAAGACCAAGAAGCTGGACCTAATGTTGCCAGATGAGCTTCAGGCTTTGGACCTGAACTTTAGAATAGGTCCCTTTTCCTTATTCCTTATCCCAGAGAGTCAGATGTTCTCAGCTCCCACAACTGAGCAACCACCTGCCTGCCCCCTGAGCCCTAGCCTTTGTTCTTTAATCTCTAAATTGTGGGGGACAGTTTTGTATGGCAATATCGTGCATTTTCTTGAAATAAGAACTCTTCCTTTCTTTCTGGGGGGGGGGAGGGGAGGGGCAATGCTGATAAGGTTTTGAGAATTGATACAAACCAATAGTGATCCCAAGGAATAATGTAGGGAATCTTGAAATAGGACTAATTTTCAGAGAGACATTTTGTTTCTTTTCCCAACAGGTGGCAGTAAATGTCAGTCTTTTCCCTACTCATATCAATGCCCTGATTTTGTAGGAGAGAAGAGACCTTTGTAGATCCCCCAGGCAACCAACCAGAGTGTCTGGAAATGGGCATCCCATTCTTTGTAGTCCAATTCCATTCTGGCCTTTCTTTCTAGCTTTAAACATTCCAATGTAAGCAGACCATCTCTTAGTCTTTGTGACTGGGTCTTATGGTTAACAATTAATGAACATACATCCATGATAATATTTGATAGAGAATGGCAAACTGAAATAATAGACTATTGGACTTGTACTCTGTGTGTGTGTGGGGGGGGTCTAAATATAAATCTTTTTTCTTAGATTTTCTTAGATTTTTTTCCTAGCTGTTGACTGTGGGCAAGTCATTCAACTTCTCTGACCCTCAGCTTCCTCATCTGTAAAACTAGAATAAGAATACCCATAGCCCTTCCCTTTCACAGTTGTTATATGGCTCAAGTGAAATAATGTGTGTAAAGTATTTTACAAACATTAAATATTCTATGAATTCCAGTAATCATTGTTATTACTATTAGTAATATTATGTTTTATTTCATTCTGTATGGATTCTTCAATTCTTTCACATGCACTTAACATCTCCTAAGCTGTACTTTGGACTTCTATCCCTTTAGGATACTCTATTTCAGTCAAAGAAGCTGTTTTTTCATAGGATCATGGGCTCTAGAGAATAATCCATGGAGGCCACTTGTTTAATCTCCACCTCAGGATCATAGAAGTTAAATGACTTGCCACAAATAACACAGCTAATAAATATCTGAGCCAGGATTTGAAATCAGGTCTTGCTGACTCCATGCCTTACACTCTACTATGACACTGGCTGCCTCTGGAAGAGTAGAATATGTGTAGGGAGTAGAGAATTTTCCAGTCCAGCAGAATCTTGGCTTGTATGGAAGGTAGTGTTGCTTCCAAAGGGTCCAAAGGCTAGAGAGAAAGATTAAAAGGGAGAGGGACAGCAGGTCATGGAAAGCTAAAGATGCCAAGCTAAGGAGCCTGCATTTCACTTAGGATACAATAGGGAGGTGACGAAATTTATGTTTAGAAGAATGACATCACCAGGTGTGTGCACATGAAAGATTACTCCGGCAGCAATATGGAGAATGGAGGATGAGACGACATGTAAGGAGGATACTGGGCATTTGGAAGCATGGAACTGAACAAATGTGGAAACCTTGACATCATGGGTCTTAGAGGTTAAGTGACTTGTCCAAGGTCTTGAAAGCAGTACTGGTCAAAGACAGGACTTGAATCCAGGCTAGCCCTCCTTATGCTATACCAGGTTGTCTCTCATAATATGTAAATGTTTTAAATCTTGGAGGAGAGGTCATGCTGAGGGTTGGGGCTGGGAAGAAGGAAGAATCAAGGGAGAGATGAGTAGAAAGGAGTCTTGGAAGTACTGATATGAAAGACCACCCAAGGCTTTCATTGCCTCTGGGGACAGGAGAAGGAAGCCCTCCTGGGCTCTCCTACCTTTCCATGAGTTCTTGTTCTAGTTAAGGGATGTTCTTTGAAAGAGAGTCAGAGTAATCACTCCCAGTCACTTTAATACAGATAGGTAGGTGGTACAGTGGATTGAGTGCTGGGTTTGGAATCAGGTAGACTCATCTTCTTGTGTTCAAATCTGACCTCAGATACTGACTATCTGTGTGACCCTAGGCAAGTCACTTCACCCTGTTTGCCTCAGTTTCCTGCTTTGCCAAATGAACTGAAGAAGGAAATGGCAAATCATTCCAGTTATCTTTGGCAAGAAAACCCCCAAATGAGGTCTAGTTGGACACGACTGAAAGAACTCAGCAGCAGCAACAAAAGCTTTAAACTAACTTCTTTCTGTAATGGAGAGTTAAGAGGTAGTATGATATAGTAGATAAAATGGCACATGGGATTTGGAGTCAAGAGACAAGGATTTGAATCTTACGTATTAGCTGTGTGACCTTAGGTAAATAACTTATCTTTTCTGAAGTCTGGAGACTTCACTGGCTTATCTCTCAAGCCTTAGATCACATTGTAATCTCTATTGGAGCAGTACTCAAAATAAATTCTTTTGGTAGTTAGAAGGGGTAAGAAAGGATGAAAATTGAAACTGAATCATTGTTTGATGTCACCCCCCCCCAAAAAAAGCATTTGAAATTGGTGAGTGCAGAAGTATCTGCTGTAGTTCCTTTAGTCCTCATTTGGAGACTTTACCTGGGAATGACCAAGGTGACCCTTCTAGGGACTGGCTGATTTATTGGGTCTATTGATTCTGCAAGTCAGGCATCTTATCAGTGGGGGCCACTTAAGACCTCTGCTGTGTTGACATTTCTCTGGTGTAGGCACTAAGTAAATATTAACATATATTCAAAGATGAAAGAGCACCTTTGTACACATTGAAGGGTCTGCCGATCATACCTGTACCTCAGTTTTCCATCTTACTCTCTCCAATCTGAAAACTCTGTTTGCCTATATGTCAGACACTCAGTACTGGAGATCCATGTTTGTACATGGCAGCTTAATTCCACCAGTCCCATTTTAGACAAATAAAAGGCAAAGATAAATTGGCCAACAAATCTATGGAAACTATTCTTTCTTTCTCATTCTCAGCAGGGTTTAAAGATCAACAAACTATTGAAAATAGGTACAATAGTTACCTGCAAGAGTAAATACCAGCTAGAGAAGGTTTCATCCACTGAATGCTGTCACTTAAACTTGGAGGGCAAGATTTGCTTGAAGAGGAAAGCTGGTGCCCTGGATTTGGCAGCATTCAAACTCCTTTTATTTGGCAGCCAAGGATAAGGGTCTCTGTTGTTCATATAGGAGAATTAATGGAGAGTAGTCAATCAATAAACATTTATTAATTACCTACTATATGCAAAGAACTGGAGAGCAGTCAATCAACAAGCATTTCTTAATCACCCACTATGTGCAAAAAACTGTGCCATGTTGGTTATGAGGACAAAAATGAAACAATCCCTGGCCTCAGGAGTCCTTTAATTCCAAGTCAGAGCTTCCAAATTTTACATTTAGAAAAATGAACTTAAAAAGTAATTCCTTTTATCAAATAGTCATTTATATAAACTGGCAGTTAAAACATTATGGTTTAAGATCAATCAACAATCCCCAAACACATATGCGTTTGAAGGGTAGTTACTGATGATTCAATAATAATAGTAACAATATTCGAACTGGACTTCAAAGTTAACAAAGTGCTTTGCATACAATCTCATTTCATCTTTACTCGGTAAAGGTAGATGTTGTTATTAGCATTATTTTACAAATGAGGAAAGTGAGACTGAGAAGCTAAGTGACTTGTCCAGGATTATACAACCAGGAAGTGTCCACGTAAGATTTTTGCTGATATTAAGTACAATTCTCTCTCTACTTGGGCCACCAGATACAAGGACAAAAAAATGAAGAAGTATCTGCCCTCAAGGGGCTTCAATTCAATTCAAGGAAACAAAATATCTCTAAGTATTCAAGGCAACCAAATGGACTGTAACCATTGTCAGTAGAATGCCTTTATTTTGGCTTCCTTCTGTAGGTGGAAAAACATCTAAATGTTTAGGGATCTGAAGATCTGCTGCCATCTTTGTTGATGAGTCTTCTTTAGCATTAATCAATAAATCAAGTATTTGTTGAGCATCTACTATGTGTCAGACACTGGGCTAAGCATGAGATTTAAGTACAAAGTATGAAATTTCCTACTCCCAGGAAGCTTACATTTTAGTGGGGGAACAACAATATGGAATAAATATAAAGAGAACGAACACAAAGAATTAAATATAGGATAGTTTTGGAGTTGAGCCAGATTTTGAAAGAAGAGAATGATTCCATGAGACAATGGTGAAGAAAAGTAAGTGCATTCCAGGAACTATGAATAGCCTCTCAAGGAGATGGGAGATGGAGTGCCTTGCTTGAGGAACACAGAGAAGGCTGGTTTGATTGGACTGTAACATTCCAGGAAGGGATACTGTGAAGACAGGTTGGGACAAGATTGTGAGGAGCTTGAAATGTCAAACAGAGGAGTTTAAATATTGACCTAGAGTCAACAGGGAGGACTTTGAAAGTTTACTGAGTGAGGGAGTGACAGAAGGGAAAATCACAGAAGAGAACGAACACAAAAATTCTTTTACTCTTTCCCTTCAACCTCCTCTACAAAAAAAAAAAAAAAAAATCAATAAGATCCAAGAGTCAGTGGAGAGAATGTGGAATTTGTAATCAGAAGCTGTGAGTTTAAATTCTCTTATATTTAGCACCTCTATAACCTTGTTCAAGTTACCAGTTTTCTCTTGTCCTTTTTCCTCAGTCGTAATAAAATAGAGTAAAACATTGTCATTATCATCATCAATCAATCAACCAATCATTTATTAAGCCTACTGTATGCCAGGCACTGTGATACAAAAAGAGGCAAAACCCAGTACCTGCCCTCAAGGAACTCATGTCATCATCATCATCATCACAAACACATAGCCCTTTAAGGTTTCCAAAGTGCTTTACATATATTGTAGCATTGGCATTGTTATTATTCTTAAATATTCCCATTTTACAGGTAAGGGCACTGAGGCTAAGAAATTTGAATAATTTGCCCAAGGTCGTAGAACTAGTTATGTGACCCTGGGCAAGCCTTTTCACCCTGTTTGCCTCACTTTCCTCATTTGAAAAATGAGCTGGAGAAGGAAATGGCAAACCTCTCCAGGATCATTGCCAAGACAACCCCAAATGGTGTCACAAGGAGTCATTCTCAACTGAAAACAACTGAGTAACTTCATATAAGTCCATTCTGCAATTCACTAAGCCAGGCTGCCTCAGGTCAAGCCCATCACCAGGTGGGTCTCATGTTTCATCATGGTTCTCAGGATTCATGGTTGGTTATTTCATTGATAGAGCTCTGACATTTTTCAAAATCCATCCATACCTCCAGCCAGGTATGGTTATCTAGGTTTTCTAGGATAACCAAAGGTGAGGAAATAAAAAAAAAAAACAAAAACAAACCAAAACACAGGGGAGTGTCTCCTGTTGTCCCACAATGCCCCCTTCTGGCCAAACTTGGGGTGTTTTTTTTTTCCTGGTTTCTAGAGTTCTTGGAAGCTAGAGCCTTAGGAATTGAATTGGACTCTCCTACTGGCAGCCTCCGTGCTACTTCCAAGCTCTTTGTCTATTTACATTCCAAGTCACCACGAGTTGTTAAATCAACACAGACGTAGCAGATCTCACTAGAGCTTAAGGTGGACACCTGAGAGTATTTCTAGAGACTTAGCCAGTCCCTTCTTTGACTGCGAGCAGCTGGTACCGGTGCCTTCTTCCTTGACCTGCTAACACAGTTCACAGTGTCACCAGTGGGGTGCCAAGAGGACTTGCTGATTACGGAGTGTGGGTATGTCCAGTTGTGTTTTCTCTATTGGATTATAAACATTCTTACTGAGATAAGGGGGCTCCTGAAAGTACAATGGGCTTAAAAAAATAATAAGAGGAAAATGAACTTGAAAATTTAAAGAATTTCAAAATGAAGGGTTCCAGAGCAAAACAAAACAAAACAAAAACCCAATACAGGAAAACAAATACTCTTTCCCCAAATGGCTAACCAGCCACCCCAATCCAACATATCTGTTTCATTTGAGTCCCAATTCATTGGGAGGAATTGGCAGCCAGATCAATATGCAGGTGACATCCAAAATTCTTTCTTGTTCTCATATCTGCTCCTGCTGTAAAAATTGAGTTAGGATATATTGAGGATAAGGTGCTGAATTGTTTAGGTTAGTGAAGCATATGGGACAAGGCACAGTCCTTAATACAAAGGAGTGCTAGATCTGAATGTGGGGAGACTTTGCTTTGAGGGTGTGGGCTTGAATTGACCTTATCAGTTACTGAGCCAGATTTGGCCAGGAGTCATTCCTCTCCTGCCCTCTTAAGCCCAGAAAAGCTCTTGGATATGGTGTGCCCCAGTTTTTCAGATGGGCGGTGCCAACTTGGCACTGGCCAGACTATCTATTGGGTAATGTAGCTTTATCAAAAGCTACCATCACCTAATTCCCCTCCTTCATTTGGATGGAGATGGAAACTGAGCCCCACAGAGGTTAAATAACTTGCCCAAAGCCACGCAGGTAATAAATGCCAAGGGCAGAATTCAAATCCAAGTCCTCTGACTTGAAAATGCTGCGTTCTTTCCATTGTGCTACAGAATAGAGTCGTGGAGGTAGAAGGGATCCGAGAGGTCCCCTGGTCATGGGATAGTGGATCTAGAGCTGAAAAGGACCTCATCAGATCCAATCCCTTTATTTTACAAATGAGGAAACTGAAACCCAGAAGAGCTGAGGTACTTTCCTGAGGTCACACAAGTAGTAAGCATGAGAGGAGAGATTTGAACTCAGCTGCTCTGACTTTAGGCTACCTCTTCCTTCTGGACTCGGAGAATATGGGGGAGGGAAGAAGGAAGAAATAAGTATTGATTAAGCACCTACTAATCATGCTAAGTGCTTTGTAGATATTATCTCATCTGAACCTCATAACAACCCCAAGAGGGGAATATAATTGTGAATTTTACAGTTGAAAAAACTAAACAGAGGTTAAATGACTTGCCCAGGATCACACAGCTAGTAACTATCTGAGACCAAATTTGAACTTCAGTCTTCCTGGGGCCCAGCATTTTATCCACTGAACCACCTAGGTTCATATCTGAACCCATTTGAACATGGGTTCCAATCTCAGCTCCATCACTTACTTGACAAAAGTCTGTCCCCATGCTAAATTTATGACCGTCCCACCTTGGACAAGCTCCTTTGATTCTCTAAGGCTAAATTTCCTCATTTGTACAAGAAGAATAAGAATTATTCTGACTACTTCTCCATGTTGCTGTGAGGATCAAATGGAATATTCCTTAACAAAGCATTTGACAAGCAGACTGTAAGGTAGCTGAGGGATTCTTTTATAATTATTTTTTTTAATTTTTATTCTTAATTTAACAAACACCTATTGAGATAGGCATATTATGCATTCAGAGTAAGAGAGAACATGAAACTTATTTTTTTTTTTATCACTTTGTAGTTTTCGATGCTGTCATTTGTCTGTTCTTCCTTCTCTTCTGAAGGTGTATTCTTATTATCCCCATTTTATGTCAGCTATTTTTATTATTTTAATTAAGCACATGTTAATTCTAGTCTGTGCATCAGGTACCCTTAGCGTGTCATTCATGTGTCTCCACTTTTATTTCTGAAATGCTGAATACATTGTGTCGCAGTAAGCCCCAAGTCAGGGAAACCCAAGTTCAAATCTAGTCCCAAACATTTACTAGTTGTGTTACCTTGGACAAGTCACTTAACTTCTGTTTGCCTTGGTTTCCTCAACTGTATAGTGGAGATAGTGACATCTTCCTCCCAGAGTGGTTGTGAGGATTAAATAAGATAATATTTGTAAAGTGCTGAGCCTACTGTACAAGGGTTCACTTGGAACTTAATAAATACTTCTTCTCCTTTCCTTCTCCTTCTCCTTGTGCTTCTTCTCCTTTTCTTCTTCTCCTCCTCCTTCTTCTTCTCCTCCTTCTCTTCTTCTCCTCCTTTTTCTTCTCCTTTTCTCCTTCTCCTTCTCCTCCCCCTCCTCCCCCTTCCCATGCCCCTCCTCCTCCTCCTCCTTCTTCTTCTTCTTCTTCTTCTTCTTCTTCTTTTCTTCTTCTTCTTCTTCTTCTTCTTCTTCATCTTCTTCTTCTTCTTCATCTTCTTCTTGTCCTCCTCATCCTCATCACCATCATCATTGTCATCATTTGGGGGAGGTGAGAGGGGTCTTCGAACTCTTGTTATTAACTATGAAGTATGGAACTCTTGGTATGGAAACCTTCTTTCCCTCTTTCCCCTGAATCTTTAGATTCAGTGACTCATCTGCAGAGAGTTGGCCAGACTACTGTCCAGATTTCTTCCTATTTACTCAGACTGAAATAGTTTTCATTGAAAGGTCTTCTACTCTTTGTAGGTTAGCCAGTCAGACTGGTCTTCCATTGTTTCTTGCATGGGTAGCTTTCCAAAGAACACTGCCATTGCCCCACAGATGTCCACAATTACAATGACAAATTCTTTATGGTAGAGTCACAGGTGATAAAATTGAGAAGCACAGCTTGGGCCTCCTTCAAGATCCATGTGGAACATTGGAACGTGTGCAGGATTGTTCTGGCGTTAATCTCCTAAGGGCTTTAACCTCTCCCTCCACCTTGGAGTCCTTGAGAGGTCAGGGACTCAGAAGTCTCCCAAAGCCTGTTGCCTTTCTACCCACTCATCCAATCCTCTGAATTAAGTTAACCCCACTGGCTTTGATAAGACAGGGTTCATGATTCCAGCCAATTTCTAGCAGCTGGAGGTTTGGGAAATAAGCCTTAGGTAAGTTCAGCAGAAATCTGCAGGAGTGTCTGAGATTGTATGCCAAGGGGCTGAACTATTAGATAAGCAGGCAGAGCAAGGTAAAAGAAGCTAGTTGCACATGGAAGGGGGTGGGTGGGAATGGGGGAATTTTAGAATCACATTAGGCTGTGATTCTAAAAATAATTTACAATCCAGTTTTTTTCTGGACATTTGATTTCATCAATCAATAATTCCCTGTATGAAAACAACCCCCATGCATATTGACCACTTTCCTGAAACTTATGTAATTGTTTTAAAGTGTTTCATTTTATTTTTAATGAATTACTTTTACTAGAAACAGTCATTAGCATCAATCTAAGCAAATATATTTAATTACAAAATTTACATTTAAAATCATCAATGTCAATTCATAAAATGTCATAAAACCTTTAATTTCCTCCCACTGAGTCCTCATACATATTTTGTCCTTTCATCACAATTTCTTTTCCTCATATGATCAGAATTAAGGTGTATTCCATTCTAATTCTGTCTTTTTTCCTTCATTATTTGGTAAAGGCTATTCTAGTTTTATTTTTATTCTTCGTACTTGTCCTTATTTATTTCTTGAGACCATGAGATCAGAGATTTAGAGCCTAGAGAGAACATTTTAAAAGTATAGAGTACAAACTCCCAATCTGAAAACTAAGGCTCACAGTGACAGGTGTCTGAGGTGGAATTCAAACACATCTTCCTGACACTCTATCCATATATGATACTGCTTCTAATATTCTATTCCACATTTGCCTTTGAGGCCACAGGTTTCCCACCCTTGTTCTAGCACAGTAATGTACCACCATTTCCCCTATTGTTGCACATTTCTGCTGCTTTTTTTTTTCCTTTTTGCAACTTTTGCAATTTTCTTTTTTCAATTTTTCGGACAATTCTTGCAAATTTCTTTTAGACTGAATACCATCAAAATATTTAATAGTGCTTTATTGTTGTTATTTTTTATTACACCATCAAGGTAATAATGGAATTTTCTCATTCCTTATCATGGAAATATTTTATAGCTTTAAAGAATTGCCTGAGGCACTGTCAGATTAAACCACTTGCCCAGAGCTGGACATCTACTAAGTGTCAGAGTTTGAACTTTTACCCAGTTCCTGACTCCAAGGCCAACTTTCTATTAACTACACCAGGCAGACTGTTACCTCTCAAAAATATCTTGAAATCTAAAATAAGACGGATTTCTCATTCTCTCCCAAAGGATTCATCTTAGAACACCTTTTGGGGAATCATTTATTGTCAAAGGTCCTTGTACTTCCCCCCACTTCCAGGCACCTAGGATGTTAGACAGTTATACCTAGAAGCTCAACATTTAACAGGAAAATCCTGTAAATTCTTTAGGATAGGGACTCAGCACTGAACACAGAGCTTGGCATTTAATACATACTTATTGGTTTATTGATTTTAGCAACAGACAGGAGTAGACATCTCCTTGAACTGCTACAGTTCCCTTAGATAAATGAACCTTCTCCCACTAGTGAAGCTTTATGGTCGGCAGAACCCTTTACACCTGCGACCTCACACGATTCTCACTGATGGCCCTGAGAGGTACATGCGTTCATTGTTCCCATTTTCCAAATATGAAAACCAAGTCTCTGAGCTGAAGAGATTTTCCCAGGGTCATTTAGCTAGGAAGCTACTGAGGCAGGATTTAAATCAAGAACTTTCTAACCCCAAGTGGATTGTTCTGTCTCCTAGACCCTATCTAGAACCCTCTGGTTCTCAGGGGAGAATGATACCAAATCACCAGATGCAATTGATGTTGTACTGTACTGGGGAAGGGAGGCAGAGGTTTAGGGCTGAGATTTCATTTGTATCAAAACTCCCATTGTGGAAAAAGCTCCACCAGTGAAGCTGAAAAGCACTGATAGCTTAGTCTTAGAGAATCACCTGAAGCACCCAGAGGCTGTGATTTGTCTGGGGTCACCCAACCAGTTTGTGTCAGTGGCAGGATTTGAACCCAGGGCTCCCTGGATCCAATCTGTCTGTCAAACTAGGCTGTCTTTCATCATCCAAATCAAGCCTGAAAATCTGGATATTCCCAAGGCCTTTGGAGATATATATATACACACATATATATACACACACACATATACATACATACATACATATACACACATGTATATATGCACACATATATACATACATATATACATACATATATACACATATACACACACATATATACATATATGTACATACATACATACATATAAAACAGGCAAACAAATTTACCTAGAATTCTTTTAGAAGGTTGAGTGGTTAAGCTAAAAAAAATTCCATACATTTCCGATCATCTCTTTGACATTTGTCACATCTTTATATGTGACAAGACAATGTGAAATAAAGAATTAAAGAAATCCTTTAGAAAATTCAAGCCAAGAAAAATCCCCAAATTTGCTTTGTTATTAAGTAGAGATTGGATGACTACTTGTTGGATATAGAGAAGAGGGAATAAACATTTATTAGGCGCCTACTATATGCCAGGCCATATACTAAGCACCTTACAATTACTATCTTATTTGATCCTCACAGCAACAACCCTTTGAGAGCTGAACTATTTTAAAGTCCATTTTACAGATGGAGAAACTAAGGCATATATAGAGGAGATTCTTGGTCATGTATGTTTGGACTATATGACCTATAATGTCTATCCCAGCTCCAAGATTCTATGATTCAGCTATTTGGTAGTTGAATAAATAGCTCTTGCTATTAAAAGCTGATCTTGGTATTTCTCTTGGAAGAAGAAAAGAAGAAGGAGGAGAAGGAGAAGGAGGAGAAGAAGAAGAAGAGAAGAAGAAGAAGAAGAAGAAGAAGAAGAAGAAGAAGAAGAAGGAGAAGGAGAAGGAGGAGGAGGAGGAGGAGGAGGAGGAGGAGGAGAGGAAAAGAGAGATAGAGACAGAGAGAG
Source organism: Notamacropus eugenii (assembly GCF_028372415.1). Classification (NCBI taxonomy): domain Eukaryota; kingdom Metazoa; phylum Chordata; class Mammalia; order Diprotodontia; family Macropodidae; genus Notamacropus; species Notamacropus eugenii. Next base: position 16,025,833 of record NC_092877.1, read on the forward strand.
ATGTGGGAAAGGAGATGTACAGCACAGAAGCAAAGGGAGAACAAAGAGAGAGGAGAGGAGAGATGCCCACAGAGAGACTGAAAGAGAGAGGAAGACACAGAAAGACAGAGAGGTAGTAAGGAGGAAGATACACAGAGACAGAGATAGGAAGAGAGAACACAGAGATGGAGAAACAAAGAGAAGAAGGGAGGGAGAGAAAGAGAAAGACATTGTTAGTAGTTAATTTCAAGGTAAGACTTTGGACTGATGGAAACATTGTAAGTCCAGCTTCATAGGTTCCTGTATAAGGTTATTCAAAATAGTGTCCCTAGCATTAAATCCTTAGTTATTTAACCAAAAAAATGCACCCTTGTTGTTGTCTTCATGGTCATTTATCAGGAAAGAGAAGGAGCTTCCCTTCTCATTTCAAGGGTTTTAGATGAATGGGAAGATCTCTAAAGTGCTCACTGTCTCCACTTGGTTCATTCAGCTTCTCAGGCCCAGGCAATAGGAATAACCATGAGCTAAGCCCTTTGCTACTTAGTGTAAGGCTTTACCTTTATTTAGTTGTCTTAAGATTAGAGGCCTTATATCACCCCTCTGAGATGGACACACAGGAATTGGAATCCTTTTATGAGTAGATAAACCCTCAGACTCTGATTACTAGTCTCCACTGGTCCCATTTGGTACAACGTGATCTTGTGGTTGGGTTCATGTTGGGCCATCTGCACATCATCCAGGCATACATAGCACCTTGATCCCAGCCTCAAATGCTCAGATAGGTTTTGATTAAATGATCACTTACCTCATTCCAGATCAGTGTTTAACAGAAAGAACATATAATATTTCTTCTGCCACATGAGATGTCTTCTACCAGACTCATGTAAAAATGACAGCTGTAGCTATTTCTCCCCTTGTCTGGACTGGTTACTTCATTGGTGTGGGGAACTTCCAGTATGGAAGTTCCCTGTACCCATGCAGCTCATCAATTGTTCCATTATTTATAATCTCAGAGTTTCTGGGGAGCCATGAGATTTGCATGGGATCGCATTAGTATTTATTGGAGAGGCAAGACTTGAACTCGACTCTTTCTGGTTTCCAAGAAATGAAAGATACACAAATTTAGAGACATCTCTACTACTCTGAATGCTTACACAGACTATTCATGCCCAATCTGTGATAGAGCCCCCTGAGCTCATATTGGTCTGATCAGCCACAGTCGGACACACTGTACCTTGACTCCAACATAGCGATGTCATTTTGGTCCTTTTCGAGAAGGACAACCAAACAACCAACCATCCTTCTATTTTAGAATTAAGCTGTGTCTGGGCCTCGGCTAAAGGTTACTTGAATATTTTTACACTCTTTTTATCCAAATGCCTGTTGATACTGTCAAATTTCAGAGCAAGAAAGACTTAAGAGATCACCCAACAGCACTGATGGTTTACATATGAGGAAGCTCTATTATACTGTAACCTTCTTGAGGGCAGTGACAATTTTTTTGCTTTTTTTGTTTGTTTGTTTGTATCCCCAGGACTTAGCACAGTTCCCAGCACATAGTAGGGGCTTAATTCTGGAGGGGTAATAAGATCACAGAATCATCAACCTAGATTTGTAAGGAATCTTAGAGGACATATAGTCATTTTGCAGAATGAAGTGATTTGCCCAAGGCAACTCAGCTGGTTAGTAGCAGAGGCCAGGACTGGAACTTGGGTGTTCTAACTCCTGGGCCATCCCCTTCTCACTGTTTTTGCTGCAGGTGCTATAGGATGAAAGAATGAATTTGAATGATTTTTTAAAATATACGGAAAATCTATGATCCCAGCTTAGCCATATTCTCAGATTCTAGTGCAAAGGAGACTTCACCAGGAGATGATGATGATGATGATTGATGATGATGATGATTGATGATGATGGTGGTGGTGGTGGTGGTGGTGGTTGTGGTAGTGGTGGTGATGACCCCAGGTTAAGAACCCCTGATGTAGGGGAATCAAAAAGGGCTTCCTGCTAGAGGTGGTTCTTGAACAGAGACCTTAAGAAAAGTAGAGATTCTAAGAGGCAGTGGTGAAGAGAGAAGTCCCTCTAGGAAGTGGGGACAGCCTTTGCAAAAGCATGTAGGAGATAAGAGTTCTAAGATTGGGAAGTACTGAGCAGATGCAATTCACTGGAACAGAGAATGGGAGAAAGAGAATATTGAGAAATAAATCTGGAAAAATAGTTTTGGACAGATTGTGAGGGGCTTTAAATGTCATATGTAAGATGTGTTGTTAAAGGCAACAGACTATTTTGTAGTCTTATCTAAATGGGGACAAAGTGAGAGAGGAAAAGACAGTAACAGGATGGGAAGAAGACAAAATGCCAGGGATTTTCCCTTGAAACCTTTTAAGTCAGAACAGTTTTAAACACACACACACACACACACACACACACATATATACACATACACACACTATACCTTTTGGGACTCTGACTTCAATTTTTTCATGTTGCTATTTTGGGGACAATTTCATTTTCATTTATATATAATTTTCATTTGCTTCTCTTTTTTTGGTGTTTGATTACAAACCACAGGATAAAATTGTCACCAATTATTTTAAAATTTGTAAAACAAAATAAAAAATATCCCACTTTTTATTTTGTCAAACTCTTTTTTAGCTATTAATTTTTTAAAGCTTTATTTATAAAGCTTTCTAAAGTACCTCAGATTTTTAATTCTTCAATCAGTCTACAGACATTTATTAAACATCGGCTATGTCAGGACCTGGGCTAAGTGCTTCTACCTCTTCATCGTTCTCAAATGACCTGCTTATACTTTCCATATTCTCCTTCTCTTCCTTCTCCTCTTCATTCTTCTCCTTTTCATTCTTCTTCTTCTTCTTCTTCTTCTTCTTCTTCTTCTTCTCCTTCTTCTTCTCCTTCTTCTCCTCCTCCTCCTCCTCCTCCTCCTCCTCCTCCTCCTCCTCCTCCTTCCTCCTCCTCCTCTCAGGTCAAAGACAAATGGACAGCATCACAGGCTGCCAATAATAGGATGATACCCACCAGGCCAATTCCCTCACTCCAGAGGTGAGGAACCTGAGGCTCTAAGCAGTCAAGTGATTTCTCAAGTTCACATGGGCAGTTGGATGAAATTAATTTAAGTTTTATTTAAGGGCAACTAATAGAGGAATTCATTCACTGGGTCATGCCAACCCTGACAGCCACCAAGGGAAGCAACTCCAATATCAGAGGTGAAAATACCATGATAGCAGGGGCAAGCTATCATTGTGGAAGCTGATTCATTGTGGAAGCTTAAAAATGGCTTGGAATCTCATTAGATTTAGCTACTTTCATTCATTCTCTGAGAATCTCTAGGAATCTCCTTCAGACTCCCATCTCCATCACAGTAATAGATAATGCTCATCAACAGTCATTGTGAAACTTATGCTTGTGTCTAGAAACCACATTTGATCCTCAGCAAGTTACCTATCTTCTGTCTGCCTCAGTTTTTTGAACTATGAAATGAGGGTAACAGCAGTACTTGCCTCCCAGAGGTTGTTATATCAAATAAGTTAATATTTGTAAAGCGCCTAGCACAGTATCTGGCATATCATAGGTGCTCCATAAATATGTCTGCCAATATTGTTATTACTACATATTTAGAGCTACCAGACAGCATGTGAACATAGATTTAGAGATGAACTGGACCTTAGAAGCCACCAAGACCAAACATCTCCTTTTGCAAATGAAGAGACTGCAGTCTAGAGAAGTAAGTGATCGGTGTCAGGTCACAGAGGTTGCTAAATGTCAAATCTGGGATGTGAACCTTGGTCCTCTGTCATAATTTACCTACTCCTCTGTACTACAAAATCTTTGTGATTGTCAAATTCCCCAAGATACCAAGACTGGATCAGTTCAAGTCAATTCAACAAGCATTTCTAAGGGCAATCCATCATCAAGCACTGATTAAGCACTTACTATTTGCCAGACTCTATGATAAGCCCTAGAGACTCAAGGTTGCTGTTGCTCAGTTGTTTTCAGTCATGTCCGACTATTCATGATCCCATTTGGGTTTTTTTTTGGCAAAGATAATGGAATGGTTTGCCACTTCCTTTTCCCACTCATTTGACAGATGAAGAAATGGAGGAAAAGAGGGTTAAGTGATTTGCCCAGAGTCACACAGCTAGTGAGTCTTGGATTTGAACTCATGAAGATGAGTCTTCCAAATTTTAAACCAAGTGCGCTATCCACTGTGTCACCTAGCTGCCCAAGGAGATACAAAGACAAAGCAAAAACTGTTCCTCCTGAAAGGGAGAACATGTTGATAGGCAAGATATTGTGTACAAATGGGCACATACAATGTCCATACAGAAGCAATGGAAGGTAAACTTGGAAGGCCCTGGCAGCTGGGGGGATGGGGTGAGGACTGATGAAGGGAGTGATGATTGATCTGAGTCCTGAAGGAATCCTGGGATTTTGAGCTAGAGATGAGAAAGAATGGCATTCCACATGTGGGAGATGGCTGGAACAAAGGAATGGAGTGTGTACAAATGGGTACAAACAACTGTTACAAATAGGGATGGAGTGAAGATGACCCAAGCAGTCCAGATAGCCTGGGCTGTACAGAAATGGTGCGGGGCAGTGATGAGGAATGAGATGGGAAAGATGAGAAAGTTGTGTGTGGAGAGCTTTGCACATCAAGCAAAGGAATTCATCTTTGATCCTAAAGGTAATAGGGAGTATTGAGCAGGGGAACTGATATAGTGATACTAGGCAATGAAAATCACTTTGGCAGTCATTCGGAGGATCGATTGCAACAGAAAGATGCTCGGAGCAAAGAAACCAGTTAGGCAGCTATTTCAGCAGTCTAGGGGACAAGTAAGCAAGGATCTGAGCTAGGCTGATATCCAGCCATGAGAATGGAGGTGGGGAGGGGGACATCTACCATGGCCCAGATATGCTATTAGACCCTGGGATTAAAAGGAGAAACCCCTTTTAAGAAGTTCACTTTGCCCTGGAGGGACACGGATTCAGTTGTGGACCTAGGCTTCTATTCCAGACAATTTTCCCCAAGCCCATTTGTTATAATAATTTGGGATGTACAAGTACTAAGATATACAAGCACCTTGGGTAGTCCTGAGGAGGTAGGAACTGGTATTATGAGCCATACTCAGTGTGGTGGTCAGCACCTTGAGGATGCTGTAGAAGTTAAAGGATCTGGGTTCCAATCCTACCTCAGATCATTGCTACCTGTCTGACTTTGACCAAATTGTTTAAGCTCTAGACCTCTACCTCCTCACTTGTCAAATGAGATGGTTGAACCAAATGTCCTTCTAGCCTTAGGTCTATGACTAGACTTGATGGACCTAATAGCCATCATATAGTGGTTGGCATTTTGTTGAGTCCTCACAATAACCCTGGGAGGTAAGTGCTAGTATTATTCTCATTTTACAGATCAGGAAACTGAGACTGAGAGCTTAAATGACTTGCTTAGGGTCACACAGCTAATAAAAGTTCTGAGGCAGGATCTGGACTCAGGTCTTCCTATCTGCAGGTTCAGTGCTCTCATCACTGTACTACCAAGAATAAATAGAAAATTGAAGGCAACTGGGAATTAAAGGATAAGTAACAGAGTGATCTCATCAGGATGTTGATTGCAGGGTGTACGAGGGTTTCCCCATGACCACCCCAGCTGCTGGCTTTGGGTGCATACAGAAGCCAGGCATCCTTTGCCCTATTGCCTGGATGACTTTCACAGCCTGGAACACATGGAGGAGCTACAGTCCTGCTTTCCTCCAGGCTGCGCCAGCTGTAAGATGACCTGGGAGAGAGGGGCTGATTTCTCAGTGGCTGCCCGCTCTGGTTCAGAACACAGTATTGTTTCCTTCCTGTGCCCCTGGGGATTAGCAAATTCTGGCACTGATTCCTCTGAAATCCAGCTTTGCTCTTTCCCACAAAGAAGTGAGGATCTCTAAAGGTCCTCTCAACATTGGGAAGCTGAATTCCAAATGTCATTCAGGATTTTCCTTCCCATGCCCCTTACATTTAATAAGGCAAATTATAATAACTGTGCCAACAACAATAGTATTAGCATTTACACAAGACTCTAAGGTTTGCAAAGTGCCTTACCTGTGTTATCTCAAAAACAAATAAATTCACAGACCAGCTCCTTCTTGTCACCTAGCATCTACTTGGGAAGCAGATGGGAAATCAATCATAATCAGAAAAGATCAGCACCTTCCTTGGCTTTTGCAGCTAGGAAATTTATCCCCATCTTTCCCCCTGGGCATGTTTGCATTTTGATTTCATTTGATGCCAAGTAGCAGAAGGAAATAAAAAATGAAAGAATTCAAGCTGAAAATGAGAAGCAATTCCCTTTAAAAATGCTGTTTACTTGTACTTAAGGGATAAGTGAGAGCATAAGTGTGGGGGAATTCCCAGGGTGAGTGTTCCCTCCACTAACATGAGTTCTTTTCAGCAACGCATATGGCAAACTGCTGAGTCCAAGGGCTAAGACTGATTACTTAGAGGAAAAATTCTTACCTTGGGTCCATGAACTTTTTTAAAAGAATATTTCAATTGCTTATAGCTCTATATATTTGGGCTCCATCATGTCATATATTTAATTATATTAATTATATTTAATTAATTATATTTAATCATGTTTATTTAATATATTTAAAAATCATGATTCTGAGAAGGGATCCATAGTCTTCACCAGACTGCCTAAAGGATCTACAACCGGAAAAAAAAAGAACCTCTGACCTAGAGGTCAAGTGACTTATCCAGGCTTCGAATGTAGGTCATCGAATTTCAATGCTGGCATTCAGTCTATGATACCAGGAGGTCTCACAGCCAGATTGTTTCAATTCTCCCTCCATTTATTCAGGTACCAGCCTGTGGAATAGTGAGACTTTGCATGGCTAATTGGATGCATGGAGATTTACTCCAAATCTTCCAGAGGCTCCCTCCCCCCTTCTCCTTCCTGTTACCAGCAAGGCTACTTCACTCTGGGTCATAGGCTGGCTCTCACCAGCCAAGTCAGCCAAACAGGTTTAATTTGGTCCTATATGGCAGAGGAAATGTAAATGGATGAAAGTTGAACAGCTGATTGAATGAAGTAGAAAACTGATTATCTTAAGGGAGATAACTCAGACCAGAGAATGGAAAAAAAAAAAACTAATAATTTAAGGAGCATTCTCCCAGAAAAGATGAAGAGCTGTGACCTGGATGATTACACGAATAGATAAAAACTCAAAAAACAGTCACTAACAATTTAACATCAGCTTAGAAGGTGGTTTCCAGTAGAGTACCTCAGGGATCTGTACAGGTTTGACCCTTGCCTATAGCATAGTTCTTTTTCAATGACTTGGACAAAGGATAGCACCTTTATTAATGCTGGACCTCATTTGGAATCTAGCTGCAGACATTCGCCAGCTGTGTGACCCTGGAAAAGTCACTTAACCTCTCTCAGCCTCAGTTTCCTCATCTGTAAAATGGGAAGATAACAATAGCACCTAACTCCCAGGGTCACTGTGAAGATAAAATGAGATAATATTTGTAAAACATTGTGCAAAATTTGAAGCGCTTTATAAACACTACATTGTCATCATCATTATCATTATATTTGACAGTAACACCGTGCTGAGAGGGGTGGAGGATATTAGATGACAATGTCAGACTGTAAAATGATACTGTCAAACTCCAGCACTGGCTGAATACTATAAGTTGTAGAGTGTCATAAGATATAGAATTTAGGTTCCTTCAGGACAAAGACCTGTAATTTTGGTCTTTGCTTTCCTGGCACCTAGCTGTGGCATCTAGTATTTGCCTAACAAGTGACTTGAATTAAGGATGGAATTTAATAGGAATAAATGTAAAGTTGTATACTTGGGCTCAAAAAGTCAATTTCACAAATACAAGGTGGAGAAGGAACAGTTAGAGAGAAGTATGATTGAGAATTTGATTACCTGCAGGCTCATTGAGCCCACAGTATGATATGAAGGCTGAAAGACAATAAGGTGACCTTGAACTACATGAAGGAAAAAGAGATTATGTTCCTTCTGTACTCTGTCTTGGTCAATCCATATCTAGAGAATTGTATTCACTTATGGGTTGCACAGATTAGGAAGGACAATGAACAGTGGGTGAATTCTCAGAGCAAGCTAATCACTACGGAGAAGACGTCCCAGTTTATGTTACATGTTTTTTAGCTAGTTTGTTTACTGTAGAAAATCCATTAAAGGAACTGAGGATGTGTAGCCTGGAAAAGAGAAGAGTTATGGAGGAGGGGAATGGAGCTTGTTACTATACTCAAGTACTTTAAAAAGCTGTCATATGGAAGAAAGATTATTAGCCTTGTGCTGCTTGGTACCAAAGAGCAGGCCTGGGACCAGTGGGTTGAAGTTTGACAAGGGAAAATGTGTGGTTTGATGTTAGGAGTCCCTTGGTAACAAATAGAGAAGAGTGAAGTAGGAAGTAGGAGTGAAGGCCTTGGAAGGTAGAAGCTTCCCTCTTATCCAGCAAAGGCTGGATGACCATTTGCCAGGAAGGGTGAAGAAAGGATTCTTGTTCAGTATGAGTTGGTATGGATACCCATGGATATGCCTTGTAGCTTTTCTGAGATTCCGTGACTGTGTAAAGTAAAACATGATCATTTGAGATTGACATTTAGCCATCTGGGACTAAGGATTAGTTTATTTCACTTTTATTAAGTATTATGTGTAATGCATCCTTCTATTTATCCCTTTGCCTTAAGGAATGTGTCTTCTAACAAGATATGCTCAAATAACTAAGTTAGGACATAATATATTCATTAGAGAAATACTAACAAAGTGCAATTAGATTTCAGAGGAGACAAAAAATTTTAAAATATTAAAAGGAGGGGCAGGTAGGTGGCACAGTGAGCAGAGCACCAGCTCTGGAGTGAAGAGGACTTCAAGTCTGGCTTCAGACATTTACCAGCTGGGTAACTTTGGGCAAGTCACTTAACCCCGATTACTTCAAAAATATTAAAAGGATAATGTCTCATATTTCAATATTGCTTTAAGTATACTTTCTTCAAAATGACCAAATGCAATTACTTCTTTTTATGGATGAAGAAAAACAGAGAAATCAAGAGATTTATCTAAGACAACATGGATAATTGTTGTTAGAGGCAGGATTCAAACCCAGTTTTCTCCTGACTTCAGGTCCAATCCTCTTTACATTGCACCACCCCTGTTTCTAGTAAAAGCTACCTATTTGTCTTGGAAGACCTGGCAGGGTCAGTAGCATATGCAAAAAAGAAAAAAAAATGTGGAATAAGCAGCAGATATGGGAGTAAAGCTCTCTAGAAACAAGTCTGAGTCACATTTCCTTCTTGGATTACAGACTTTCTCTGATTTATTCATGTTTTTTTTTTCCTTCCCCGGCTCAGAATCCTCTCCATCCTCCTTTCCAGTCATCCTTTAAGAAGACATTCACTGTCAGAAAATGCAGAAGGACAGACTGGAGTGTCTAATCATAAAGTCTGCTCTGATGTGTCCACGGGACAAAGCTATAAAGGAGAATAAGAGAGAGGGGAGACCAGAGAACAATGCCTTTGCACTATTCTGAGATGACTCTGGGACTAGGGATCTTAAGTCAAAGCTCAGTGAAGGGGTCAGACTGACTGTCCCAGGCATTTATCAAGTATCTAATATGTGCCACATGTTGTGCTATTTCCTGGAGAGACAAAGAAAGGCAAAAAACAGTCTTTGACCTCAAAGAGCTCATATTTTAATGAGGAGACAGCTTATAAATAACCATGCATACAAGAGAGATTGATGATTGATATCATACATATGTGTATGTCTACATGTATATATACACAAGTATATTTAATATATGTGTATATAATATGTAAATATATAAGTAAATATGAAATACACAATAGGTAAAATATATGTGTCTATATATAATAAACAACACATATATGTGTATATAATACATAAAATGTTGATATTAATTTATAAAACACATAAACAAATATATATGTAAAATACATGTTTGTATGTAAATGATATGAATATTATATATAGTACAGGGCAACTAGGTGGTGCAGTGGATAGGGCACCAGTGCAGGAGTCAGGAGGACCTGAGTTCAAATCTCACCTCAGCCACTTGACACTCACTAGCTGTGAGACCTTGGGCAAGTCACTTAACCCCAACTGCCTCATCCTGGGTCATCTCCAGTCATCTTGATGAATATCTGGTCACTGGATTCAGATGGCTCTGGAGGAGAAGTGAGGCTGGTGACCTGCACAGCCCTCCCTCACTCAAACAAAGTCAAGTGCAAGTCATGTCATCATTTCTCTGAAGGCATGGTCTTCTTCAGCAGCGCAGGGAGAACACACACAATTATATATATAGTATGTGTGCATATATGTACAAATATGCATATATGTGTACACACATATATTAGGTGATAGATGATCTCAGAGAGAAGGGACTGATGATGTTAAGAAGGAGAGAGAGGAGGAAAGAATGGGAAAGCCTTGGGGAGAAGGTGGGATTGAGGTAGAGATGGGGAAGGACAGGTTTGTAGGCATGAAGGACAGTCTATTAAAATGCATAGTGTCCAGAGATGGAGATTTTTGTCTGAGAAGCAACAAGCCGGTGGAGAGCAGGTGTAGCTGGATCACAGAGGACATAATTAGCCTAGGAAAAGAGGGTGCAGGCAAGTAGTCCTGTCAAAAGTAAGCACTGACTTCAGCTATTTCTATAATCTCTGCCCTTTGAATCTTTTTAGCTGTGTTCAAGCATTAACACAGTAAGACTCGCATTACCTTGGATGTCTAGGGAATGGGAAATTGTGGTCCCGTGAATTTTTGGGCTAGTAGTCAGTTAATCCTTTATTATCCAAGGGCTTTGGTAGCCATTTTCCTAATATGTAAATGTCCCTCCTCAGTAAGTAGAGCTCACTATACATGACTTACTTTTTCTTTCCTGATGGTTCTGTGAGTTATCTGTTGAGGTTCTTAAGGTTCCTGAGGGTCAAGATGATTTTCCTTATGCACAGGTGTGACTCTGATGCTTTTCTGCTCAATAAACTGCCGTGACTCTGTTGTCTTTTTTGGTGATGCTATATAGTTGTGTCTGACTCTTTGCGACACATTTGGGGTTTTCTTGGCAAAGATACCGGAGTGGTTTGCCATTTCCTTCTCCAGCTCATTTTACAGATGAGGAAACTGAGGCAAACAGGGTGAACTGACATGCCCAGGGTCTCACAACTAGTATGTGTCTGAGGCTGGATTTGAACTCAGGAAAATGAGTCTTCCTGACTCCAGTGCTCTATGCTCTACGGTGCTATCTAGTGCCCTTCAAGGAAACTTTTCATGTAGAATCAAAGTCAGTCTATCAGCAGACAAACCTAAACATTGAGATATTAAATGATTCGTCAAACAACTAATAAGTGTCAGAAACAAGACCTGAATCCAGGTCTTCCTGACCCCACCTTCAACGCTGTACCCCGCTAGGCAGTGCTTGTCTCCATGAGTGATGACAGGATGATTAAAGGTGAGATGGAGCTCGAAGGGGCCTTTCACTCCCATGAATGTAGGAGGTGTGAGGATTTAGAATAGATGTGTGCCTAGCTCCAACGTACCCTGCGCCTTGCTTTTTCTGGAAAAATTTCAGATCACCTTTCCATGAACAAGACTCTCCATTACTTGGCTCTGGGCATTTCCTCTGGCTCTCCCCCATTCCCAGAATGCTCTCCCTCCTCAACTTCCCTTACTGACTTTCCCTGCTTCTTCTAGGTCCCGGCTAAAATCCCATCATTAACAGGAAGCCTTTCCCAATCCCTTCTGTTTAATATTCCCTATTTATCCTATATATAATTCACTTTTATATGTTTGTTTGCTTGGTCCCTCCCGCCCCGCCATTAGACTGTGGACTCCTTGGATAACAGGGACTGACTTTTGCCTCCTTATGCATGCCCAGGACTTATGGAAGTGCCTGGCACATAGTAGGTGTTTAATAAATGTTCATTAATTGGTTAGTTTTGGGGTCATTTTCCATTTACAAATGTACCAAGAAACCCTAATAACTAAGGTGTTTAACTGGTTGGTCCCTTTTCCCACATTCTGCCTGTGTATGTGCCTAGATATGCTTTTATTAGGGTTGAGCTTGTAACTATTATTTATTATTACTATTTATTTGGAACTTCCAGGGTGGAAATTCTTTCCTCTGAAGCACATCAACTAGTGGTCTGTACCTGAAAGTTGCAGCTAGGAGCCACCAGTATGTGTCAGAGGTGAAACTTAGACACAACTTCTTCCACCTTTTGGCTGGCCCTCTATGCAATAATTCTTATAATTAATGAGGTTAGTCCTCAAATTGCTAAAAGAAAAAAAAGTAGGAAAAATCACTCATTGATTTTTTTTAAATGGTCTATGTGACACCTAGAAACGATTTCAATAGACGGTTTTCCCTTTGATTGAGTTATTGATTTTCAGTTCAATAAGATGAGGACATTTCCAGCACTGTTGCCTCCTTAGAAAGGGAAGAAATAAGGAAGCAAAAAATTATACAGTACCTGCTGTGTGCAGGGCACTGTGCTAAGCCTTTTATAAAAATCACCTCATTTGATCATCACAGCAACCATGAGAAATAAGTATTTCTATTATCCCTATTTTACAGTTGAAGAAACTGAGGCAGACAGCGCTTACATGATTTGCCCAGAGTATAAAGAGCCAGTTATTGTCTGAGGCTGAATTTGAACTCAGGTCTTCCTGACTCCAATTCCAGCCATCTTTCTACTGTACCATCTAGGTGCCTTCTAAGGCTAAGAAGTCAACTTCCATACTGACAGTTTCCCAACACAAATCATAAAGTGATATTAAATTTCTCAAAAAATAAAACTATATTCCATTACCAGAAGGAAGAATTTAACTTGTGGAACTGGAGCTTACTTAAGTCTCTGTTTCCCCATTAAAAACTTCATAGTCATGTCAGCGATGACAATCAGTCATGATTAGTTTATTATGTGCTCATCTTGTTGTGATTCCTGAAGCTAATCAGCCTTATAGCTGCAACTAGGGAAGGCAATTGGGGATTTGGTATTGGGTGCAGGAATTTAGAAGGGCTATTCACAGTACTTTTACTTCTTTAGTGGCATAGAAACTGAGTTTAGTGCCTAATTTCCAAGAATAAGTAGTTGAGATAGAAAGCCACCAGATGGTGGCAGCCCAACCCCACCCTGTTTCTCCTACCCCAGGGATCATCCCACTCAAGAAGAGACTTCTGGATATCCTAGGATCTCTGAAACCTCTCCCAGTTGGATTTGAAAGCAATTCATGCTCTATGCACATGACTGGTCAAGTGCTATTCAAGTCAGGGCTTAGATTAATATCATGAATAACATGATCTTTTAAGGTCTCTGGAGCAGATGTTACAGGGTTTCCCTAGACAAGACAAAATGAAAATAATTGAAGATATCCACAGAATTCAAGATGGCAGCCCTCCTACTTTGACCTCAATCATCTTTTGCCTTTTTTTGTACCCCCCACTGCTCAGCACAGAGCTTGGCACATAGTAGGGGTTTAATAAATGTTTATTTATGGATTGATTGGATTCTGGGCTGATATGACTTTGTAATTTGAATATGAGCATATATTATTTCACCATAGCAGGGAATTCTTATTGTGGGAACTCTGTTCACTAACTCAGATGACCATGGGCCCCATCTTAACTTAGCTAATAATTCCTAGGAAGTTGTTTGTGGCATATAAAGATGATGAATGATGATTGCCCAGGATCACACAACTAATGATAGAGGAAGGTTTACTGATTCCAAGCCCAGCACTCTATTTTGTCATGCAATTTACACAGCTAATTTTATTAATTTTCTGTTTCAGTCTGTGCATGTAGACATAGTGACAAAGTTTGAGGGGAGAGGGAGGTATAGATCACACACTAGTTGAAGAACCACTTTCCAGACTGTTCCCTTGCCACCCTCACCCCCACCCTCCCCTTTCTTTGTCCTAGATAGAAATCAGCTTCCAACACATTTTAGAATATCATCATTCAATTTGTCTCAACAAACTTTTTTTTTGCTATCAGTTTGCCTAGCTGGAAAATGGGCATATTTTGTTAACCAAGGGCCAATGCTGGGATAAATCGCACTATTGAAGTATTACATGTTGGGATTACTTAACCAAATGAATGCAGGAAGAAAATAGATAAAACCAAACAATATGATCTTTTGTCCCTTTCCTTCCAGAAGATAATAGTATGCAGCTACAAGGTAGAGGGAAAGGCAGCATCTTCCAGTCCTTTCACACATTAACAGTAACTTTTAATGATTTACAGACTTCATATTTAAAGTCTTTTCTCCATTCATTCATAACATACCCTCAACACACACCCTCTGTCAAGAATGCAACATTCCTGCAAAAATAGCCCAGACACATCTTTTTTTCCTCCTTTTTTTAATGAATAGGGTTTTCAGTTGTTGCTATGGCAACCTAACATTGTCACTTTAATGATTCAAAAGTGAATTATTAATGTATTTCATCAGCTCTCTATTTAGTAAACACACCCATTGTTCTCCAGGGGTCTAGCAGGACTGCACTAGCAAGGAACAGCATGACCCTGGGAGAACCATCTTGCCCTATGAGAAATGAAGACCACTGAGCAGAATGCCAAGGAAACGGCCTTCGATTTAGGAACAGTTTTTATCAGGTTGGGGAAAAAATGCCTCCCTTTCCGTGAAAGTTATAACTTCATAGACTAGGCCTGGATGGGACTGCAGGAAGTCATCCAGTCAAATATCTTTGTTTTATAGAAGAGGGAACTGAGGCTCTAGATGAAATGATCATAGAAATATATATATATATATGTGTGTGTGTGTGTATGTGTATTTCTATAATATATATATACATATATGTGTGTGTGTATATATATATATATATATATATATATATAGCTAGAGAGAGAGAGAGGAGAGAGAGAGAGAGGGAAAGAGAGAGGGAGGGAGAGAGAGAAAGAGAGAGAGTCAGAGAGAAACACACACAGAGAGAGAGAGAGAGAGAGAGAGAGAGAGAGAGAGAGAGGAAGAGCACTAGATGGGACCATCGCAGGTCATCCAGTCCAAATTCCCCATTTTACAGATGAGACAACTGAGTCTCAGGGAACTGAGGTGACTCCCCCAGTGTCACAGAGACAGCATCAGAGGCAGGAAACTGCACCAAGGTCACCAGGGCCTCGGAGCACTTTCCACTGTATCATGCCAGACCCCTGACTTACAACACTCCCTCATTGTCCAGATGAGGATGTTGAGGTTTTGAAGTCCCATGATTTATCGGGTCCTAGGATCCTGGGCCTGGATCTGGAAAGGACTTTAGAATCACCTACTGCAGCCCTTTCCTTTTGCAAATGAAACGAGGACCAGAAAAGTTAGCCTTGGGTTCAAATCCTCTTTCTACAACCTACTATCTTTGTGACCTGGGCAAATTACCTCTTTGGGCCTCAACTACTCTACTATACAATGAGGGAGTGTTCTAAATCAGGGGAATAGCATGATAAAGTGACCCTAGGCAAGTCACTTAACCCTGTTTGCCTCAGTTTCCTTATCTGTCAAATGAGCTGGAGAAAGAAATGGCAAACCCCTCTAGTATCTTTGCCAAGAAAACCCCAAATGATAAGTATATGAATATTCATTTCAAATCAAGTGAAGATGCTCTGTTCATTTTTATCATTTTATCATTACATCGTTATTTTTGTTATTTAAAAAATCACTTTTGTCATTCTCTAACATGGAGAGTGATTTGGCAGCAAACTGTTTATCACTCTCCATTTTACATTTGTTTTGAGAAAAAATATATTTTTATTTTTGAAAGCAACATCTGGTTGAAGTCACCAGACATCACTCGTCCCCACTACCTGACCCTTCTCGGAAACTGGGTCCGGGGGGATGATGATTCCATACTCACCTTGGCTGTAATGTTCACTTCCCAGCAGCAGAGGGTACCAATTCCTCTCTCTATGGCTCATTGCCTATCAAATAAAGTATCAATTTCTAATCCTGACATTCCAGGCTCTCTGCAATCTGATCACAAATTTAGAGCTGGAAGAGAAATTCAGTGATCACCTCGTCTCAGTCACTCACTTTGATGATGAGGAAACAAGAGTCAGGGGATGGGAGTGGCATTAAGTGATTTACTTTAAGAACATTCAGAAACCAAGATTCAAACGCTGCTCCCTTTGACACCAAAATCTAAAATTCTTTTTATTTCCATGCCATTTAACCCATACAACCTTATTTCAGTCCATTTACAATGGATTATTCCAAGGTCCAAGATCCAAATCAGATACCACCTCCCCATCACCAAATTAAAGTGCTATCTCCCTCCTCAAAATCTGAGATAAATACAAAGAAATAGAAACACCATATTTGGGATTATAGCTATTTCCATATTGCTCTTTCCCTTCATTAGACTGGAAACGCCTCAACATCAGGGTTCATCTCATGTCTGCAGAGAAGAAAGGATTGAATGGAGTTGGAAACCCAAAATGATTTTTAGGAGATTCAGCAAAGCTTTTTTATGTCCAATATTTTCCATAGGAACTGGCTTGTCTTTTATTTCCATTGAGATGTTAGTGTTTAAAAATGGCACCCCTAAATTAACACATCTGTTTCTTTGTTTTCTGAAAGGAGTTTTTAGTTAAAACCTTACTTGGCAGCCCTGGATTTAACTGAAATACGGGTATTAGAGTGTGAAAGTGCGTGTGTTTGAAGTCATTCCAGCTTTTCTTCCCTCTCTACCATGTTTAGAGCTGACCCTAACTCATTAGGACATATGAAAGAGGATATGTGAAGTCATTCTCAAAATGAGGGGGACCTGGGAAGAGGGTGCATGTTGTGGGAGGTGACAGGGAGTGGGCATTTGAGCGGGGGAAACATTTGTGCAAAACAAAATGAAAAATATCTAAAAAGACATGGGCAAGATTTTCAATTTCCAATTCTTTTTCTTTTGCTTCTACTGCCTGAAATGAGCTTGGAAAGAAGACAGTGATTGTTGTATCTTGAACTGAATATTGTATCTCCTGGCTTGTAGGAAGCCTGGAATTCATTCCCTCCTTTGCTCTATCTCTTAGAATTCCTAGCTTCCTCCAAGGCTCACCTAAGATGCTTCCTCCTACTTGATACTTTTCTTGATTCCCACTCCAGTTATTGATGCCCTCTCCTCCCTAAATTATTTTCATGTACTTCTCTGGGTACCCATCATGTCCCCAAGGAGAATTTCTTTGCTCTCAGGGATTGTTTCTTTTTTTGCCATCACAACTCCTGTGCCTAGCATGCTTTACACTTAGTAAGTACATCAGTCGATCAACAAACAGTTACTAAGCTCATGCACCGTGCGAGGCACTGGAAACTCAAAAATAGAAATGAACCAGTCATAACATAGTGAGGGCTCAATCTGCATTTTTTGATTAATGATTGATATTTATTGACTGACTGACTGATTGGAGTTTTTGAATGACTGGCAAGTGACTATGGGATTCTATTTGGTGAGCTCCAGAGGGCAGAACTAGATGCATTAAGTAGAAATTGTGGAGAGGAAGATTTTGACTAAATATAAGGATCCAATTCAACAATTAGAGCTGTTCAAAAGTGCATCCCCAGGATGCAGAACAGTGCTTTTAAAACAGTGGGTACTTCATAAGTGCTTGTCGAATTGAATCCAATCGGTTGACAAGCATTTATTAAACAATATCCTATGTTTTTGTAGGTGCTAGGAATGGAAATGATAAAAACACAGAAATGAGACAATCACAAGGGGCTTATAACCTATTGGGAAAGGCAAGATGTACGTGTAGGAATAATAAATTCAATAAATACACGACAAAAAGATTTTTGGAGAAAGTACTAACACTTATAGAAGATAGAATTATGAAAAGCTTAATGAAATTTAAAGGTGCTTGAGCTGAACTTGGAAGGAAATTAGGGATACCACACAGTGAATGTGGGGAGGGAGTATGTTGTAGACAAGAGTCAAGAGTTACATGTGGTGTATAAGTGATGCCATATTCCTTACCTTCTCAGTGAATGGGGGAGGAATAGGATGGAGGGAGAGAATTTGAAACCCAAAATTTAAAAAGAAAAGAATGTTAAAGATAAATAAAACATTTTTAAGTTTAAGAAAGCAAACAGTAAAAAAAATACGATGGAAAGGTCCCTTAGTCCTTAAAGTTTGGAGACAAAGGACTCCAAAGACTACATCTTGTGATGTATTTTCTTTAGTATAAGTTGCACTGATTAAACCATATACATTAAAGAAAAGAGAATGCTATGTGTGATGAGCAGTAATAGAGACACTGTGGAGTACAAGAGAACATGTTATGATGAAGATGAAAAGATAAGTCAGTTCTAGATTGTGAAAAGCCTTAAATGTCAAACAGAGGAGTTTGTATTTGATTCCAGAGGTCCTACCGAACCACATCAGTTTTTTGAGTAGGGGAGTGACATGGTCAAACTTATGCTTTAGGGAAGTCAATCTGCTAGCAGTACGGAGGATGGGAAGATGCTTGAAGAAGGGGCACCTTCTAGGAAGCTATGGTAAGAGTTTGACTGAGAGATGATGGGGACCTGAACTAGTGTGACTACGGAGAAGAGGAGAGAGGGAAGAGACACCATGGAGGAAGAACTGACAAGACTTGGTGACTGATTGGCTAGGAAGGGAGGTAAGGAATGGGGGATGACAGTGTAGTTACCAACATGTAGCCTCAGGAAAGATGGTGATCTCCCTCAATGGAACTAGGTGAGGGAAAAGAGAGGTGGATTTGCTGGGGGGATACCTACTTCTGTTGTAGACACACTGAGTTTGAACTGAATTGGGAAGAAGACTAGACTATTGTAGGAGGTCTTCAAGTGACTTTCTGTTAGGAATTTTTGGAGGGATATTCCAATTCAGGTATAAGTTGACTTGTTGACTTCTGACACTCCACCTAATTCTACTATTCATGACAGGCATGCTTCAAAAACCAAGCCAAGGATACAAGAAATTGATTCAAATATATAAAAATAAGAACCATTCCCCAACTGATAAATGATCAAAGGATATGAATGAAGGGTTCTCAAAGGAATTGTACTTGTCCTTCATTCTTGAAGAGGACCATGATATCAAGATGAGGACATGACTTGAAGTTGACTTTGATTTGACTGAGGGAGGGCTGTGCAAAGTCATCAGCCTCACTTTCTCCTCCAGAGATATCTGGGTCCAGTGGCCTGATATTCATCAGGACAACTGGAGATGGCCCAGGATGCAATGGGAGACCCTGGGCCATTTTAGGTTAAGGTCTTATCAGATTCTCACTTTGGATGAAATATACCCATGCAATGAATAGGTCTCTTTAAGTAGTTATTCAAGGGAAGGCCCCTTTCAGTAAACATATCCATAAAACAAAAAGTCAGACTGGGAGGGGAAGACCCTCAGGGTTCCTGGGTAAAAGAGAAAGAGTTACTATCCTAGGCTACAGGAAAAAGGAGACAAGATAAAGAGGAAGGGACAGAAGGGTGAGGGTCGCCAAAGAGGGATCAGATATTGCCATAAGTTGTGGCCAACTGTTAAAATGAACTATTCTTAGTCATCCATGTCAAGGGAAGGAAAATGAGAACTTAAGAAAGGTCACTGCATTTTGAGATTAGTGGCTTTTGACTGAGCTTTGACAGAGAAGTTTAAGTAGAGGGGGAGGGACAGAGAACAGATTTGAAAGAATTGAGGAAAGCATGGGCAGAGAAGAGGTGGAGGCATTGATTGCAGACAATCTTTCCAAGAAGTCATGCTGGGAAAAGGAACAGAGACATGAGATCCAGCATGACCAGCATGAACAGGGAACTAGGCTTGGAGAAAAGAAGATGGTGACTCAGACACTGTGTGACCTTGGGCAGGTCAATAACCCTTGTTTGCCTCAATTTCCTTATCTGTAAATATGAAAAACATTGGTTCTGATAGTCCCTGAGGTACTACCCTGCTCTAAATCTGTAATCCTAGGGAAAAGCAAGTGGATTAGGTAAAAGCATCAAAAGAAAACTTTAATTTCTTTAAATATCAGGAGACCTAGGGATGGTTCATAGGTCAATGGGAAAGAGTTCATGGAGAGGAAGAGACTGATGATCCAGGAAAGAGAATGAGTGGGGGAAATAAGGTGAGGACAAGATAGGAGTGAAGAAATTCAAGCATTTGGGTGAAGGGAGTGATGGTAGTCAAAGCCTTTTGACACCCTACCTTTCCAACCTTGTTTATCTCATTTGGGGAGTTCTCCTATTACAACTTTCATGTGCTTTCTGAACAAGGAACAAAAATGAGAGAACAGGGGAAGATAATGAAAGGCTTTCAAGGAAAGAGGAAGGACTTTCCAGAGCTCAGCAGGGTGTGACTGCTGAGTGTGAGATTGGAAATGCTTATTCCAATGATGACAGAAACTCATCATCTGCAAAATGTCAGCAAATGGCAAGTCAGCAAGGAATGATATTTCATCGGATGAGTTCCTCTCCAGGCCCTGAATGTTAACAGGAATGTGTGGAAAAGAAATTAAATGTGACAGCTGAAGAAGGGTTCGTGTCTCAGTGATACTTTTGGCTACAGGGGGAGAAGCTTGTTGGTGGAATAAGATGAGCAATCCTATCGGATACTGTCTCACTTTTTTATTTGTAATTCCAAGGCTTAGACCAGTGCTCCTGGCACATAGTAAAGACTTCTGTCGGCTTCAGTTTCTTCATCTGTAAAATGGGGATGATAACGGGTTATTGGGTTGTTATGAGGAATTCAGGAGGCCCTTTGACAGGGCTTTGCAAACCTTAAAGGACTATGCAAATGTAAGTAATCTGATAGAATGTAATCTACTGGAGGCAAGGACTATTTCATTTGTGACTAACCCAGTGCTTGGTGCTGAACCAAGAAGAAATACCAAAAGGATGGGACTGGCGCTTCTGCCATGATGGGAGCCGACAGGCTGGGGAGGAAATGCTATCAAAGACCTCTAACTTTTCCACCCCAAGACAAAGCTCTGGTTGGCCTGCACTGGTTTCAGTTCTGGGTGGAAGGACCATAGAGGGTCATAGGCTCATAAATCAAGAGCTGAAAGGTACCTCGTGACCAATCTTGTCCAACTCCTTCATTTTATAGAGGAAGAAACTAAAGGTTTTTGACTTCTCCCTTGCCTTTTCCCTATTCTTCTCCGTTATTGCTGTTCACTCCATCCCAATCTCTCCCCCAAATTAGGGCTAAAACCAGACGTGCAGCCTACATTGCCTTGTTGACCACTTTCAATGACTTTTTTTCTGACCCAGCCATCTGATTTACCATTCATAATGCCTTGTAAAAATTAGTTATTTTTCCATGTGTTTTAGGCAGTCTCTTCTACTGAGGAATAATCTATAAGAAGCACATGTTGAACTTCAAGGCTTTCAGAAGGTAAAGATGCCTGAGCCTGGAGTTTCTCTCCCTTTGCTGCATGCCACTGGATAATAGTTTGGTGGCCTTAGCACTCACAACTA
Organism: Notamacropus eugenii; assembly: GCF_028372415.1. Taxonomy (NCBI): domain Eukaryota; kingdom Metazoa; phylum Chordata; class Mammalia; order Diprotodontia; family Macropodidae; genus Notamacropus; species Notamacropus eugenii. The sequence goes on from NC_092877.1 coordinate 16,047,311, forward strand.
GGTAGTCACAGGATAATAAGGTCACAGATTTAAAGCTGCAAGGACCCTCCATGTCTGATGATTTGAGTTGATTCTCCAGCCTCCTCATTCTACAACTGTGGAAACTGAGACCTAGAGAGATTCTGTGACTTAGGATTGTTGGTCTAGAACTGGAAGAGATCTCAAAGGTCATCTAGTCTGTTCTTCTAACTTTACAAAAAAAAAAAGGACTAGGTAGATTAAGGGACCCATCCAAGGTCACAAAGGTTGCCACAGCAGGCATTTGAGCCCACATCCTCAGACTCCAAATTCAGCATGCTTTCTGTCACAAATACTACCCAACTAATGTTCCATCACTGTTTAGTAATGAAAAAAAATGTCTAAATAAGAAATTATGATAGTTCCTGAGTTATTGGGTGACTTCCACCTGAACTCTATAAAAGATATTCCATTCCAATATTGAGTTACTAAGGGTTTTATTGCATTTGTTTGTTTTTAGGTGTCTGGGGAGGGAACAGGACTGGGATTGTCATTTCTAGTCCAATTCTGCCTTTTATCAACTAGAATCTGAAAGTGTCATGACTCCTGTCTCTTTAAACTCAAGGAATTATTGTAGGCAAAGCAGCAAATAGTTTGGTGTGGCTCTACCTCTCCCCAAAGAATCTAAAAATACCTAAGGGAAAAAAAACAGAAAAACAGGGAGAACCACTGGAGAGGCTGACACAGCCCTGCTCTTGAGGCTGCCTTAGGATTTGTCAAAACTCCACCCTTTCTCTTCGTCTCTCCTTTTCTTGGTTTATGCCTTCCACTTAAGCAAAAAGGAAAGGGGAAATCAGTGAACAGGAATTAACTGGGGGAGGAAAGGGACAGGGAATTCCATTTATCGGCTTCTTGCAGCTGGTCACAGATCTGAACTAAGATGTGTCAGGAGACCAGGATGGTCCACGGAGCAACAAAGGTTAGCTGGGTTTTAAAATAAAACTCTTGCAAAAAAAAAAAAATTACTAGGAATAAACTCTCCTGGGGGTGTCCATGAAGAGGCAGAAGGACTACAGACAGAGGTTAGTGCCAAAGAGATAACCAAAGTTTCACTCCCAATTATTTGGAAAAGGAAAAATAGACCCCCCAACTTCCCCCAATTTTTGTGAATACCCACTAGGTTACAGCCAAACACCATGGACGGTCAGTGTTTTCTTAGCTTAAATGATGATAATAATGCAACAATTCACTGACAGGTACATTGATATCCCAGCAGTGTATCTAAAGTTGGAGAGCATGAATCAGATCAGTTTTTTGGGAGGGTTTATGAATCTGGGTTGACCTTCAATGGTCAAACCACTTGGGTTAGAGACCTGGAGACTGTGAGCTCCTTGAGAACAGGGACTTCATTTTTTGTTTCCTTTCTTTGCATCCCCAGCATTTAGCATAGGGTCTGGCACACAGTAGGCACTTAATAAATGCTTATTGACTTGATTTGAAAGTTGCAGATCCTTCAAGGATTAACTGAGAGGATTCCAGTGCTATATTTAACAAGATAACAATTAACTTGATTCAATAGAAGTATATAATAAAAAAAACACATTTTGCAATTGGTGATTGAATAATAAAGGGAAAGAAAGGCCAACATTACCAATTCTGTGGCCATTTTTCTAATAGGTTAAATGCTTGGATTAGCTGTTGAAAATTGTCATGCAATTTAGAACTAGAATAGACCTTGGAGATCATTGAATCCAACACCCTCATTTTTCAGAAGAGGAAACTGAGGCCAAAGATGTTAAGTGACTTGCTCAGGGTCACACAACTAAGTGATATGAAGCAGTATTTGAATCAGGTCTTCCTGGACACCAAATCCATTCCTCTACCTACTAAACACCAAGTTACTGGTCAGAACTCTTGAGAACCTGTCATGTGAAGATCATTTGAAGAAAGTGGGCATGAGGAAGAGGAAGAGACAAATGATGCTAGTTTTCTAATATTTGAAGAACTATGATATGGTGGAACTATCTGATTAGTTTTGTTCAGCTCCAGAGAAAAGAGCTAGAAGTGTGTGTGTATTGTGTGTGTGTGTGTGTGTGTGTGTGTGTGCGTGTAGTGGGGGGAGAGGGATCAACTTTTCAAAGAGGCGAATTCAGGCTTAATGGAAGGAATAAATTCATAATACTTAAATTTGTTTCTAAGTGCAATGGGCTGCCTCTGGAGGTAGTAAGTTCTTTACTAGTGGTCTCCAAGCAGAGGCTGAATGGTCACTTGTTATGCACTTTGTCGGGGTATTTTTATTCATGTATATGTGGGGGGTGGGGGGTGGGAGGTGTTGTGCAAGTTGCACTAGCTGGCCTCTTCCACCTCTGACATTCTGTGATGACTGAACTGCCAGATTCCCATTTCAGTGCCCAGAGGAAGCTTCCTGTTGTCTAGTTGATGGTAGAATCCTGGGATTTTCATGGCAAAGCTGACTTCAATCATAAAGCATGACTGAGTTCTCTGAACTGAATGTACTTACTCACTGTTATTTCCATACGTGAGACGAGAGAAGGAACTGTACCCTGGACATATGCTTTTCATTGGAAACATGCGATCAGATGTCATTCCTGTCTTGGATTTCATGGAAAGTCCTTGGCTTATTCTCAAGCCCCAAATGCAGTAAATTGCTAGGGAGGGTTATCTCTAAGAACATGCTAATGGAACATGGACGCCATGCTGCGTGTCTGTATGGTTTGCAGACCTGGGATTTGGGGCTCACATTTTTTGGTTTAGGTTTCAAGATGTAGGGTGATGTGGAGAGTTGAGGAAAATACTGCAGATCTGGCCCGTGTTGGCAGCTAATGTTGCCTTTGCTACCTAACTCATTCATTGGGTAAAATGATTCCAATTGACTGTCTATACTGGCCAGATTCATAAGAAAACAGCACTTAAACAGAGGTAACTTTGAGGAATTTAGGTAAAAAGGAATCAAGGTTTAGGTCAGCAGTTCTGTGAACCTGTACCTACCAGGTTTAACACTACCCTCAGAATCAGGAAGACAAGAGTGCGAATCTTTCCTCTGACACTTACTACCTGTGGGACCTGTCCAGGAATTCAGTTATGAGGAAAAGACCTATGTCAGTCAATCAATACACATTTATTAAGCATCTACTGTGTGCCAGGTACTGTGCTAAGTACAGTGATGCCAAAAAACCCGAAAAGGCTCTTAACCTTACACTGGGTTAGTTCAAGTTCATGGAAAATAAGGGTTACAAGAGAAGCACAAGCTGACGCTTGGAAAATCACTTAAATTCTCTAATCCTCAATTTCCTCCTCTTTAAAATGGGGATAATAATAGTACCTACCCCACATGGCTGTAGTGAGGAGCAAATTACAAAATGTTCATAAAACACTTTGAAGACTTTAAAATGGGGTGCAAATACGAGTTATTATTATCATTAAGATGGAGGTGGGTTTGGACCTGTGACTTTATTTATCTGAGCAGCTCCCAGAATGAAAGCTCCCTCCACCAATACAGAACAGTGTATCAGTAGTTGCCTGGGTCAGTGAAATGATGTCAGTCAATAAGCACTTTATTAAGTTTAAATGATCATTCTGTTCAAGTACTTTACAATCTATATATCACCAGTCCATTCAAGTCATCCACAAGCCTTTATGAAACTCCTACTATGGAAACTGTGTTAAATGTTTTGAATACAAAAAAAACAAAACAAAAATAAAAACCCCAAGCCCAGTTCTTACTCTCTCGGAGCTCATATTCACTTGCAAATGACTCGTACAATAAAAGATAAAAACAGTGTAAATGAGAAATCATTTCAAAAGGAAGACACTGGACTGAGGGAAAGGAGGAACTAGGAAAGACTGACTCCTGCAGAAAGTGGGATTTTAGCCAGAAAATCCAGAAGACAGAAGGAAGCAAAGAGGGAGACAGAGTGTTCCAGATATATAGTTCCAGGCATGGGGGACAGCCAGCCAGTGAGAATGACTGGAATAGGGAAATAGAGCGTCTTGTTCAAGGACCAAAGAGGTGACCAGGGTTTCTGGATCATACAGGGGAGGGAATAAAGTTTAAGAAGATTGGAAAGGTAGGAAGGTGCCAGGCTCTGAAGAGATTTGAAAGCCAAGCAGAGGATTTTATATTTTATGCTGGAGATAACAGTGGAGTCATTGCAATTTATTAATTATGCCAGTTAATTAATTGGCAAACTATAGTTGGTCTGCCACATGTTTTTGTAAGGCCTGAGAGCTAAGAATTATTTTTACAGTTTAAAATATGTTAAAACTTTGTTTAGTAATGTAAAAACCATCCTCAGGCAGTACAAAAACAGACAGATCAAATCTGGCTGAAGCAGTTATTTGCAAACCATTGGATTGGGGAGGTGATGGTATCAAATTTGTGCATTAGGAATCTCATTGTGATGGCTGAGTGGAGGATAAACTGGAAATGGAGAGGATTTGTTCTGTGAAGTTTGGATTCAGTCAAAGGGCTGTACTTGAGGACCTAGAGGGCCACATCCCAGCCCTGGGGGAGACGAACCAGCTATTGCAGTGGTCCAGATGTAAGGTGATGAAGGTCTGCACAAGATGGATAGATAGATAGATAGATAGATAGATAGATAGATAGATAGATAGATAGATAGATAGATAGATAGACAGACAGACAGACAGACAGACAGACAGATTTGTACCAGGCATTGTGCTAAGTCCTGGCAACTCAAATACAAATAAAAAGACAGTCTTACGACTACATTGGTGGCTATGTGAGCGGACAGAAGAGAACCGATCATATGAGGAAAAGAGTTTAGCATGTGTTAAGTCCAGAACTTTAGTCAAGGGAAAAGACCTTGTGGTCTCCCTTCTGGTGGGGAGGGGATGGCCCTCAGCACTTCTGGGAAATTGAAAAGACTCTTCATGTTATATTGTATCGTTGAAGTTCATGGAAAATGAGGGCAGTTGGCTGTTAGAGTTCAGGGCAAGATAAAATATAAATCACCCAAGTGAGCAACAAGGGCATGGCCCCTTGGAGATAACGGTTTTAATAAATCAGCTGTGGGTGGTGATGAAAGGGGATTTTTTTTCTCCCCTGAAGCTGACAAGGGAGATGAGCCTCTATCCATTTATTTCTTACCATATGCTTGCCTTCAGTTATAAATGAATAGCCAGCCCTCCACTCTCTCTCTTTGTAAATGCTCCAATATCACATTCTTCCCAAGAGGCCATTTTCCTTGGGTGCTCTGTGTATCATTATTCAAACAACATTTTGACTATCAATAGCCATGTGATAAAATGCTCTAAATCATTATTGATTGGAGAAAAGCAAATTGAAGCAATTCTGAGGTAGTACCTTATAGCTATTAGATTGGCTAATAGGACAGAAAAGGAAAATGACAAATGTTAGAGGGGATGTGGGAAAAATGAGCTATTCAAGCATCATTTTGTAAGGCATGCTGGTCAAGATGAACTCTTACTGGAGAAACTAGCTCCCTCGGCTAAGTTCCTAGGGTTTTGGCTCTTTGGTCTTGTCCCTTTCTGAAATTACCTGGTGTGTTTTTTCCATTTATAAGCCCGGTCATGGAAAAGTGAAAAGACTTCTGGGATAGAATATTCTGGGCCTCATGATTGTATTTCCAAATGTAAAACTCTCCATGCTGTGTTTGGACTTACAGAAATTTGCTTAATTCAATGCTGCATGATTCTTTTTGCAAAAAACTTTTCAGGAGTTTCCAAGTACAAAGTTAGTCACCATTTTCTAAACCCTCCATTTTGCCAAATGCAAGTTTTTATGTTCAGACATAGTGTAGTATAGTGAGTAGAATGCTAAGCTTTTTAAAGAAAACTAGAATTCAAATCTTTCTTTTAAACTTAGCTATGCGGCTGAAATATTTTTTCCACTTAAAACTTTATTTAAAATATTGAACCTGAAAAATGATTAAGCCACCAGCCTTTTGGAAAACACTTGAAGATCCATCAACAACGCCTCCTTTCTCCATCCTAAAGCTAGAGATGGAGGAATAGGAAAGCCATCACCCCCAGCCAAAGGGTCTATTGATTCACTGGCCTCTGGAAGGAGACTCTCTGATCCCAGAATTCAGCTTTTGAGGAAGGTCTCCAGGCAGAGAGTCCTAGACCATGAGGCATAGGCCATTTGGAGAAAACGGAGTGTGGGAATGGACTGTTCTTCTGAACCCAAAGGTGGTGAGGATCCCATGTTGGGGTTCTTACTGTTCTTGGACTCAAATATCTGCTAGACATCATTGACAACATTGCTGTGGAGCTCGGAGAGGTGGTAGAAAAGATGTCTTTGGCTAGGGAAGTGGGCTGCTTCACTGCTATTCATCACAGCACCCAACCTTTCTAAACTTGTTTCTTCATCTGTAAAATGGAGCAATAATACTGTAGATACTGAGAGGGAATGTGTTTAATGAGTACAGGGCCACCTTGGAGTCTGGAACATCTGGGCTAAAGTATTGACCATTGGTCAGTCACTTAACCTCTCAATGACCCAAGCAAATCTCTAAGACTAAAAATTAATTAGGGGCAGCTAGGTGGTGTCATGGAGAGAATGCTGGAATCAGGAGGACCCATCTTTCTGAGTTCAAATCTGGCCTCAGACACTTACTGGCTGTGTGACCCTGGGCAAATCACTTCACCCTGTTTGCCTCATCTGTTAAATGAGCTGGAGAAGGAAACAGCAAACCACTTAAGTATTTGTGCCAAGAAAACCCCAGATGGCATCACAGAGAGTTGGACTTGCCTGGAAATGATTGAACAGCAAAATACATTAATCAGGATGGTTGACAGTCTATATTGGTGAAAAGAGTTTCCGCACTGGAGTCCCCTAAAAAGTTGACACCCCCAAAACCTATTTTCTAAACAAAATGAACTTTGATTATAACAGACTAGGATTCTGTGTTCCTTTTTGATAATTTTATTGACACAGGCAAAGGAGGGGAAGAACTTCCAATTTTGGTAATAAGAAAGGCCCACTGTTCTATAGCTTTCTGAGTGTTTTATAAAGTGCTTTTCTTATAAATATGTGAACTAGGCTATAGCTGTAATATTGGAAGTCACCCTAAAGACCCAACCCTTAATTTTACAGATGAGGAAACTGAGGCCCAAAGTCACATGTAGGAAATGACAGGATTCAAACTGAAATTCCCTAACTCCAAATCCAGAGCGCTTTGTAACATTTCAGTCTGCTTCAGGCTGCTTGTTTTCCCATTTCATAGATGAAGAAACTGAGACTAGAGACATAAAATAACTTATTCCCATAGTATCAGTGTGGCTCCCTCTCTCTGGACCCCTGCTGTCCTTCTGCTATACCTCTGCTCCTTCTAAGACTCAGTCTAAAATGTGACTCCAGGCCTGAAGTTTTCTGAATTGTGTCTTAATTTGTGCTGAATAGAGAGAGATGGTGCAAGAGAATATTTTGAAGTCATGGAATTGTATGGGGAAATTGATGAGAGGGACGAGAAAGTATAGTGTGTTGGAGAGAGGGCCAGATACGGAGTTATGAAGTCCTGGATTCCAATGCCACCTCTGAGACTTTACTATGGATGGGTAGTAACCTCTCTAAGTCTCAGTTTACTAAGTTGGGTTTTTTTTTCCTTTGAAGGCATAGAGGAGTGGAGATCTGTTTGAATGGAGGGATTTCCCACTTGATGGAAGAAGCTCCCACAGTGGTCACAAGGATGAAATCACCGATTATTGAGATCACGTGGGAGATTCTGGTCTGTTGGTACTTAATACTAATAACAATAACCAGCATTTTATAGTATTTTAAGGTCTATAAAGGACTTAACAAATATTACCAGATTTGATCCTCAACAAACCTTGGAGGGAGGTGCTAGTATCATCCTATCTTACAGATGAGAAAACTGAAGACAGAGGTGAAATTACTTGCCTAGGGTCACATAACTAGTGTCTGAGTCTAGATTTGAACTAAGTTCTTTCTGACTTTAAACCTGGTCATCTCTCCACTGTACTATCTAACTGGCTCCTTTTATAGATTCATGCCTCCAATCCTGGGACAATCCCTAAATCCTTTTTAATTGGATTAACTGGGGAACAATTAGACAATTTTGGAGCTTGTTCCACTGAGCGGGGAGGAGAAAGACATGTAGCTCTGGTAGCTAGGTGACAGTAGATCAATTACAGGATCTGTAGTTGGGAAGACTGGGTTCAAGCTCCACCTCAAATACTTGCTAGTTGTAGTTAGGTGGTGCAGTGGATAGGAGTCAGGAGGAGCTGAGTTCAAATCTCACCTCATACACTTGACACTCACTAGCTGTGTGATCTTGGGCAAGTCACTTAACTCCAATTGCCTCATTCTAGGTCATCTCCAGTCATCCTGATGAATATCTGGTCACTGGATTCAGATGGCTCTGGAGGAAAAGTGAGGCTGGTGACTGTGCACAGACCTCCCTCACTCAAAACAAAGCCAAGTGCAAGTCATGTCACCATTTCTCTGATGGCATGGTCTTCTTCAGCAACGAAGGACAAACACACACACACACACACACACATACACAGGTGTAGTAACCCTGAACACATCACTTAACCTCTCTCAGACTCGGTTTCCTCATAATATCACCTACCTCCCAGGATTGTTGTGAGGATAAAATGAAACAATGTTTGTAAAATCACCTTGTAAATCTTAAGGTGCTACAGCTGCTAAGCAGCTACTCCTCTTGTCGTCTTGAGTAGGCACTTAAATTCTCTGGGCATCAGTTTCTTTAGCTGTAAAAATAATGGGGCCCGTCTGTTCCTGAGAAATCTAAATAAAAATAACATCTTCATATTACCGGATGCATATATTTGGATACAAGCTTACTTTCTGCAGACTCACTGAAAGCATGACCAGGTAGCTACAGTAGCAAGCAGGAGGATGGGGTTGATGGGGGACTGCAAACTGTTTCCATCTGGCTCTGAATTCTGTGGGTCCTCTCTATTCTGCAAACTTTTTCTTCTGTGTGGACATCATTTAGAAATGTTATGCATTTGGTATGGTGACATGTACCTAAAACATTCTTTCCTTTTTTTATGGATCTACATTATGTCCAGGCAATTGGGGACAACAGCTTAATCTATGCTGATATTCTGGTTCTGTTTATTTGCTTAATTTGTCGAGGATAGTTTGGGGTCTGTAATTGTGAAATGAGGATTTACTTGTGGTTTATTTGTTTATGGAGAGTTGCCAGCTGCTGCTCTAATTCCGGTCCTCTGAAAATTTATTTATTGGTTTTTGGAAGATGTTAAGTTTTTGCAAGCAGCTGTGAAATGCTGCCCATACTCTCCCATTTCCTTGCATAATCTACATTGATCAACAAATGTCAGCTCTTTAAGGATAATGTTATTGCCTTAGCAATTGGAGCCCAGGGATCTAAAGTATGTCACCCTAGGTCGTGTAGGCACTAAGTGGATGGAGCAGGATTCAAACCCAGGTCTTCTTGACTTCAGACTCAATATTCTTCCCACTATACCACACTGCCCCAGTGCTCTCTTCTCAACAACCCTACAAGTTTAGAGAGGAAGTGTGCTGTCATGGGTTGGGCATTGATTGGACCTGGAGTCAAGAAGACCTGGTTTTGAAAATCACTTTACAGATTTACTAACTGTTCACCCCAGGGCAACTTTCTTAACCTCTCTGTGCCTCAGTTTCCTCATCTGTAAAATAATGGTGCTAGATTCCTTCAAAAATGCCACTGATCAGTTACAGTGTTCAGAGGAGAGATATCAGGTTATTGGGGTCAGTTAGTCAATAAAATGACATTTATTAAATGCCAGTTATGTTCCAAGTACAAACTGACAAAATAACCTCATTGGTAGGTAAGGGGTGGTTAAAAGTACGAGATGTGTAGAATAAGAATTCAGGAGGAACATGGTAGCTGTCTTCAAGTATCTGAAGGTCTGTCATGGAGAAGAGAATTAGAATTACTCTGTTTGGCTCCAGAGGCCAGAATCAGGAGCAACTGGTGGACACTGCAAAGAAGGACAGCTTGGGGCGGGGAGAGGATTCCTAATCACTTTTTTTAGTTGTTGCTCAGTCGTTTCAGTCCTGTCTGACTCTTCATGACCACATTTGGGGTTTTCTTGGCAAAGATACTTAAATGGTTTACCATTTCCTTCTCCAGCTCATTTTACAGATGAGGAAACTGAGGCAAGCAGGGTTAAGTGACTTATCCAGGATCACCCAGCTAGTAAGTATCCAAGGCTGGATTTGAACTCATGAAGATGAGTCTTCCTGACTCCAAGCCTGGCACACTATCCACTGCAGCACCCCCTAGCTGCCCTTCCTAAACATTAGAGCTATCCAAGACTGGAATGGGCTTGCTTGACTGGTGGCCAGTTTCTTTCTCCTCCTTGGCAGTGGTTGCACCATCACTTATAGGGTGGGTTTTTGTAGGGATTCCTTCATGTGAGGCTTAGACTCAATGGCCTCTAAGGTCTCTTCCAGTTCTAAAATCCATAATCCTAGGTAGGCTTTGCAAGTGTTATTTAATGTCCATTTTGAAATCTCTGACTTCCTTCAAGAATCAGTTCAAATGCTCCCTTTTGCCAGAGGCATTTCCGGGCCCTTTGGCTGCCAGGGCTCCTTAAAAAATTGCTTTCCAACTACTTTGCGTGCATTTTGTATCTTCTCATTTATACATATAAATGCTGTTTCCCTCATTAGAATTCAAGTTCTGTGAAGGCAGGGGCTGTTTTTCTTTTTCCATTGTGTCTTTAGCATTTGGCACAGGGTCTAGCAAACAATCTTTTTGATTGATTCCTGGGGAAACTGAGTCCCTAAGAGGTGAAGTGCATTGCCCAGTGTCACGGGGCTTACCAAGATCAGATGTGGGACATAAATCCAGGTCAGAATCTTAACATCTTTCCATATACAGAAACTTAACATCTTTTCATGCAGTTTACAGAGACTACTAAGCAGCAAAAAGCCCTGGGATTTCAAATAGGTCCCCATCCTGGAAACAAACAAACAAACAACACTCCCACAAAAACCAGTTGACTCGCAGCTTTGAGTCCAGCTCCCAGTTTCTTGGAATCCTGTGACTGTTGGTCTCTGGGATCACAATCAAAGAGGCTGCCAGGAGGGGCAGTCTGCAAGAGGCCACCCCAAACAAATTAATCTGATGTAATGAGCATAGTAGATAGCATGCCTATAGCTCTTGATTCTTGGATGTTGTAATTAGAGAATAAAAAATACATTCTCTGATTATCTATTTACTTTGTGTCCTGCGCTGCAGGCTTCAGAACCTACTAATTAACTGAGGAATAAAGAGTCCTAAGTACCAGTAAAGAAATGAAGAAGCATTATTAAATGCCAACTATGTGTGTGTCAGGCACTGTACTAAGCACTGAGGACCCAAAGAAAGGCAGACACAGTCTCTACCTTAAAAAAACTGACATTTTTTAGCTCGGTTCTTCCTTTTTTTTTTTTAATTTATGGAATAAAACAAACATCTCTATAACAAAGTAAAATAAAAAAGATGATTGCAGTTGAAACTGCAAATCTGCCATGCACAACTTCCTATTTCTTTCAAATAAACAGCAAAATTATCATGTTAATTTCCTTTTCTTCCTTCCGCACTACCCCCTTAGAGATGGCTACCATTACACACAAATAGGCATGTGTGTGTGTGTGTGTGTGTGTGTGTGTGTGTGTGTGTGTATAATTATTCTATACATACTTCTATTTATCAGTTCTTTTTCTGGATGCAGATAGAGTTTTATCTCTATGTCCTTTATAATTAATTTGGATATATAATAGTTCAAATAACTTATTTGCTCAAAGTTGATCTTAAAACAATATGACTCCTGCTGTATACAATGTTCTCTTGATTCTCCTCATTTCATTTTTTTGTGCAAGTGTTTCCATATTTTTTAAAACTTTTTAAAGTTTTCTAAAATTTCTAAGATCTTTTCTAAATTTCTAAATTCTAAAATTCAAAATTTTCTAAAATCACTGAGCTCATTTCATGTGCTAACATTCTAATATGGGAGAAAACCTGTAAATAAGTAGGTTTACAGAAGATTCAGTGTTGATATCCTGGACTTTTGAAGTCTGCTGATGCCTGTGGTCTCTTTCTGAGATTTTTTTTTTCATAATTGAAGGAAATTTGGCTAGTGAAAATAAAGGTGTTACTTTTTTTTCCTATTCAAGGTCATACTCTCTTCTCCCCTGCCCTTAAAAATCTATTCACGGACCCCAAGTCAAGAATTTTTTGTGTAGGTTGAAGTTAAGCATAGAAAGGATGGCTTCTGGTTTCATGAAGAAAAAATTGTTAGATAGAAGAAAAGACCAGAAATTCAATGATAAATATATTGGTATGAAACAAGAGGAATCAAACTGATATGGTTTCAAATGAGAAAAAAATATATATCAATGGAGGGAAGAGAGGAAAGGTCACAGGTCCACTGAATGGTACCTCAAGTAGTCACTAGTAACATTTCACTGCTACCCATTATATTCCTCTCTCTCTATTTGAAAATTATTTATTAAGTACCTACTATGTACTGGGTACTCTGTTAGGCATTGGTAATGCAAATACAAAAATGGAATAATCTTTGCTTTCAGAGGGCTTATATTTTGTTTGGGTGTTGGAAGATGGGGAAGCCATATGCATATAGAAAAATAAATTATATGTACACATATATACACATACACATACACATACACACACTTACATGTATACATCTCCATGCATATATATATACACCTATAAATTTACATATGAAAGTATATACTATATTTATATACTAAAGGATACACTAAATATAACCAAACTTATGTACTAAAATATATACTAAATACGTACAATTTGTGTGGGGAGGATTAAGGCAGCATTAAATATTGGGAGGAGGTAGGAGAAGTTCTCTGTCTTTTCTTTTTCCCCTCCTTTTTATTTTTCCAATTCCTTTTCCTTCATCTATACTTTCTGTCGGCCAGGGTCCTTAAGGTTTCATAGAGTTACAGAAGGAAAGGACTTGAAAGATCATTTAGTCCAACCCCCTCAATTCACAGATAAGGAGACTGAGGTAAAATGATTTGCACAGGTCACACTGCTAATAAGCATAATGAGGTGGGATTTGAACCCAGTTCTTCTTGATTTACCCACCTTTAAATTCCCACCAATCTAGATACTTTTATATCTGATAGAAGCCAGGGATTTCTATTTCAGGGATGAAGCTCCTTCCCTCCTCTCATTACCTTCTCATCAGGATGTGGTTTTCAGATTCTATTTTCCCAAAGATTCAACAATCTGGCCAGTAGCCACTTGCTAGAGTTCATGAGTGTCAGAACCAGGCCTCTGATTCCAAATCTGGCCATTTATTCACTTATAAGTGGCTAGCACTCAGATTAAAGAGATGACTGAAATCTATCACAAGACTCCCCAAAACCCTTTCTTGTATCTCTTGGGGACCAGTGACTTTGGCATCCCTACTTAAGCCTGCCCTGCTTTTTATGAGTTAAAAAAGAGGAATATCAAGAAACTTACACTCCAGCTTATTGTGTAGAATGGGTGTAGAGTAGTGAGCTGTGTATTGAGAATGACCACTGCGTGTTTTGAGGGAGCATCCTAATGAGAACTGAGAATATGAAGAGAAACTTGGGAAGACTTTGTACGGACTAATGAAGAGATAAGAAAACCAGATGAGTCTTTATAAAGTGACCACTGTAATATCAAAGGAAAACATGAAACCTCTCAATAATTATAAGGATACATCTTGATCGTGGAGATCAGATAATGAGGAGAACACATAGAAGGATCTAGTGGAGGAGGATATGTTGTCTATAGTGTCACACATGCTCATTTTGTGGATTTGTTGTTATTCAGTCATTTTCAATTTTATCTGACTCTTCTTGACCCCATTTGGGACTTTCTAGGAAAAAATCCTGGAGTGATTTGCCATTTCCTTCTCTAACTCATACTTTACAGATGAGAAAACTGAGGCAAACAGAATAAAATGACTTGCTCAGGGTCACATAGCTAGTAAGCGTCTGAGAATGGATTTGAAATCAGGAAGTTGTGTCTTTCTTACTCCAGACCTGACGCTCTATCCACTTGACCACCAGTCTTTGTTATGGCTGATTATTTTTACTTAATTGTTTTTTCTTCCTTACAAGGAAGGGATCAAAGTTAGACTTGAGGGAGGGGTTATTATCTGGAAATTATTGTGATATAGTAACAATAGGTAGCAGATAGCATTTCTATGTTCTTTTAGGATTTGCTAATAAGGTTTACATATGCTATTTCATTTGATCCTCACAACAACCCTGGCGGGTAAGCTTCCATTATTCTCCTATCTTACAGATGAGAAAACTGAGACACAGAGTTGAAGGGCTTGTCCAAGGTCACACAGATCGTCAATGTCTAAGAAAGGATTTGAACTCAGATCTTCCTGAGTCCAAGTCCAATGCTGTTTCTGTCACATCAGGAAAAGAGAGATATTAGAGTCTCCAAAAGGAGGACTGCCCACTCTTTAAAAACAAAACAATAATAGCAAAAAACTATTAATAGTGTTTGCTAGCATCAAAGAGCATAGGTCGTAATTCCTGCTCTGAAATTACTGTCTGTGTGACTATGGACAAATCTCTTTGCCTCTCTGATCTTGTTTCCTCATGTTTAAATCATGGATATTAGGCAAGCAAGGTAATTTGTTATAGGTAGTCTATTAACTGCAAAGAGTTATATAACTTCAAACTACCTGAAATCTTTATTGAAGTAATATTCATCTCCATCACTGATAACCTCCTGATCAAACATAAAGTATCTGAGGCATAGTCAACATGTGCAAATATAATATCAGGTGAAATGATATTTTGGGGGACAATTATTTTCATATCCATCCATCAATGAACAAGCATTTATTAAGCACCTACTATGTGCCAGGCATAGTACTGGTCTCTGGAATGCAAATACAAAGAATGAAACAATCCCTGTCCTGGGGAATTTCTAGTAACAATGCGACGAATGGCTGAGTGGTTGAATGACGTTAGAACAAGATTGCATAAAACTTTATTCTGAGAGTTGGTTATGACTTATTGATGTTGTTGCAACACTGTTGATCGGGGCAACTTTATGTGGGCTATACATGTATCGACACTGGCTGCACAGTTATATCAGCAGCTCAAAGCAGTGGTCAAGCTCAAGTAGAGATGGGGAGCACTAAAACATACATAAGAATCCCTGCCAGCCTCATGTGGACTTAGAGAACCACATATTATCATTATCTAAGTTTCATTGTATTTTTACTTATTTTGTTTCATATTTCCCAGTTACATTTTAATCTTGTTCCTGGAGAGTGTCCTGTTTGATGCCTCTGATTTAGAAGATGGTGGTAAGGAAGACACATATCCAACCTCCATTTGGTACAATTTGCTTCAGAGCATTTTGCGGCCATCAAGAATGGTCCCACAGTGTAACTGGATGAGACAGTGTGACTGAGAGAAGAAAGTGGGGAATGTCTCAACCAAATCCTTTACTACTGAGAAAAAAAATTTTAAAAACAACCCCAAACTCACATCCTATTGATGCTAATTCCAGTATCTTCATATATGAAAGATGGTGCATGCTCCTTTTAGACCAGATTTGCCCAAAAGAAAAGGATCAGAGTTTCATGATTATCTACCCCATTTCTCTTCCTTTCCTCCTCCAGATCTCTTATTTTAATTAGGATGGTGAGGAAATCTCTTCTACTAGATTTAAAATTTTGGTCTTTAGACAGTGGCCTTGGGGATAAGGCTGAATGGGTTGCCCAGGGTCATTTAGCCAGCAGGTGTTAAAGGCAGTACTTGAACGTAGGTCTTGGTAACTCTGAGGTCAGCTCTCTCTGTCCTGCTGCCATGTTTACCTCCTATGCCAACATGTCCCTTGATTCTTCTGCCTTCTTGTCCTACCCTTAGAGCAGAAGCTTACCTAATCGATGCTTTGGTGATGAGATAATAGCAAGGAAGTGAACTGAGTTCAGGGCTTCAGCCTCTTCCTGTTTTGCTCATATGGCTCCCCATGCTTCCTAGCATTCCATGAGTCCAACACCCATTTCTGTGGATAGAGTTGAAAGTAAGCTTCCATACCCCCTCTGCTCTGGGGGCCTCCTTACCCATCTTTTTCCCTGCCGAGCCAACGGCCTCACTCCTGCCTGTGTGATACGGATTCCGCCACCCCCACCATTCACCCCATCCTCCATTAAGCCCCAGGAATGCCTTCTAGCTCTCATCCCATTCCTCCAATTTCTCTTCCAACCTATAAATATCCCTTGTCAGTTGCTGTATTTCTGCCAAGTCCCCAATGTGCCTCTCTCTCAGCCTGCTGAGGACAGTTTCCCAAGACGATATTTTTTTTCATTAATGCTGAGGTCTTTTTGAACAAAGACTCTCTTTTTGGAAAAGGCCACATAACTCTTGCAGTTGATCAGGACTCCTTGTGCAGTAGATAGAAGTGTAACCCTGGTTACAACTAGGGTCTTGAATGCTAGGATTCTAGAGTGTGGTATGAGGGATTTGATGGGGGGCATTAAGAGGGTCTGCATCCCCTTTGCTATCCTTATGTTTCCTTTGGATAAACTGAGAAAGTGATTGTGAGGACTGAAATGGAAATGACCATCATAATCAATAGATCTGAGAACTTTTGAGCTGGAGATAAGATTAACGGAGGTTTGAGCCAGATACATCTTATCCTTATCATTTTCTTAAAAAATCATTTTTAAAGGTTTATTTATGCCTTTTAAAAATATTATAATGATGTCCCAGTTAAACTCACTATTATAACAAAGAAAAAAATCAAGTACGTCGATCAACAAAACCACCATGTCTGATGATATTATAAGAGGAGGTTTCATTATCTATCTCTAGGACCCAAACTGCTCATTAAAAAATATTCTGAGTTCAATTTCCTTTTACCGTTATTTCTGGTGACATTACTGTAGTAGTGATATATGTTAGTAAATCCAGAACAGGAAGGAAACGTAGGGACATTGTGGTCTAAGGCTTTTCTTTCTCCAGATGAGAAAACAGATGCAGAGAAGATGACTTGCCCAAAATGAACCAGGTTATTAGTAGGAAGGGCAGGATTAGAACTCAGAACCTCTGAACCCAATACCAGTATTCTTTCTGTTTCATCAGGAGGCAGCTAGGATAGAATACTGAGCCTGGAGTCAGGAAGACCTGAGTTCATATCAGGCCTCAGATCCTTCCTAGCTGGGCAAGCCATTTAACCGCTATCTGCCTCTGTTTCCTCATCTGTAAAATGGGGGTAATAATAGAACCTACCTCAAAGGGCTGCTGTGAGAATTAAATTAGATTAATTATTTACTTAATTAAATACTTGCAACAAGTGCTTAGTACAGTTTCTGACACATAGGAGGTGATCTGTAAAGGTTCTATTATAATTTAACCTCTGTATTCCTCAGTTTCCTCATTTGTAAAAGGGGGATAATGATAACACTGATGTCCCAGGGTTGTTTCGGGGATCAGATGAGATAATTATAAAGTGCTTAGCACAGGACCTGGCACTTGGCAGGCACTATATAGACGTTAGAGATGAATGATGATAACTTTTTCTCCTCTGTCTTCCATTTACTTTGCTCTGCACTAATCCACACAAGTATTTCCATGTTTCTTTAAATTTTTCACATGGCTTTTTCTATAGTGTATCAGAGTTGTATTGGGGGCAGCTGGGTAGCACAGTGGATAGAGCTCTGGGCCTGGAGTCAAGAAGGTCTCAGTTTAAATCCATTCTCAGATGCTTACTAACTGTATGACCCTGGGTTGCATAAAATGCACATACCATGCTGTGTTACGGGTGAGCATTCCTTACCTTCCACCTTTTTTTTTTTGTATCCAACTTTTTATTACCACAAAAATGTCTGCAGTGAATATCTCGGTACCTATGAAAACTTTCTTTCTTAACTCCTTGTACACCCTGTCCCATTTTACAGAAAAAGAAATTAATGCTGAACAGGGATTTATCATTCAGTAAGTTAGTTAGCTGAATGATAACTTGAACCCATATCTTATGACTCTGAGTTCAGTTTTCCTTCCTCTACTGCACACGAGTGTCATCTACCAGAAAGTCATTTTCTTTCCAGTAGGATTGGGACATGCCGTAGGCGTGACAACCCTTTGAGATACCATTAATATATTAGAAGACAGTTAATGATTAGATAATAGGTAAAGATATCAGGTCTATATTAGAATACAGAGAAGCTAATTAGATAATTAAAGAAGGCAGCATCAGTGGATTTTCTCTTTTGCTTTCCTCCTTTTCATGACTAATTAGTTCTCTCACACTCTCCCTCAAACATCAACACCATTGAGATGGCTGCCATTGTTGAGCTGAAGCCTCTAGATGACAAAGAAGGCAATGCAGGTGCCATCTGGAATACCTCATCTCATGATTTTCATTTTATCTTTAACGTTCCTTTTATATTTTTCTCATCTGATTTTTTAATTAAGCTCTCCCTCAGATTACCTCCTGGAGAGAAATGTTAAAAAAAATCAGAATGGGAATGAAAACAGAAGTTGTAGGATCCATTGTCTAGGTTCCCCTCCTCTGTTGTGGGGGGTGGGGAATGGACTCAAAGGTTATAGGTTTGAGAGAAATTAATAACCAATTACTATTGGGGATTCAGGTTTTTTTTAACATTCCCATTTTCTCATTCTCTACTAGGTCAAGTCATCCTTGGAAGAATGGGGCTGATAATGAGACTGGGTTTTATCATCAGCTCAATCTTGTTCAGACCCTACCCAACTGGGGAAGCTTAGTTCTGATTAAAGAGTAAACAGAGTCTATTCGAGGTGAATTCCAGCCCATGGTGTTCTGTTCAGACTTTGGTGGTGGCAGATCCCTTGTTTAGAGAGCCTGAAGCTATGATGGTCTGGGAGTAAGGGTGCCCTGATCCAAGTCATATCCCCCAACTCCTTATTAGAATAGGCCCACCTCTCATTACAATATTCATTCTCTCATTAATTGTTAACCAGAGTTGATTGCAGACTGTCTGGAATACCCATTTTCTAAAGGTATGTAAGCCTCAAGAGGCCTCTAGGAGGGATCTTTGGTTTATGAGAGACAGCCAAATGATTATCTTTTTACTAATTATTCACTAGACATAATTAATAAAATGACTAATTACCCAGAAATTATGTCTCTCCACCTTTTTAACATGTGAAAGGATCATAGATGTCAAACTGGTAGGGATTTTAGGGGTTTTTTAGTATAACCTCCTCATTCTACAGATGAGGAAACTGAGCCCCAAAGAAATGAAATGACACAGAGTCATAGATTTTGAATGAGAAGGGAGCTAAAAGGTCAGCAGGACCAAACTCCTCATTTTACAAGTGAAGAAACTGAGGCCCAGAAAGGTTAAAAGACTAGCCCAACATCCACAGCTGGTAGGTGTGTGAGGCCAGATATGAATCCAGGTCTTGGCCATTCACTACGTCAGGCTGTATCTCTTTACCCACCTACCTGAATCTTACAAGTGTTGCCCAGAAATGGTCCTAATTTCCACATTCACTAGCAGGGAACAGGGTGTACACAGCTTGGGTGGACGATAGAATCTGACATAATCCCATCCGGGCTGTTATAAAAAAAATTAGGTGGCCTAATGTTGCCTTTTCCCTCTTATCCCATCTATCTATTGTTTATAAATTGGATAACCACTATCAATGCATGTCCTATCAAATAATTTCCTAGGGTAAAATAAATTGGAAGGCATATCCTCTTATGGAGAACAATTCCCTCATGTCTCCTCTTGCAAATGGGGATAAGATTACCAGCCCTGCCAAATTCAAAGGGAACATGGATGTAATTTAATTCAGCCTTCTGAGGGGATGAAACCCCAGAGGGCTTGCTAGTTTTGCCCAAAGTCACACAAACTCCCAAATGTCAGAGATGAGATTGACCCCTAGCCTCTTGATTTTACATGGTTTTCCTGAGGATCCAATGAGAAAGTAGATGAAAAATTATTAGAAATTTATTCTTATTTATAGAAGGTAGCATCAGGAAGCAGAAAGAGAGTTGACTTTGGAATGAGAGGAACCAAGTCTGGCTCCTGGCTTTGCTGCGTATACTAGGGTAGGACAGTCACTGAAGTCTGTAAGTATCTATTTCTGCATCTATAAAATGAAAAGTTTAGGCAAGATGCTTTTTCAGAACCCCCTCTCTCCCAACCCTTCCCAAGAGAGGTTGCTGGGAGTATCACATAGAAAGTTGGTCTTATTATAGCCAGGAGGCCCTGGGTTCAAGTCCTACCACTAACACATACCATCTATGAAAATTTGGGCAAGTCTACTAACCAATCAGTACCTTGGGCAGCTCTTTAAGGTTCTAAGTTAAAGAGAAGGAATGTTATTAATAGAGGAAATTTCCTCCCTTGAGAGTTCCCTTTATCAACGAAATCACAGATCTAGTCCCTACCTACCTTCAGATGTTATGGTCCTACTTACTAACTTTTGATTAAAAATCATTTATTCTCATTTTACAGAAGAGGAAATTGTGCATCAGAGAATTCAATAATACTTGTCCCTCCCTACCTCACAGCACTGTGAAGAGCAGGTCTCATGAAATCTATGGTGCTATAGAAATAAGAATTAATAATGAAAATAACAATTGTTTTTATCTATATAGTGTTTTAAGGCTTGCCAAGGTACTTCAGAATATCATTATTACTCTATAAAATGTTTACAGTTTCAAGTTTTCTCCTTATCTCATTGTACAGTTCACCTTTGGGGTCTGTGCTTTTCTCCCAACTGCCTAAAAGTTGGTAAATAGGAAGAGTTAGTCTTGGTTTTCTTCTTTGAAAAGGCTTGGAGGAAGGGAAAGGGAAAGCACCATTATATTGTGAAGGACCTCCCAACTCTGCTCTCTCACAGTGAGTTAGTTGAGGCAAATGGAAAGTCATCCAACACTCAAAAAGTTTCCAAGAAATGTCAATGAGAACAGGGCACAAAGGAAAACCTTCAATAACTTTGCTTCCCCCATCCCCCTATGTACCCCAACCCACCCCCAGGCTATTGAAATAAAATCCTGAGAAGTGGTTTCCCAGCTCCTTGGACAGTTGCTTCTGAACAGCAGGGACTTGCCTTGTTTCCTTTTTTAATGGGTACACATATGGTGTTCTCAGGGGTAGAGGGACTGATGTATGGCCTCTGCTCAGTTCCAAGACTTTCTTTTAAAGAAATAGCTCATCCACCTTTTCTTTCTAGAGTGTTCCCAGAAGCTATAAAAATAACTCAAGGCCCACATACCATGGGTAAGTGCCACTGGCTCTTTTTGCTTTGCTTGGCCAGTCTCCAGCCTTAAGTCCCTGTGATAAAATGAAAGAGCCAGAGTCAGAGGTCTTGGGTTCAAATCCCACCTATGACACTATATATGGGACCTTTTTAAACTACAATGTAAAGGCTTAGGTTTAAGGTCAACAAAAGACATATTTGAGCACCTGTAGTGGCTCATGTGGGAAGACAAATGGACATTCTCTTACTTGGCCCCAAATGGAGGAGCAAGGAGTTATAGGTAGACGCTGAAGGGAGGCATGCATCAGGCTTCCTCCATGAGCAGTAGTAATTAAGATTTCTATAGGAAGCTTTAGGTTTACAAAGCTCTTGGTGGATTTAATTGGACTCTCTTTTCAACCCTTAAAAGAGACTGCTGTTACCATCCTGGGGCTAACGGGGTCATGGGGGCCACACAGCTAGGAACAGTCTGGATTTGAAGTCCAGTCTTTCTGACTCCAAGTCCAATAGCCTGTCCACAATGGCATTTGGCTGATTGTGGGGCTCTTGGTCATCTTCAATGAGAGATGAGTCATGACTTGGAGATGGAATCCTAGATGGTCTTTTAGCTTTGTGGTTCTATAGGAAGAGCCTTATTCTAAAAGAAAAAGATGGTGTAGGTGGCATGAAAGGGAGGGAAGGAGGAAAAGAAAGAAAGAGAGAATTTGGAGAAAGAAAGGAAGGAAGGAAGGAGGAAGGAAGGAAGGAAGGAAGGAAGGAAGGAAGGAAGGAAAGAAAGAAAGAAAGGGAAGAGAACCAACTGGATTTGGAGTCAGAAGACTTGGGTTTGAATCCTGCCTATTCAAGGTCTCCCAGTGCATCCTGGGCCATCTCCAGTCATCCTGATGAATATCTGGTCATTGGATTCAGATGGCTCTGGAGGAGAAGTGAGGCTGGTGACCTGCACAGCCCTCCCTCACTCAAAACAAAGTCAAGTGCAAGTCATGTCATCATTTCTCTGATGGCATGGTCCTTTTCGAAGGTGAAGGATGAACACAACAACAACACTCAATCTGAGTGAGACACTTAACTTTTGGGCTTCAATTTCCTTTTTGAAAAATAAGGGTAATACTAATTGTCCACCCTACAACACAGGGTTTTTGCAAAAATGCTTTGTGACCCATAAAGTTTTACATAAATGTAACTTAGTATTAAGGCTGGTTGTTTAGTTGTTTTAATTGTGTCCAACTCTCCATGACCCCATTTGGGGTTTTCTTGGCAAAGATACTGGAGTGGTTTGCCATTTCCTTCTCCAGCTCATTTTACAGAGGAGGAAACTGAAGCAAACAGGGTGAAGTGATATGCCCAGGGTTACATAGCTGGCAAGTTTCTGAGGCCATATTTGAACTCATGAAAATGAGTCTTCCTGATGCCAGGCCCAGCATTCTATCCCCCAAACCACCTAGCTGCCCAATAAGGCCAAACTTAGCTAATATCACTTCCCCAAAGTCTCCATTAATCTCATTGACATTTTTAAGCACTTATTAAGTTGGACACTGTGCCGATCACTGCATACAAAATTCAGACAACCTCTATTCTCAAGGAGAGTACATTCCATTGGGGGGAGAGGACAATAACTATGTGTTTATACTTACACACACACATATATATGTGTGTGTGTGTGTATTTATGTATTATATAGATGTATATATATACATACATACATACATACATACATACATACATACATACATACATACATACATGAAATGAATAAATACTAGGTAGGAAGGAAGGAAGGTAGGCTGAGAGGAACAGGAAAGACCATGCAGCGATTGAGCTGTGTCTAGTAGGAAGAGAGAGATTCCATAAGGTAGAGGCGAGTGCCTTCCAGACGGGGAACACAGCCATACAATGACAGGAGATGTAGTGCTGTGTTTGAGCAACAGAGAGAAGGCATTCCAGACTCTTGAAGGCCATGTGTTTGAAGAATGAGTTGTGTTAGCTTCTACTCTCTTGGAAAGAGTTCAAGTGCCACCAGTCTGATGCTTTAGCATCAAACCAGCTACATGTGGGCAATCTCAGCATTAGCAGATTGGTCCCTAGGCGATAAATTTTTTGTGAAAACATCAAAAACTATTTATCTAGATGCCTACTTTCTCATCTCTCCTCCACACAAGAATATACTACACATACATTCAAGGTCCCTTGGATCAAAATATGTGAAGGGGACAGGAAGGCTTTTTGCAAACTATTTTCTATAGCACATTTTAGCTATAGTTTTCTATCTTTACAAGGCCAGTTCACTGAAAGGTGCATCAAATGGATGATCCCTCTATATTTACTGTGTTTTCATTGCAAAAAAGTATCTGACTTACTTGACCAAAATTCTGCCTTACAGGCTCTCTTTCAATGAGAAATCTTTCATGCAAATATTGAGCTCCTATGAGATTCCTTGAGCCACCAAGGCTTTGTTACAGTTCTATAATTGTTAATATGTCTGGCCCTGTTCATAGAGACTGTTCTGGGTAGATTCCAAATTAAAGAGAGCTTCCCTTTAAATTAGGAGTTCTTACATGCGAATAGATTTCATGGGGTCTATGAGCTTAGATTCGAAAAAAATACATCGTTATTTTCATTAACTTCTAACTGAAATTTAACATTTTCTTCAATTACTCCCTATGTTGGTCAACATCCAACAATATATAGGTCCTCCCTAATATTTAGATCTACTAAAAAATAAAAATATATTAATAGAATCTGAGTTAAGGTATATTTAATTTTTTTACAACAGAAGAGAAAGCTTTGGGCTCCAGAGGATCACTAGGACTTATCTGGAATCAAATGGAGCTGAGCCCACAGTTTCTATGAGGAATCAGACATTAATAACTCAGCAAATCTTCACAGTTGAATGTCAGAGGTAGAAAGGTTAAATGTCAATTAATAGCAGTGTTAAACCTGCAAGGTGAAATCACTATGGAAAATATGAAAGAACTATATTACTGGGTAGAAATACCAAGAAAGTTCATCAGTGAACTTTGGCCACCTCGGGTACCCACATGTACTAAGCTGTACCAGTGGGATGAAAATCTATAAAAACATTGGTTCAATGAACATCAAAGGACTAAGACTCTCCCAATGATCTCAGAATTGCCCAATAGCCAAATAAACACTTAGCAACTTTGAGTTCTAGAGTTAAGAGGGATTAGTCAATAGGACAGTTTATCGTTTCATTGACATCAAACACCAACTAAACAAACGACATGCACCTGACAAGAGTTTACTTCAAAGTTCCTTCTACAATAGAACATCATTGTTGTGAGACAAGAGCTTCCTCCAGCTACATAGGATCGCAGACTCATAGGACCAATGTATCCATGGAATCTGGAAAAGAAATCAGGTCAGATTTCTTGGGGATTTTGTGCATTGTTTTAACCATCAGGTATTGGTGGGACTAGAGTAGGAGTCATTCTGTGATCTCAAGCCATATTTTCAGAGCTTGCAGAGAAACAGAGGCAGAAAAGCAGATGATAAAGACTGTCTTGATAGCTAGTCCAAAAAGCAGGAAAAGATCTTTGAACTTTTTTTGCCAAGTAGTCACAGTCTTATGAAATAGGTTGTGCTCAGAAAAGTAGAGTACCTTCCCTGGCTCCCTCCAGGCCTCTCCATCTGCCAAGCAAACATATCTTAGCACTTCAAGGGTTCTCTGTTTCATGAGGGTGAAAGTCTCCCCTTAGGTGAAGATTTCAGCTGACCCTATGCCCTTTCTTTCAAGGTTCTAGTTCACATATTTCCCTAAATCTTCCATAAAGAAAGCACTAGAAGACTTTCTCTGATTCCTTGAGTATTTCTAATAATAGTATTTGTGTAACTCCTGAGTTTAAATCTGACTTTAGACATTTACTAACTGTGTGACCCTTGGCTAGTCACTTACCCCCTGTCTGCCTCAATTTCTTCATCTATAAAGTGGAGATAGTAATAGTACCTACCTTCCAAGGCTGTTATGAGGATTAGACTTTGACTCCACTGGCCTGAAGCACTAAGATATTAAGTGACCTGCTCAGGTTCACACAGCCTTTAAGTGATACTGTCAAAGGCACGACTTGATACATGTTTTCCTGGATCCAAGACCTTCTCCGTTTCCATTACCCCACTGTTGTCTTTCTTTGTGTTTGAGAACAACTGCAAAATTAAAGAATGGTATTTTTAAAAATGATAGATGCTACCTAAATTTCATCCCCCTCGAATTATCTCCAAACCCGAGGCCATAGGGTGATCGTTTGTTTGTATTTGTCCTTCTTTGCCAAAGAAGACCATGCCATCAGAGAAATGATGACATGACTTGCACTTGTCTTTGTTTTGAGTGAGGGAGGGCTGTGTTATCACTGAGCAGAACAGGAGTGCCTCCAAGTGTGCTGAAACAAACAAATCCCTCCCTAGCCCTCCCCACCAAGACGCTCTTTGAAAATCAGCGATTGACAGTGAACAGTGTCTGTCTTGGAGCACTCATTGTTGAGGAAACATCATTCTATGCTCAGTAGGGAAGTGGCTGAACAGGGATGCTGAATGTGACGTAGGAGACTGGAAAGACTTGTTCAATTAGATTTTTCTAAGTATTATTCCTTTGTTGCAACTGAAGATTCAGTGAGGAAGGTGCAATTTGAGGGGAAATTATTGTGGTGCAGAAATAAAAGTCAACATTTAAATGAAAGGGAGAGTATGAAAGGGGGAAGTGAGAGACAAATACAGACAGAGGGAGGGAGGGAGAGAGAGAAACAGATAGAAAAACAGAGTGAGAGAGAGACAGAGATGGAGGGAGACAGATGGAGAGAGACAGAGATAGAGTAGGAGAGAAAGAAACAAGAGACAGAGACAGAAGGAGAAAACAAGAAAGAGAGAAAAGAGATGGAAACAGAGGGAAAGAGAGAAAAAGAAATGAGAGAGAGAGAGAGAGACAGAGAGAGAGAGAGAGAGAGAGAGATCTAGAACACTATACCTAAGAAAGAAACCTCCTGGATTCAATTATGGGGCTCCCTCAAGACTCCAGAACTCATCTCTTTAGCAGCTACTGTGTCAGGTGATCTAAAATCTGCTGATTTTCTCTTGGCCTTTTGGTAGGACAACGCTGTCCAAGTTGGGCTGTTGGATTCAAAGTGTTCCCCACTCTTCCTTCACTTTCTTTTGTGAGTGTCAGGCTTTCCCAAGGAAGGACAAAGATTCTATTGTTGGCCACCCCAGGTTGCTGCCAATCCTTTGAACCCACCATTTCAAGGCGGAAGTGTAAGAGTTAGGGAGGCAAGCTCTGAAGACATATTTAGCTAGGTTACAAAGCAGGCAGTAGCTGGGGCCTTGAGGTCGGGAAGGGACCTTCAAGTGGTGCTCTCAGACAGAGCAACCTTGGGGGTCTAGCCCTGGGCTGGGTCCAGGTCTGTCAGAAGCAGGTTGGTAGGGCCTGAAGGCAAGTCAGATCATTTTCTTTGCGCACGTGCAGAAGATGGAGAAATCAGACTGGCCTCATCTCTTAAAGGCATCTCTTACTTCGGCACCTCTCTGAACAAATCTTCTGTTCCAAAAGTTTGCAAACCTAGGAAAAATAATGGCCAAATACTGTCAACAGCTTCTGATTCTCCCATTGCCCTGGTCTCCTTTTAGAAGCTGTTGCTGTATGGGAAAAGTGGTTCAGATCATTGAATTAGAACTGAAAGAGACCTTAGAGACCCTGTAGAAAAACCCCTCATTTCACTGAGGGCCAGACAAGGGAAGACAGTTCCCTTGGATCACTCAGTAGTGAATGTCCAGAAGAGGTAGGATCTGAATCCAGACTCTGGAACTGCAAATCTAGGAGCCTTTCCACACTACCACACTGGCTTCCTCAGACACATTGAAATGCTCTTCTTTATCTGCTTAATGTTGTGAAGGGTGCCAGGTCCAGAAAACACCTGGATGTCCTTTGGACAATTATGAAAAACAAAAAAAAACCTGGTAAGAAGCTGCCAATATTATAATCAGGTTTGTTAAGTTCCTATCAGAAATATGAAAAACACCAGAATCAGAATGGCTGGGCAACACCAATTACTCTTAATGATAATAATAACTAGTATTTATCTAGTATTTACACAGAACCTACTATGTATTGGACACACGATTATCTCATTTGATCCTCACAATTACCCTTAGAGGTAGGTGTTATTATGCCCATTTCACAGATGAAGAAACTGAGGCAAACAGGATTAAGTGACTTGTCCAGAGTCATACCTCTAGTAGGTGTTTGAGGTTGGATTTGAACTCGGGTCTTCCTGACTCCAAGCCCAGTCAGTGCTCTATCCTCCTCACCGCCCCTTATGAACACAGGAATGTGCTATGAATTCGTCTTTCTAGGACATCTGTCATGTTTATAGTTTAAGGCACAATGACATTGTGGTGTGTCGTCATCTGTCTTTCAATTGAAAAGTTTTTCAGATATGGTTGGTTGTGGTCCTTCGTCTTCAAAGAGGACCAAAATAACATCACCATGATAAAGTGAAGTTTCCGTGTGTCCAACTGAGGCTGATCAGACCAATACAAGCTCGGAATGCTCTACCACAGGTTGGGCACAGATAGTCCGTGTGAATATTTGGGGTGGATACTCCAAATTTGTACATCCTATGTTTACTTTGTGCTGTCTTAATTCTGCTTTGCTCATAGAGCACAGCACCCTTTCTGATGTGGGCATGTGGTCCTGTGCCAGTGTCTCCCATGTTGCACAGTCAAATCTAAAGTTCTTGAGAGAGACCTTGCGAGTGTCCTTGTATACCATTGTCCAAATAAATTGGTAACTTTAATACGCTGAGAAAAATCATTTTATAGATGGAACCAATTTGTGCATAATACCTTTTTATACCTTTTTATACACCTAAATTGACAGAAGGGATTTAAAACTTGAAAGGCAATAGGATTCAGGGCAACAAACAGACTCCACAGTCAGAGGAAATGGGTTCAAGTCCTGCCCCTCTCACTTGCTTCTCAGATAATTTGCTCACCCTCTCTGGTCCTCACATTTACCATTCACAAAATGAGTGGGTTGGACAAGTTTGCTTCTATATTCTCTTCTGTCAGAATTCTGATAAATTGTTAAAAGGTAGATGAAAGAAGAAACATTGGATGTATTTTAATTATCCCATGCGATTTCATCCTCCCTATTCCCCAAAGCAGATAATTCCATACTTCTCTCTCCCCAAAGAAGACAGATGGAACAGTTGGATAGGGTGCTAGACCTGGAATCAGGGAAGACCTGAGTTAAAATCCTGTCTGAGACATTTAGAAGCTGTGTGACCTTGGTCAAGTCACTTAACCTCTGTTTACCTCAGTTTCCTTAGCTGTTAACTGAAGATAAAAATAATGACACCCTCCTCCCAGGGTGCTGTGAGGATCAAATGAGATACCATACGTAAAGCATTTCACATATCTTCAAGCACTATACAAAAACTAACCATCATTATTACTAATAAAAATAAGCCTGCTTTATTTTTCCTGGCTCCACAATCTCTGGAAATTTTATATCTCTACTTTCTTGAAATATTTAGAAAAAAAGCAGACCAGCTTAGTTAAAATAAAAGCAACATGAGATGGTAAACGGAAGAGACTGAGCTTTTGACGTCAAGTGAATTTAATCTTTTCAATCCTGGGCAATAATTCCCAGGGAAAATCCCAGTTCAGAAAGAAACAGGCTATTGGCCAAAGGGTTTAGGAGTGGAATAAGGATTTAAAGTATAGAATAAAAAAGACAGTAAGTCCTTTACTGTAAAATAAAATACATTAGATAGGAATAATAGCGAAAATTTTTTCTGCCACTTTACATTTTATTAAATGCTTTCTTCACAATAACTATGATCACTCCCATTTTATAGATTAGAAAACTGAGGTATAGAGAAGCCCCACAATTAGGAAGAGTGAGACTTGGAACTCAGAGCTAAGTCCTGTGACTGTGAGTTCTGAATTCTTACCAGGGCACACTGTCTCCTTGGTGATACAGTGTCCAGAGAGGATGTGCCCTTGTTACCAGATCCCCATCTCTCCAAAGCAAACATCAAACCTCAGTAGTCAGACTGGCCAACCCATGCCCAGCAGGAATCACCCCTTCAACCTACCTGACAAGAGACTCTCCAGTTTCTCCTTGAAGACCTCCAGTGAGAGTGAACCCCTTACTTACAAGGGGTTCAAGGCAGCCAGTTCCACTTTGGGAAAGTTTTAATTGTTAAGAATTTTTTTTCTGACGTTAAGCCTCATTTGAATTCCTTATAACTTTTACCTATTTCCTGGTTCTGCCCTCTAGGACCAAACAGAATAAGTGAACATAGGAGGAGTGTTGGGTTCACCTACTGAGTGAAGTTTGTATTCTTTGCTTGGCATTCTCTGCAATCCAGCACCATTCATTCCAGGGATTCTCTCTCTTTTCTCACTTCCACCTTCTGATATTTCTGGCTTCCTTAAAAGACTCAGCTCAAATTCTGCCTTCTTCAGGAGACTTTCCCCTTCCCCTACTGCTCATGCCTTCCATCTGAGACCTAGGCAAGTGCCTTCATTTCTTTGTATCTCAGTTTCCTTCTCTGTAAAATGAAGGGGTTATAATCCACAGCTGCTGAGATGCCTTCTAGTTTTAAATCAATAGCCCTATAAGTTTAGTCCATCTTCCAAGAGGCAGATACTCAGATGTTTGAAGACAGCTTTCATGTCCTCTTCTCTTCCCCCCATTTCTGTTCTCCAGGTTAAACATGATTAGTCCCTTCAAGTAGGAAAGACTCCCTGACCTCTGGTTGGTAGCTGAGGTGCTGTGCCAGCCAGGCAAGGAGCAGCCTGCACATGGATTGGGAGCAGGGTTCAGATGTCAGGTGTGGTCTGATTACAGCAACGTCATTAACAAGGAGATAGATCAAGAGGTAGACCGCAGGGGCCCTCCTTCAACAAATATTGACTATTTTATATGAAAAGGATATTGGGCATGCACAGGCAGGTCATATGTTTGTTGGCAGAGGTGGGAGGAAGCCCTGCCCAGAGGTCAACAGGGGGGATGAATCCCAGAGAGCCTTGCAGCTCCAGGACCAAGCTAGACTCACTGGAGATCCCACTTAGGCCTCTCACCTCAGGCTCAAGATGGGATCCTTCTCTATCTGCAAGGCTGCTGAAGATACTTCAAATAGAGGCTGGAGAGGACGTCGCCAGTATTAAACATGGAGCTCTTACTCCAGTGGCTACACTGGATGGTACAGTCAGTGCAACCCCCTTACCCTCAAAACAAAACAAACCTCCCCCCCAAAAAACAACTCCCCTTCCCCAAACCAAAAAATAAGACCAGCTCCAAAGATCAAGTAATCAATTAATTAAGTTCCTACCATGTGCCAAGCACTGTGCTAGGGATAGAAAGATAATGAAATGAAACAATCTCTGTTCACAGTGCCCCAATAAAAACCCAATTTGGCTTTGTTTAGAGTCATTAATGACATAGGATGTTGAAAGGTGTTTTGATCATTCTGTATAGAGCTGAATTGGAAAGAAAAGGAGGAAAAAAGGATGAAGAAAACCACTGGGACCCTAAGCTATTTAATTTTTACAGATTATGTAGGTATTCCTCACAGAGAATGTTTCTTCACCAACCACCCTGAGATTTTGATGTCAAGTGAATTGATCTTTTCAACCCTGAGCACTAATTTTCCTGGTGTAGTAAGGTTTTAGGGACACTGAACTGGAGTCTATTAAATTAAACTCATATTAGTGAAGCACCTACTATGTGTTAGCAATTGTGTTAGAAGCATATTCTCTAGGAAAGGCCAGAATACTGACTACTGAGGCAGATGCAGAGATGAGCAAAGCCTGTCCCCTACCCTAAAGAGTCATAGTCCATGTACTGAATTAGCTACAATACAAATCAGGACTTTGGAGAGGTACAAAGAAAGCAGGAGACAATCCTCAGGAGGGAAGAGTCACTTCTGTTTACAGGGATAAAATAAGATTTCCTTTGGGCTGTGACACCTAAGCTGGGTCTTGAAGGCCATGGACACTAAAGGGGTAGGGGAGGGTGTGAGCAAAGCTTCAGAGCCAAAGTGTGACAAAGGAGAAAGAGTTTGGACTTTATTTGGTGGACAATGGAGAGTCATGGAGGGCAATGAAGATCAAAAAAGTATCCTCGATCTTCAAGGTCCTGTTCAGGTGGCTGCTATTTAGTGAAACATTTCTTGTTCTAGGCAGTCTTGCACTCTGTGTTGAGAGAAATGTGTTGTTTCTCAGTCATTTCTGACTTTTCATAACCCCATTTGGGATTTTCTTGGCAGGGATACTGGAGTAATTTGCCATTTCATTCTCCAGATCATTTTACAGATGAGAAAACTGAGGTAAACCTGATTAAGTGACTTGCCCAGGATCACACAGCTAGTGAGTGTCTGAGGCCAGATTTAAACTCAAAAAGATGTCTTCCTGACCCCAGGCCTGGTACTCTATCCACTGCACTCCTAGCTATCCCTGAGAAAGATATAAAGGTTCATAAAACCCATCACTTGTCCTCATAAAGCTTGTACTGTAGTAGGAGGGACACCATACAAATTAGAACTCGGGTGTTGGGAGGAGCTGGGAACTGACTTAGTTCCCTCTTGGCAGTAACAGTAGGCTATCTTAGGAGAGAACCTTGGAAACATTAGGAGAGTCACATGCTGAAACACTTCCTCCATGTGATGTCCCCAGCTCTGCCAGAGGCAGGGGAGGAGAAGCCATTAACCTGGTCCACCTGGTACCCAGAGATAGTGCCTGCTGCATCACTAAGCTCTGGGTTGTTAGTTTTTCCATCTGGAAAAGAAAGTTCCTTCAGATGGCATCAGGCCATTAACCTTCTCCCTGCCCCAAGACTGACATTTGGGGTGCAGAAGCAGAGGCAGGACTTTCAACCCGCTAATCTGTAGATAAACTCACAACCAGAAGCCCACAGTGTAAACTGTCCAGGGAGGGGACATGTGACTAGTCTCCTGATGAACATTTTTATATTTTTCTCCTCCAATATGTGTGTGTATTAGTGGGAGCAAAAAGATTTTGATATTTATCTAGATTTCCTAGGAATCTATAAATTGCCTCATGCTCAGTCCTACATGAAGAAGAAAAGCCTTGGTCAAAACAATGAGGCATCCTCTGCTGAGGAGAACGAATCCTTTTATGGAAGGAAGGAAGGATCCCCAGTTCTGTGGCCCTTGTAGGACAGTTGCTTAACCTTTTTGTATCTTGGGTCATTTTGGTAGGCTGGTGTAGACTCCTTCTTAGGAAAAATG
Organism: Notamacropus eugenii; assembly: GCF_028372415.1. Lineage (NCBI taxonomy): Eukaryota > Metazoa > Chordata > Mammalia > Diprotodontia > Macropodidae > Notamacropus > Notamacropus eugenii. Next base: position 16,079,771 of record NC_092877.1, read on the forward strand.
TTTTTAAATGTCTAGAATAAAATATTTAAGATTAAAAGGAAAACCAAATGTACCAAAATAATGATAGATATTTTTTTCACTCAGGTTCACAGACCCATCTGAAATCTAAGGGATCTGAGGAACCTAGGTTGTGAATCCCTGTTCTAGGATCATGAAGCCAGAGCTAGCGAGGAATCTGAGGTCATTCTAACCAATACCTTCATTTTACATGTTGCTGTTTAGTCATGTTTCAATCATGTCTGACTTTGTGACCTCCTTTGTGGTTTTCTTGGCAAAGATACTGGCGTGGTTTGTCATTTTATAGATGACAATAATAATAAACAATAATGGCTAGTTCTTTAAGATTTGCAAAGAGAAGAAACTGAGATTCAGAAAGGCTGTGATTTGGACAAGGTCACATCGGTAGAAAAAGTCAGGATTTGAACTCAAATTCCTAACTCCAGAAACAACACTTTTTCCCCAGTGTCATGAGGATATTCCAGTCAGTCAGCTCCTACTCCACACCTAGCAGGGAACTGGGATTACAAAGACAAAAAAGGAAAATACTTCTTTCTCTCAAGAAGCTTAATTCTACTGCAAGGATGTAAACAGAAAAGAATATGCATGGTAAGCAAAAGAGGGGAGGGAAGAGGCAATAGCATCCAAGATTAAGAAAGATTTTTAGAAGGAAAAGGTCGCAAGAGCTAAGCTTTGAGTTGGACTAGTAATCCAAAGTCCTTCAGTCATGGGAAAGATTGGGCAAAGATAGGGAGGTGAGAGTTCAGGGACCAGCAAGGAGGCTGGAATGTGTAGTGTGTCAGTATGCAGTAAGCCTGCAAAGGTAGGCAGAAATAAATCTGGGCTGGGAAGAGACATATTACATTCCAATTGTCTGTCGTCATCCATCTCAAAGCTAAATGCTAAAAGAAAGATGATGCCCACTTCTTTCCTCAGGAAGGACTGACTGATAAGATAGAGAGAAAGCACAAAGACTTTGGTGGATGAATCTGAGACCCCTCCTAACCTACTCTGACCGTTGTAGTTGAGTGGTTTCAGTCATATCTGACTCTTCTTGACAGAATTTGGAGTTTTGTTGGCAGAGATACTGGAATAGTTTTCCATTTCCTTGTCCTGCTCATTTTACAGGTGAGGAAACTGAAGCAAACAAGGTGGAGTGACTCTCCCAGGGTCATACATCTGGTAAGTATCTGGGGCTGGATTTGAACTCAGAAAGACTCAACAAGACTAGGTAGATAAATAAATGGAGAGAGAGAGGAGAGATAAATGGAGAAATAGGCAGATAGATAAATATAGATAGATAGACCTTGGGCAAGTTCCTTGACCTCTCCAGGCCTCAGTTTACTCATCTGTAAATTGATTTTTCTAAGGTCCCTTTCAGTCCTATATGTATTAATTCCATGATGTGAGTTTGAATCCCACTTCTGACACTACCTGGGTGACCAGTTTCATCTCTTCTCCAGTTTTCATTATCTATCAAAAAGAAGGTTGAACTGGATGACCACTGCAATGCATTTTAGCTCTAAGGCTATGACTCCACTTGATGGGATAACAGTCTAAGGGTAGAACTGGCCTCCATGGCCTTTTTTCCATTTTCCCTCTTGGGAGCATCTAGAGAAATGTTTTGCTCCTCAGAATAGCCTAGGTCCATTTCCATGTGATAGAGGTTAAGGAATCATTCATGTATCTATCAACCAATCCAACTAATCACTAATCACTTGCTAAGTGTCTACCATGTGCCAGGCTACAAAAAGAAACAATAGACAGTCCCTACCCTCAAGCAGTTTATGATGTAATGGGAAAGACAACCTGCAAACAAATCTATGGAAAGCAAGCTCCATGCAGGAGAGATAGGGAAGAAAATGTACTGGTGAAGGCATTGCAATTAAGATGGATTGGGATGGAAAGGCTCTGGAATTAAGAGTGCCAGGGCTGGATACTCTGGACTAGGTGAAACAGTGGTTACAGAGACTTTGTGATCCGTGGTGTATATCCTAGACTTTTCCCACAACACCTGGAGAAGGAGTCATGATTAGATACATGGATTAGCAGAAAAATGGGGCAAGAGTTTTGGTCAGGATTCAGGAGACATGGCTCAGATTGGAAAGTACCCTGGAGAGCTGTACTGGAGGAGGCAGAGAAAGAAAGGCTAGGTTGGTAAAGTGGGACCAGAGACTTTCCTTTTTATGGAGTGTTTTATAGCAAACCTGTAATTGAAAGTCTGGCCTTTAGCAAGAATTATTAGGTGTGGCAACCTTAAAACTGAGAGGGCCTTGTGTACCAAGAGTGACCCATGTGAGTGCATGAGTGTTCGTGTAAAAATATTAATAAGATGTGGCAGAGAGCACAGAGACCTCCAATCAACCTGTTGGCCCACCTGCCTATTTCTGTGGTTCTATAGTTGTCTCAATACATTCTGGCATTCAAAGCTCCATTTGGAAGTAATCAGTGTAAAGCAAAGAATTTTAGCCCTTCGACATATAAGACAGAGGCAGATGCTGGCCCTGGTTAATCCAACTTTCTTGTTGCCTGTCAGAGGATGAAGGTGTGTGTACATGTACTTCTGCCTGCCCCAGTGATATTCCATGCTACCAGAAAAAGGGGAGGAGAAGCTGATTCGTTCAGAACCCAGAGCCTTAATGAGTCATCCCCCACATGCTGGTACATCATGACCTGAGTTTGAGCACTGTGCATGATGTGACCTGGCTCCCCAGTGAAATTCCAATTTTGTTTCTTCTTTTTAAAAATCTCACTCTCCCATGTAGAGGTTGTCAGGATCCATTGGTATGTTAATTCATTTCACCAATCCCTTTTTTTTCTCTTTCTCTTTTTAATTTTTGTTACAAAGGATGGCTCCCTGGGAGGCAAGGCAGAAGGGATATATATTCATAAATGAAGACTACATAAAAATACATGACATCAACACATTTTTTAAAAATTAAAAACACATGTTCCCACTTGGCCTTGTAATTAGATCTGAATACTGGTGGGGATAACAAAACTTTGTTGCTATTAAGTACCCATCGCATTTTCAGCATTGAAAGCTGAGTTGTCTATACGGGTCCCTAAAGGAGGCTTTTTGTAAAATATAAACTGAGTCCCAAAGAGGGACTACTTTCTCTGGAACCTCACTGTGATGCTGAGTGGTTAACAAAGCCATTAGATGAGAGAGAGACAGAGACAGATAGAGACATACAGAGAGAAACAGAGATAATAGAGCGATAGATGGTAGAGAGATGGGAAAGATAGATATAGGCAAATAGAGATGATAGAGGAATAGATGATGGATAGAGAGATGGATAATAGAGACAGATAGATAGATAAATAGATAGATGATAGATAGATAGATAGATAGATAGATAGATAGATAGATAGATAGATAGATAGATAGACAGACGATAGAGCAAGCAGTTATTGTTCATCCTTCCCTCTCAAAGAGGGTCAATAACCAAGAGCAAGTGAACATTCCTTATGAGCCAGGCATCATCCTAAGTCCTGGCTGAAGTTACAAATACAAGCAAACTGAACAATGCCTTCCCTTAAGGAGCTAACATTTTAATGACGAAAGCACTTGCCTCCGATGAGGAAACTGAAGTTAAATGACTTGTCCAACTTATTAAATAGCTGAAGCCAGATTTGAACTCAGGTCTTCCTGAGTCTAGGCCCAGAGTTCTTATTCCCTGTACCACCTCATTGTTAGATGAAGAGTCAAGAGATTTGGAATCCTCACCTAATTCAATTTAATGATCACTTAATAAATGCCTTCCACATGGTGGTAGAGAATTATAAAGATGAAAATGAAATAGTCCCAACCCTCAAGATGTTTATAATCTCCCAGGAAGTGGCCTAAGTACAGGGGGTGCTGGGTGTGTCAAGTAATCTTTTGCCCCCAAAGTAGTTGTGCATCTTAAGTTAGCCACTAATAGTTTCTTTTTGCCGTTTGTCGCTGCTCAATCACATCTGACTTTTCATGACCGCTTTTGGGGCTTTCTTGGCAGAGACACTGGAGTGGTTTGCCATTTCCTTCAGATGAGGAAACTGAGGCAAATCAGGTGAAGTGACTTGCCCAGGGTCACAAAGCTAGTAAGTGTCTGAGGTCAGCTTTGAATTCATGAAGATGAGTCTCCAGATACTGCATGCTCTCCACTGTGCCATCCAGTTGCCCTGTTTTCTTTTTCTTTAAAATAAAATAATGATAATAATAATAAATAAGAGCTAGTATTTCTAATCATTTTAAGGTTTTCAAAGTGCTTTACATATGTTAGCTCAGCTGATCCTCACAAAATTCCTGTGAAGAAAGTGCTATTATTATTTCCATTCTACAGATGAGGAAATTGAGGTTGAGAAATGTTAAATGATTTGCCCAAAGTTAAAATAATATCTGAGTCAGGATTAGAACTCATGTCTTCCCTGACTCCAACACTCTATTCACTATGCCACCTAACTACCTAGCACAGATTTCTGTGTTGTACATAAGTGTCATAAACTTCCTTAGTTTACTTGGGGGAAAATTATACCCTGTGTAGTTGAGTCTTCAATAAACATTCACCTTTTTTAGGAATAAACGAAATTCTGTAGGTGAACAGCCCTGAAACATGAAACATGAGCCCTGCGCAGATGTATAAAGATAAGTACAATACAAGGTTGGCACAAAATAATTTCAGGGGTGTGAGGAATGCTAACCAAGAACACATCCAGCAAATTGGGCTTGGGCAACCCTAGTGGTCCTTAGATGGGGTTGACAAGTGGCCTGGTACTGAGGGACATTGTTGATTAAAGATGAGGCCCTATATCCTTGATTCTGCCAAGGTAGAGGTTCTATGCCCTCATGTACCATATACAACATCACTAGGAGCAGCTAGGTGGTGCAGTGGATAGAGCACCAGTGCAGGAGTCAGGAGGACCTGAGTTCAAATCTTACCTCAGACACTTGACACTCACTAGCTGTGTAACCTTGGGTAAGTCACTTAACGCCGATTGCCTCATCTTGGGTCATCTCCAGTCATCTTGTGAATATCTGGTCACTGGATTCAGATGCCTCTGGAGGAGAAGTGAGGCTGGTGACCTGCACAGCCCTCCCTCACTAAATACAAAGTCAAATGCAAATCATGTCATTATTTCTCTGATGGCATGGTCTTCTTCGGCAACGAAAGACAAACACACACACAACATCACTTCTTATTTCAGTTGGGATCCATCCCTAAGAGGGACCATATGTCTTTTCTAAACATATGATTATGGGTAATTCATTAGATCTCCTCAAGTCTCAGTGACCTCATCTTAAAATGGGCTGAGCTGTGTATCTCCCAGGGTTTCTGGGAAGAAAGAGCCTTAGGAAATGTGGAAGTTTTCCACTAAGAGAAATTTTATTGGTATATGCCACTGAACCCAGAGGATTGTACATCACCAATGCTCTTGGTCTGAAGATTATTACAGGGTGAAGGGTATCTGTTGTCAGCATCTGTTCCAAGTGAGCTCTGAAAGGAATACAGAGCTTGGAGCTGGTGACTGTCTGGATGATGTCCAGACTCCCTTGGAACTTATAACTTCTTACCTTGATCTTTAGAAGAAAATCCAAATAGAATAGGAAGCCCAGAATGATCAATTTTGTCTGAGATTGACGCCTTTTCCCTGAGAGAGCTGGGACTCTTCACCTAGCTTCTCGTTCATCCTTTACCATGAAACTTCCTGAAATGAAATTTTAGGCTCATGGAGCTCTGCTTTCGGCTTTCAACCCCTTGGAGCCAGAGGATCTGGGTGTGAATTCTATCTTTCACTTACTATCAATATAACTTTGGACCAGCCACTTGAAATTATAGGTTTCAGTTTTTTCATCTGAAAAATAAGAATTTTGAATTACTGAGGCAGTATGACTGACTTAGAAGTTAAGAGGATTTGGATTTAAAACCAGACCTAGATACTTCCCCTTTGACCTAGGCCAGGTCACTTAACTTTTCTAGGCCTCAGTTTCCTCATCTGTAAAATGAGGGAGATGTACTAGAATAACCATAACGTTCCTTCCACTGAAGGCACAGAACTGGTGTATAGCAAGAACTAAGATACTCTTAATGGTGAAAAGAACATTGGGTCTGAGAGTCAGGAGATTTGGGTTTGAATCTTGCCACTGTCTTCACTATTATAAAAATAGGTGATTGGACCAGATACCTCCTCCAGCTCAGTATCTATGATGTTAGAAAATATCTTGTTTTATCAATTCTTTTAGTTTCTTCAATCATCGTCACTTTTCAATACTCCCTCCCTGTTAGAACTCTCCCTTGTATTAAGGAAAAATAGTTATGGGGAAAAAAATCGCAGTCGCAATTTGGATGACTGTGTGCAGCATTCTTAACCCCAACCCTGTGTAGCAAACAGAAGAAAGTGTCTACCATACTTAGCGTGATGGAACCAAGATGGGACTCCACATTTCATCTTAGTTCTGACTTTTTTAGCAGGATTTCCATTTACATTGTTGAGATCATTATTTATATCGCTTTGTTACTTGTGCTTGGGGCTTTGCTGAATCCATTTCTATAACAGAAACTGGGCCAATTCCACTCCTATCAACGTCCAGGCCACCATCTCTTTCCCCTGTCTTTGTTTGTTTACGTTTTGTTTGATGAATAAAATATGTCGATACTTGGATGAGTGTGTGACTTCATCAGTTTGGGTGGTCCTCCAACAAGCAGATGACAACCCATTTGTGCTCAGCCATCCTTTGCATATCTTCCTCATATTCTCCACCGGATTTACACCCAACATGGCAGAGGCTTCCCTTTAGATATTTTGACATTACATCCTTTACATCACCTTTATATTACCTTCCCTGCTTAATTTTTTGTTTGCAAATAATTATTACCTACTCCTACTAACCATGACCCTCCTTGTTGCCCTATGTGTGACTTCAACTTTACTTCTTCAGAGACTTGCATTTCATGACTCACAGATATGTCCACATCTGGAAGAATATTGTTTAAAAAAAAGACACAGACATAAGAATAACAGTAGCTGATAATTTATAAAGAGTTTTAAAGAGACCATGAGACCCCAGAAAAGGAGAAAAGATATCTTTTGTGTGATTCAATTTTCTCATATGGAGGGAAAGAAGGGAGTATCTGTCTGGCCAATGTATGTGACCCTCCAATTGCCTCAGTATCCATGTCTAATGAGTGAGAAGGCATAAATGTCCTGACTTTCACTTGGGATATAACTTACCCATAGAAACTGAGTGACCTGAAACACCTGACATAGTGTTTTAGGCAATTTAGTTTGAGTGTTGGACTTGTATTCAGGAAGAGATGAATTCAAATTCTGCCTTGGTCACTTCCTAACTGTATAACTCTGGGCAAGTCACTCAACATTTCTGAGCCTCAGTTTCCCCATCTGTAAAAAGGGGAAAACAATAACACCTACAGCTCAGTTATTATGAGGATCAAATGAGATAATGTTCTGAAAATTTTAAAGCACTATCTGCTTCTCCTCCTCCTTCTTCTTCATCTTCTTCTCCTTCTCTACATGGTAAGTTCCTGATAAATATTGTTGAATTGAATGGAAGAATATCATTCCTGGGAGAAATGATGAGGCTGTTCCCTCTCAAGAATATGAAGAAACACTTTGATCCTATTCTAATCCCACTCTATGTCCTGGAGAGGTCCAAGAATTTGATCTCTTCAATGGATAGAGTTTAGAAATGGAAACATGGATTTAATTTTAATTGATGCACCAGGAATGTTTTCCAGGCTTGTTTTCCAGACTTGTTTATACAGTGTTGATCTTCTTTGAAAGATGCATTCAGTTCCATTTACATATATTTGTTGACTGACAGTAACTCTGTCTTCTAGACTCAAAATTAAGTAATTTAGGAGTTTCAGAGAGAGGATGAGGTAGCCTGGCATTCATGTTGAGAATGTGCTATCAAGAGCAGCTAGGTGATCACTGACTCTGGAGTCAGGAAGATGTGAGAATGTGCCACGAGTCTGAATTCTATAGGAGCTTAGTTTTACCCTGGGATGTTATTATTAATCATATGATGTGGCAGAGTAGAAAGAGCCCATAATTTATATTCAGAAGACCTGGGTTTGAATTCTGACTATTTGACTTTGGCCAAGTCATTGAACCTCTGCAGTCCTCAGTTTCCCCATCTGAAAAATGAACGGCTTGAACCAGCTGCCCTCAAAAGTCCCTTCCACTTCAAATCCATGATACTATGTGAAAGATAACCATTCTTTAGGGACTACAAGTGATGTGATGTGATTCAGTGGGTTATTTATCACGATTGCCCAAACACTGTTGATTTTGTTTCTTGTAGACTTAAAACAAGAGGCAGAAAATAGCCATTACCCAATGATTCATTCGACATCCTTTATCCCACAACTTTGAATACTGGAGTTGAGACTGGCAGCCAGCCAACCAACTCATCTTTATTTTGGTTTACAGATGTGGAGGTTTCCCCCATTCTTGTGGTACTCATACTCCGATGACATATGTGGCCATTTGGAGGTCTGAAAGCTTGGTTCTTCCCTTCTATTCCATCAGTGGGTTGGATCTGTGTGATGCTTTGGGTAAACCCAATCACATTTTGGTTAACCAACAGTCTTCTGGAGGTCCAAGAGAGGAGGAGGGAGGAGGGGATAACTTCATTTTTTTAATTTAACATTTCGCTACCTTTTCTTAGGACCACACACAATGATGACAATAATAATAATGAAATACGATAAGAAATCTTCACCTTTTCCATATCTGTTATGGTCAGTCTGTTATCAAGCAAAGTTAAAAAAAAGAGTTTTGACCACATTCTCTTATTAAATGAGGAGAAACATCATAGAGGATAGAATGCTGGACCTATCGTAACAGTAGCCAGCATTTATTTACATGGCACTTTAATGTTTGCAAAATGTTTTACACGTATTGTCTCATTTGATCCTCACAATCATCCTGATTACCTGAAGTAAGTCTTATTATGATCCCCATTTTACATAGGAAGAAACTGAGGATGGGAGAGGTTCAATGGTTTCTTCAAGGTCACACAGCTAATAAAGGCCGTAGGCAGGATTTGAACTCCCAACTCCAAGATTAGCTCCCTATCTATTATATCACCCCACTCACATTGAAGTTGGGGAGATGGAGGTTCAAATCCTGCCTTGGACACTTTTAAACCGTGTGAGCCTGAACGACACAACTTCTGTGTGTCCCAAACAGTTCTCTCAACTTTATGAAATATGGAAGTTAAGTAATAGTAGAGAGAATTGGCTCTGTGGTGGGTGGATGTGGGCTCAGATTCTGCCTTTACAGTGCTTGTGACCTTGGGCTTACCAAGACACCTTGTCACTCTGGGTCTCACTTTCTTCACCTTTAAAATGAGAGCATTAAAGCCAGATGGCTTCTGGTCTGCTTGCCTGGGTGGAGTTCCCTACACTGAGGAAGGAGAAGATCCTTGTATATCAAGACATGCATTCTCCCTGCTGAAGGTGTTTGTGTTCTTGTTTTTCCAAAAAAAACTAACCAAAATCCACTTGTCTTTTCTTCCTTCGTTCCTTTCTTTCTTTTTCTCTTTTTCCTTTCTTTTTCTTGCTTTCTCTTTCTTTGTCTTTCTGTCTTTCTCTTTCTATCCCTCCATTTTCATTCCCTCTTTCCTTCCTTCATTCCTTCCTTCCTTCACTCCTTCCCTTTCTCCCTTCTTTTCTTCTTTCTTTCCTCCCTCTCTTCCTCCAGCCCTACCTTCCTTTCTCCCTCCCTTCTTTCCCCTCTTTCCCCCTTCTTTCCTTCCTTCTCTCCTTCCTTTCTTCCTTTTCTTTCTAATGGCACAATGGATAGAACTCTGGGACTGGAGTCCTGAGTTCAAATCCAGATTTAGATACATACTAGCTGTGTGAACCTGGGCATATTAATCTCTGTCTGTTGCCATTTTTCTCAAAGTAAAATGGTGTTAATAATAATACCACCTTCTCAGGGTTGTTGTGAGGATCGAATGAGATAATATTTATAAAATACTTAGCACAGTTCCTGACATACAGCAGGAACTTAATAAATGCTTATTCCCTTTCCCTCTCTCCTTGACAGAAGATGGTTCTAGAATCAACCTCAGACATTGCTATGTATTCTAGACTTTTTGAGCTGCCAAATCACTCCGCTGACTGACATTGACAATAGCTACAATTGAGCTTGTAATCCTCTAACACTTGAGAAATTTTTCAGGTGAACTGACATTTAGCCACACTCCACCTCTATTGTACTTGTGATGTTCATTTTTTTTTAAACTCATATGTAAGACTTAAATTCCATGTGACCAGATTTGGTATAATCTGTTAACAACAGGGTAGAGTACAAAAGGAAAATCGCTTCCCCCAATTTAGAAAGGAAACCTGCACTAATGAAACCCAAGATTTTATATATTCCTACATATACATATATATATACATATATATATACACACACATATATACACAGCACATTGTGTGTGTTATGGTTGGGAAAAACAAGTCTATTGTTGACTCCTATTACACTTGAGCAGGTCCACTAAAAACCCCAAGTCTTTTTCAGATAAACCAATTGTAGATTAGATTTTTGAACTTTTATAAGACTTATTTCATCCTATGAATTGTCATTTTATTAAATTAATCTCAATGTTTCAGAAATTCTTGGGGATTCTATCATCCAACATGTTCATTCTCATATCTACCTTTGTGCCTTCAGTCAATTGGATAAACTTGGCACCTCTTCCTTTTATCCAAGTCTTTGGCAAGAATGATAAACAGCACTACAGATCCCCAGGGCATTCCACTACAGACCTCTGTCCAAAAGCTGACGTCAGTTCATTAATGAGTTCTCTTTGGGTCCAGCTGTTCACCAACTCCATCTCCACTTAACTATATTGTAATCTATGTTTTACCATCTTGGGCATAAGGTTAGTATGAGAGTCTTTGCTGAAATCTTGTCCTAAGTCTCTGAACCCTGTAAGGTATTAGACAGTAAGAGAACACCTTTCTGAGATAAGCAAAGTGTTGATAGTTTTCTGCTAAAGTAGCTAGAAGACACAGTGCCTAGTTTTGGACTTGGAATCTGCAAGACCTGAATTCAAATCCTTCCTATGAGTAGGTATGCAATCCTAGGTAAGTCACTTGATCTCTCTCAGCCTCAGTTTTCTTCTATATAAAACAAGATTAACAATAGCACTAACTCACAGAGTTAATATGAGAATCAAATGAGACATGTTTTAAGTACATGGTTTTGTGGTTGTTCAGTTGTTTCACTTGTGTCTGACTCTGTGACCCCATCTGGGGTTTTCATTGATATAGATATTGACACAAAGACTTCTAATGGTAGAGGAAGATCTATATATGTGTAGATACGTGTATGTATGTTTTATATGAATGTGCCTGATGATAAGAATTAGCATTTATATAGCACTTCAAGGTTTCCAAGGCATTTTACAAACATCACTTTATCCTTACAACTACCTACCCTGGGTTGTTTCTGACTCTTCGTGACTCCATTTGGGGTTTTCTTGGCAAAGACACTCTACTGAGTTGCCATTTCCTTCTCCAGATCATTTTACAGATGAGGAAACTGAAGCAGAGTTAAGTGACTTGTCCAGGGTCACACAGCTAGTAAATGTCTGAGGTCAGATTTGGACTCATGAAGATGAATCTTCCTGGTTCCAAACCCAGCACTCTATCCACCATGGTGCCATCTAGCTTCCCTTTAAAGTTCTTAAAGGGCCATTATTTTTAGTACATTGTATGTACTTTTTTATTTACATGTTGGCTTCTCCATTCAAATACAAGCTTTTTCAGGGCAAAACATCTTTTTTTTTTCTTTTTCTTTTTATCTCTAACACATAGTAAATGTAGTAATACGATATATTTCCACAGCAATCATCAGTAATAACACTCATCATGGTAGGAATGTTATTCTACTCAGTACTGGTCTTTAAATAATTGTCTCTTTTAATATGAACTTAGTTATCAATTAATACAAACATTTCAATATACCAAGGAGGAAAAAGATTGTACACGAACCCATGTTGGGGATAGTGTATTTTTAAGAGTATATAAATTTACAAAGGTAGCCACAAAATGGCCTAGTTTGTTGGCTTGTTGATGACTGCTTTTGGATCACCTAGAAGTCTTCAAGTGAAAGTCAGATGACTGTTGACTAGGGATTATTGGAGACAGGATTTCTTGACTGGTGAAGCTTGGACTCCTTCCAATTCTGAGATACTGATCCTGTGTGGACTCTGTGACTCCACCCAATGTACTAGAAGTCATCTTCTGGGACTGAGAATATTTTATAAATACCTGTACAACACACCAGCTGCCATATTATTAAACTGTTTCTCTTTCCTTAAAAATATTTCCATCACACTGCTATCTGGGAATATTCTTGAAAGGTCAACTTTCTGTGATGATGCCACAAAGTGTCTCCAGTTTCTTAAAATGTGTCAATTAAAATTTAATTTCCCAGATGACAATTCAAGGCATTTGCCTTGTTTTTGGAGAAGTTGTATAGCAAACTAGAATTAGTAAAGATTTCCTTCAAAAGTTCAGGTGCCACCTTTTTTGTGAGGTCTTTTCTGTTTTTATTCAGTTGTGTCTGACCCTTTGTGACACCATTTGGGATTTTTATGACAATGAAAATCCATCCCCTTCTCATTTTACAGATGAGGAAAGTAGGATTAAGACTTGCCCAGTTAGTAAGTGTCTGAGGCCAGATTTGAACTCAGGTCTTCCTGACCCCAGACTTGATGCTCTGTCTCCTGCACCAAGTAGCTTTCTTGGGAAAGGCCACTAAATTTGAGATCAAAGCATTTGGGTTCAAAGTATGGCATTTATGGCCTATATAACTCTGGGTGAGTGACTTAATTACTCTTAACCTCAGTTTTCTTGTCTGTAAAATGAGGGAGTTGGCCCAAGATAATACGGCTAAGGCATATTTATATAGGACTTTACAAATGTTATTCTATTTCATCCCCACAATAACCCTGAGAGGTAGGTGCTAGATGCTAGTATTATTCTTGTCTTACAGATGAGAATTATCAGGGTCACACATCTATCTAGTAGGTATCTGAGGTAGGACTAGAACATGGATTTTCCTAACTCCAGGTCCAGCAGTCAATCCACAGGACCACTTAATTATCTATGACTTTGGGCTCTAAGCTCCTTCTAGGTGCAAATCAATGGGTCTCTCATAGAAGGATTCGTCCCTTGTCTATTAATTATTAATGGTTTATCTTAAAATTTCTACTCATTTGCTTACTTTAAAAAGCATTCATTTATTACATCTCACAAGCAGAATTAAAGATCCTCAAGGACCAAACCTGTTTTCCATTTTGACTTTTTGTATCCCCATCACCCAGCTTCCTATGCAGAATTGGTGTATTAAATGAAATATTAGATATCTAATAATTAATACCAAACCTTGGGAAATGTATCTTCTGGCCTCGTTCAAAACAGCAGCAACAATAGCCTTGATTTGTAAACAATTAAGAATATTTTAAATAAAAAAACCAAATACTTAGAGCTATTAAAACTTAAAACTGTAATAAGATTTTTGAAGCACATTGCACAGAGAGCTAGCAGAAACAAATCAACACCATGTGGAAACGACTAGGAACATCTACGTCTATAGATATGGACATCTTTATCTGCAACTTTATCTATCTATCTATTTATGTCTATATATTATATCTTTATTTATTCTTCTTATCATTTTGTCTGCTAGTGGTGTGATTATGTGGATCAAAAATGTTAAATGAGGAGCCCAAATACTCAGAGATCAAACCAGATTAAAATGCAATTGGGAATTTAATTTATATTTAACAAAATAAATAGAAATGTAATAAAGCATAGATAATGTTAATATGTGACTTTCTAAATCAATATGTGGCCTGTAGGTATCTGTATGTATAGTTTAGTGGTCCTGTTTCTATCTGAGTTTATAGATGCTTTTTGTGAACCTACCATTAATCAATCTAGGGACCAACAAGCGTTTATTAATTGCCTTCTGTGTGCTATCTAAGTACCAGTGATACAAAGACAAAAATGGAACAGACTCTACCTTCAAGGAGCTTACGTTTACAGAATCTGGGCTTAGATCCCACTGTTCTTCAATGACAAAAAGTTATCGTATCCATGCGTGCAAGAATTCACAGAATATTAAATAGAAAAAAAGCCAGAAAGTTTGTCCCAACACCAGTACTATCTGAACTCCACTGAACTCCGATGATGAGATTAAGATGAATAGCCATAGTCATAACAAGTCATACTCACAGAACATTTTTAAGGTTTTGTGAAGTGTTTTATGTGCATTGTTTTGCTGGAAAAAATACTCCATTCCTTCTTCAGAGATGCTGTGACTAGGTACAGCTCTCTCCCCGGGTGTCCTTTATGAGGCTAGAACAGGCAGATGCAGTGAGCCTGAGTGAAGGCTTGGTAGGTTAGTGCATGCTGAGTCATTGCTACAGAGGATTCTGTCCCAGAGGCCAGGAGCTACAGAAAAGCAGAGGAAACGATGAAAACTTTGCTCTGCTTCCAATGATCTGCAAAGTCACTGATGATTCCTCCCTCCCAGCATCCAGGCACTAGACTCATGAATGCCTTTCCCTCCCCCCAAGGGGAAGGTGAGATCACAGTTACTCTGCTTTTATATTTTCCCACATGTGACTGGAAAACTTTGTGCGAGATGGCCCTGATATCTTGGGTAACAACAGAGAAGTGATTCATGTTAGAGATGTCACATGATGCTGATGGGGGAGCCCTTGGGCGTTGGATTCCTCCATGCACCTGACTTCTTCTTCTGACACACAGGAGAAGTTGCATCTTAAACCACAGATTAAATGATGGAACTAGGAAAGTATGGACTAGGGGGGAAAGAGAAGACAAAAGGAAAGTAGCTAATATGGGTCAAGAGCATTGTTTAAACCCAAATATACCTGATCTCAAGACTCCTTATCCATGACAACACACTTCTTAGTAGTTCTGGCCAAACTGAATTGTGAGACAGGTAGGGGACATAGCTATTATCATTATAGTGTAATAGAAACAGCCCTAGCTTTGGAGACAGGGTAGTTGAGTTCAAATCCTGCCTCTCCCTCTATCTGTATGACAATGACCAAGTCTCTCAGCCCTAAGGTTTTGTCATCTATAAAAGTCCATTTCAGCTCTAAATGTATGATCATATAGTCAATCAATCAATAAGCATCATTAAGCACCTACCATGTGAGACACACTATCTTAACTATAATCTCCATTTTATAGGTGAGGAAATTAAGAGCTTAAAACACTCAAGTGATTTGCCCAGAATCCCGTGAGTAGAGTATGGCAGAGCCCAAACTCTCAACTTCAGATTCCGTGATCTTCCTATAATTCATCACTGCCTCATAGTATGTGCTTAGCCCCATTAGATTGTGAGCTACTTGGAAGAAGGAATTGTTTTGTTTTGTTTTCTTCTAACCTTTATTTACATATTCAGTGGTTAGCACAGTGCCTGGCATAGAGTAAGCACTTAATTAATATTTATTGATTGACTGAGGACAATATAAATGTTAAGTAAAACACAGGATCTCTCTTGGTCTACTTCTTTTTCACTATGATGCTGTAAGTCCTTTAAATTACCTTAGGATTCTGGCTGATAATTCAGCAATGGAAGAAGAATCCAGCCCCCACAGGGAACTCATAAGAAACTTACAAATTTACTAGAGTCCAACTGTTATGCTATACATAGCTCTTGGATTGGACAGCTTCCAGCCCAACCACTCAGACAGGAGGTGGGATTGATGACCTAACAGTTGACACATTATTCTGCCACTTTGGGATGTTTGGAGGTTGTGGTCCTACTGGAAAAGCTATAGAAAGTCCATAAAAAAAACCCACCAATAACAACAGACCTTGACCATTTGTATTCGCTGTACTCATTGGTTGCTTTTGGCAGGGATGTTGAATGGTAGGATAGGGTTCTGACTGCTTTCCAGTGTACGAAATAGTACATTCCCATCACACTCTGTTCAAATTTGTATTTTCTATTCTAAAAGAGACTTACTAATGGGGGTGGGGAAGTCCTTTGCAACTTTTTGGGTATTTTCACTTGATGGCTGGACAAATTTCCATAGTGGGCAAAAGCAGTAGGACCAGAAGACTCCGGCCATGCTTGCAGATGCTTTGCAAGAAAAAAGAGAACTTTGCAAATAATGTGGTTGTAATATGGTAAAACCTGAAGAATGGGAAGTTAGTCAATTTACCCGTCCAATGAAGAAATCCATCTCTAGTTAATATAATGATTTCATCCAAATATATCTTTTTAAACCATGTTCTATACTTGGAGATCTTTCATGATGTTGCTTTGGACATTCCCCTTCTTGATGTACATTGATAGCCCTCTGCACCTTAGAAGACATTGTCCATGACTTCTTATGGCTGAAAAATTAACTGCAGAATAATGAATATTTTTTCCTAAGGGGTCCTAGGATCATAGATTTAGAAGAGATCTTAGGAATCTGAAATATGGAATCCAGCCCCCTCATTTTACAGATGTAGAAGCTGGGACCCAAGCAGATTAAGTGATTTACCCAAGCTCAAATAGATAGTATATACATATCAGAGATTGAATTTAAACCAAGAATGCCTGATTCCAAAGATGCTTTTTTCTTTCTCTGTACTACAAGACATTAACTATCAATTTTCTCTTTAAAAATAAATATATATATTTATATGTATTATTATATATTATATATGTATTCATCATAAAATGACTTTACAATACTTTCATAATAAAAAGGGATTATGAAATCCCTTATCAAATATTCCCAATAAACTACTAGTATATGAAATATAAATTATTTGTTTAATCAGCATTTTCATGATTCAGTCATAAGATCCTGGATCAAAAGGTAGAAGAAACCTTGGAGGTTATTTAATCAAATTACTTCATTTTGTAGATAGAAAAACTGAGGTCCAGGAAGGTTAAATAAATTTCCATAAATTGCACAATTATGGAATAAAAGCTAGAAAGGTCCTTGGAACTCATTCTTCTACTCCCTTCATTTTATAGTTGAAGAAAATGAGACCCAGAAAGGTCATGAACTGTCCAAGGTCTCATAGGAAGTAAGTAGCAGAGCAGGGAGTTGAACTCAGATCTCTTAGTTCCTAAACCCAGAGCTTATTCTACTGCTGAGAAACAGAATGTTCTTTGACCTCTCTTAGATGGATGTCTCTGTTTTGTTTTATCAAAGTCACTTTTTAAAAAACAGATTGATCATTAAACAACTATTATTATTAGATGGCCCAATCAAACTTCCATAAACTAAGCAATAAAGAATAAAAAATTTAGAGATGGAACAAATGAGGACCATGATTATGTCCCTACTCATTAAATGTTATCTCTACCACTAGAATGTAAAGTCCTTGAGGGCAAGAGCTGGTTTCGCCTTTCTTTTTGTGTCTACCACTAAATAAAGTGTCTGGCATGTCTTGAGTCATTTTAGTTGTGTCCAACTCTTCGTGACTCCATTTGGAGTTTTCTTGACAGGGATACTGGAGCAGTTTGCCAATGCCTTTTCCAGCTCATTTTACAGATGAGGAAACTGAGGCAAACAGGATGAAGTGACTTGCCCAGGATCACACAACTAATCATTGCCTGGAGCCAAATTTGAATGCAGGTCTTCCTGACTTCAAGTCCCACACTCTACTCACCTAACCACTTCCTGCCACATTGTACATGCTTAATAAATGTGACTTGCATACAGGTAGTAAAAGTCAAACTTGGGACCCCTTTGCTCCAAATCCAATACTTTTTTCAGCACTTTCCACTGATGCACCCAAACAATAAAATGAACTAAATTCAGTTTGGAATAGCTCCGTGTGTGTAGAAAGTTTCATGGGAATTTTATTAGCCTGTCTTCTTAAAGCAGGCACCATCTAAGGAGAGGAATAATTTGACTGGGGACCCAAATGATTGGAATCCAATGAAAATAGTATCTAAAGAGATCTAATAGGACTTGAGAGACATCTCTGATACTGTGTGACCTTGGATATCATCTCTCACTTGGGTTTCAATTTCTTTATATGTAAAATAAGGGGATTGGAGTAGATGACCTCTACACCCTTTCCAGCTCTAAATATGACCACATGAAGCCAGCTACTGAGTGTTACATAATTCCTACAACATATTACACCATTCTAAAGATTCAGCTTTGATGAATCCATGTGTGATGCATAGGACTGAAGGACAGTCATTAAAAAGAAGAGGATGGAAACCTTCTCTTTCCCCAAGAGTCCTGTCTAGAAGGTCAATCCTGCTTCAGGCTCCTAATTTGAGCTGAGAATTTGCTGTTGGTGGTGAATCAACATCTTCAAAGATTATTGTTTAGTTTTGTTGACTCCAGAGGGTAGAAGTAGGAGGTGGATTCAGACTTGAGATAAAGAAGAATTTCCTAATGATTAAATCTATCCCAAAGTCTTCAGAAGTTGGGGGTTCTTCTCTCTCCCATCTCCCTCATAAATGGTGTCACACTGAATGATACCCTGGAATCAGGGAGACTTGACTTCAAACCCAGCCTCAGATATTTACTAGCTGTGTGACTCTGGACAAGTCACCTCAACATTGTTTGCCTCAGTTTCCTTGACTGTAAATAGGGATAATAATATCACTTTCCCCAAAGTTGTTGTGAGAGTCAAATGAGATAATATGTGTAAAAAGCGTGGAGCACAATACCTGGTACACAGTAGGTACTTAATAAAGGTCCTTTGAGAAGGGTCTGGATGCCCACTTGACAGAGATATTGATGGAGGGATTTCTTGTTGAAAGCCTCTTTCAGTTCTAAGAGTTTGTGACTCCTTTTCCCATTGTCATCATAAAATACTTTGAAGTACTTAGCCTGCATTTTTTCGTGTTTGTCGCACCACTCCTGCTTGGACTGTAAGTTTCATGAAGGGAGTGATCCTGTTTTATCTAAAATGTGTAGGTCATAGAGTACATCCTTAATAAACATCTATCACATTATTGAAGATCAGTTGGACTAGAGTAATAAACAATGACTGAACAACAAAAGGGAGAGTGGTGAGAACTGGAGCTGTCCAAAATGGGAAGGGCTGCCTCCAAGGAAATACATTTCCCCTCATTGAAGATGTTCAAGTAGAGCCTGAATGACCTCTGTTGGGGTTGTAGAGGGGATTTCTTGTTCGTGCTCTTGGCCTCGTTCAAGGGGCCATGCCCTGGCTACTTCTTAAATAGGCCTATTCAATGAATAGGTGTTGCCTCACCCTAAGTGAATACCTGAAAAGACCTTGGTCTAAAAGGCCCAAGGTCTCCCAGTGCATCCTAGGTCATCTCCAGTCATCCTGAATATCTGGTCCCTGGATTCAGATGGCTCTGGAGGAGAAGTGAGGCTGTGACCTGCACAGCCCTCCCTTACTCAAAGCAAAGTCAAGTGCAAGTCATGTCATCGTTTCTCTGATGGCATGGTGTTCTTGAGTAATGAAGGATGAACACAAACAGGCTGAATTTGTTGTTTTCTGAGGTCTCTTCCAACGTTGAGATGCTACGATTTCCCCAGAGCGATAACACAAAGTGAAACTCTAATCACCTTCAGGCTTCAGTGAACTAGGACAGCTGCGTTTGGGGAGAAGGCAGATAATTCTGGTGTCCCTGAGATCACACCTTGTGATTTTCCTCCTCTTTCCCCCCTACTTCTTTCTTCTCCTGTTCCTCCTTTTCTTCCTCTTCTTCAACCCCTTCCTCTTCCTCATCTCCCTCCTCTCCCTTTTCCTCTCCTTTCTCTCCCTCCATTCTCCTCTTTCTTTCTTCCTCCTTTTCCTCCTCCTCCTCTTCTTCTTCCTCCTCCTATAAAGGCCCTCCTTGCTTAATCTCACTTTGTTCTTAGTAATAAATAATAAACTTGTGGCCAGGTTTCAACCCAACTTTGTAAGAAAATCAGGTTTTATAAGCAAGAATAGGAAACTTCCTCCTGAAAGGGAGGAGTGAGGCCATTTTATTAGACACGTTTGCTTAACTTGGTGAAAGGGAGGATTTAACTTGAGAAAAAGAATGACGGGGTGTGACAAACACACCTAGAGGGTCCCAGCTCCTGTCTTGTTAGCTCACCATCTGCCAGGTGCATGAAGAACTGCTAATTAACCTGCTTTTTTAGTCCTTGCCAAGAAAGTAGTATCTCTTCCCCTATCAGAGAGAGGGGGAGGGCTCCAGAGCTCTGGGAGAAGGACTTCCTTCTTACCCCCTCTTCTCAGAGCCTGGCTGGGACAAACATGACTTCATCCAAGTTTGCTGTTCCCTTCCCGAAGGTAAATGTACATTCTCTGGCTGAAGGGGAACATTTCAAAGATTTAGAGATTCTGGTCCTTAGATGTGGGGCCAATATAGCACCAAAACTGACCCTCTGAGTCAAGTGACCTAGTCCGTGTCTTAAAGCAGATCCATTTTTGATGTTCTACAGAAAGCTTGGCTGGCAGGGAGAGGGCCATGGGTCTGGAGAGAACTGGGGCAGGCCCAAGGACCAGACATGGCATTGATGTCTGCAGGGAATGCATGGGCTGGAATTCTTTGGGCCTGAGGGGCCACACAGAAAAGTCTCAAGGCAAGTGGAGTGGGCACTGACTCTACTGTCTCCCTGCTTCCCTTCCTATTTCTCCTTTACTTTCAGAGTGACAACTCTGGCCTCATTCAGGAACCTTTTTCTTCTTTCTCTTCCTCCTTCCCCTCCTCTTTTTTTCTACCCTCTCTTCCTCTTCCCTCTCCTCCTCCTCCTTTCTTCTCTCCTCCCCCTTCTCTCTTCTCTTCCTCCTCCTCCTCCCCCTTCTCCTCCTCCTTTGTTCCCTTTTCCACCCCACCCCCCAGCCCATCTCTTTTAGACTTCAATCCTACTATTTAGGAGGTATCTCTAATGAGCCCTATTCATTTACTCTGAGTTCTGACCAAGCACATTAAGGTTTGCAGCTGAGCAAAACCTTCTGGTGCTGTGGCTAAAGCAATGGCTATGGAATTAAGAACCTGGATTTTTATCCTACTTTAGTCTCTTGCTAAATATGACTGTGGACAATCTGCTTAACTACTGTGGGCCTCAGTTTCCTTATCTGTAAAATGAGGGTATTGAACTAGATATTCTAAGATCATTTTCAGCTTTAGATCTTTGCTCCTGAATCCCTCCTGTATTATCTCAGATATCAGGAAATACAGAAAGAAACAATGGCAGTTTTGTTGCACTAGTCTAGTAGAGGAGACTGGGAGGGAGGGAAGGGGAAGGCTTAGTGTATACAAATAGGGAGATTTGGATACTATTGCCTTAATATACTTTTATTGATGCCTTTTTTTTTCAAATACTTTAGTCCTTTACTGATATTCACGACCTTGTGAAAAAGAGAAACAGAGACCTGTAGACACCAACACGGAGTCTAACAGGGTATGTGCCATTGCAAACCCATGGCCTCTCACCTCTCTAAAGAGGCAAAAGTGTGTTCCTTCATCTGTCCTTCTAGACTAGGACTGGTCAGTATGGAGCGTGGCTGCCTTCTAGCATTGCTGACATTTATACTATTCCAGGAGTAGACGTTGTTTTTCTGGTTCTGCTTCTTTTACATCACATCCATTCACATTAGTCTTCCTATACTTCTTTGAATTGGGCTTGTTTGTCATTTTAATGGCACAATCATATTCCATTTAATGTGTGCATCATTGTTGTTCAGTGCGACTCTTCTTGACCCCATTTGGGGTTTTCTTGGCAAAGATGCTGGAGTGGTTTATTATTTCCTTCTCCAGCTCATTTTACAGAACAAACTGAGGCAAACAGTTAAGTAACCTGCCTGGGGTTATATAGCTAATCAGTACCTGAGGCCAGATTTGAACTCAGGAAGATGTGTCTTCCTGACTCCAGTGCCATCTGGCATCCCCTCACATTTTCATTGGCACATCTATATAAGACATGCTGAGATTTGCCAAGTACTGTTCTCTCCTCCGTCTCCCCCCCACCATGTTGAAAAATAGTTTTTAATAAGTATCTTTGATTCCTAGTTTATATAAGAGGAAACTGAGGCACAAAGTTAATGACTTTTTCAGGAGCCCTAAATAGGGCCTGTGTTTTTTCCACATCAGTACTTCCCATCTGCGAGCATTCACAAGATCCAAAGATCCTAGATTTTGAGATGAAAGGAACTTTTAAAGTCATATAGTCTAATCCCTCCATTTTATAGGTGAGGAAACTCAGGGTAAAGAAATGAAATGATGTCCCCAAGGTCAATCAAGTTACTACAGAGTGGGGATTGGATTCTAGGTTGTCTGACTCTGAATCTCGATCTCCAATACAATGCAAGTTTCTTGAGGGTTGGAATGTAAGACTAGCACCTAGGGCAGTGCCTGGCAAAAACTAAATGTTCAATAAATCACTGTTCATTGACTAATATGTATTCCCTCCCCCTCCGCCATGAGCACAAGGCAACAATGATCCGATTCAAAGAAAGTGATGCTATTAGTACATGACTAATGTCATGTACTAAGGTCAAAGTAATTAGCTTTAGTCTTTTTCTATGACATTATATGGTACTTATAATGTGCAAGGAGCTATCCTAGACGGTAAAAGATAACCCAGTTCATACCTTCAAGGAGAACAGATTCTACAAAACAGGTGGAGAGAGTTCAATATGGACTTGAATAAATATAACAAAGGGCAGGGCGGGGGGGGGGGTGGGAGTTAGAAGGAGCTAGACTTAGAATTTCTTTAGTGTGGAGGATGTTTTTGGACTCACAGGTCTTTTATGAACAGTAATAGATGTAAGAACTGGCACTCCACTCCACGTTAACTTCAATACCCAAGATCATAGAAGTGAATTTAGAGAGGGGTCATCTAGGTGGCATAATGCCATAACTAATAGAGGGGAATCACCAAACTATGCATAAGGATCATTGTTGACCACATATTGATTTAGAAAATTACAAATCACCATTGTCTATGTTTTGTTGTATTTTTATTAATTTTGTTAAATATTTACCAATTACATTTTAGTCTGATTCAGGTAGCTTTCCGGGTGAGAGTGAGCAAATTGTGTGACATCTCTGCACTAGGCAGAGCTTAGTTTCAGAGGGTCAAGGAGGCGGATGACTCCCTCCAAAAAAGGACAGAAACAGGGTGAGAAACTAGATATACCAGAGTTGCCAACAAGCCTGCCAAAATTAACAAAACAGTGGCCCCTTAAAACCCCTGGGGGATTCTTTAGGGAGGAGGGAAAATTCGCTCCTGTTGAAAGCTTACAGCTGTAGAGGAGACGCATCATCCCGATGCGTGCTCTCACAGAATTCCTTTCCCCAACTGACGACTACCCTCATTTTTTCCCAGGGTGGGGAAGTCCTCCTTCTTTACTGCTTTTCTCCTTGAGATTCCAGGTCCCTTTCTCACTGGGACTTTCTCTGGAACAGAGCCATGAGGCCAAACCCAATGACTCCATCCTCCCTTAAACCCCCAGGTTGTAGGTCCCCGAGATGGGGAAGTTTGACGGGCGCTGGGGAGATGATGATGGGGGATGGGTAATTCCCACTTTCCTCTCACTGGGCAAGTCCAGCAGTTGCTGGCGGATTCGCCTGGGAAACACCCACCACCACCACCATCACCTTTTTTTGCCACTTCCCTGACTGAAGAGGTGAGAGAGAAAATTAGCATCCAGTGAGGGAGAGCTGGAGTGTTCAAAGCAGGAAATCTGGAACAGACGCGGCATCTAATAAGTCTATTATTAAAGGGTCTTGGCAGAGGGGTAGGCATCGAATGTTAATAAAAAGCAGAATCTTTGAGCAGCCACGAATAGTCTCAAATACTTAGCAGCAGCTTGAGCTTCCTCCCCCCTCCCCCCCCCCAGCCCCCTCCTGTTCCGAGCCCCAAAGGATGTTTTGCAGAATGGATGTTGCTTGTGAACAAACTTTCAGTTAAATAAATGAGTCACAGGACATGGGTTATAAAAAGAAGAAACGTGCCGTGATTTCCCAATGGACTCAGCTGTTAAAATAACGCAACAGAGAGGCGAAAGTTTGAGCAGATCGTAGCCTTGTTCAAAATTTTCCGTTATCCGAGCAGCTGTCTCAACATGCAGCATCATACTGATGGAGTCAGTCAGTAAACATGGCTTAAGCGCCTCCTCTGTGCCAGACATTATGGTATGGGCTGGGGATACCAGAAAAAAGATAAAGGACAGTCTTTACCCTCCAGTAGCTCCTAGTCTGTTGGAGGAAGACGACATGCAAACAACCGTGTACAAACAAGCGGTTTGTTGTTGTTGTTAACTGGGTTTTCAGTCAAGTCTCCAGTGTGTGACTCCATTTGTTTTCTTGATGAAGATACTGGAGTGGTTTGCCATTTCCTTCTTCAGCTCATTTGGTAAATGAGGAAAATGAGGAAATTAAGACAAACAGTAAAGGTTAAGTGACTTTGCCTAGGGTCACAGAGCTAAGTGTCTGAGGCTAGATTTTAAGTCATGTCTTCCCAATTCTAGGCTCACCACTATCCTGCTGGCCCCCAAACAAGCTGTAGATTGGATGAATTGTAGATTATTAGTTGAGTGAAGGTCTTAAAACTAAGGAGGATGGGGAAAGCCTTCTTGTAGAAGGTAGGATTTTAACTAGGACTTGAAGAAAGTCAGGAGGCAGAGAGAAGGGAAAGCAGTCCAGGCAAGGGAGACTTCCAGAGCAAAAGCCTGGCATTCGGAGATGGAGTATCTCCTGGGATAAATATGGAGGAGCCTAGAGTCACTGGGAGGGTTGGGCTGAGGATGCTTTTTGAAAAGTTGTACATTTCAGGATGGCATTTTTCAACTTTTGTCTTCAAAATCACAAAAGTAGAAATCTACGAGGTGGACACTGTACATTTCAGGTTGTTAGTTATTGTAATTGTAGAATCCTACTTCCATACCTTTGTAAAATCATCCCCTATGCAAGGCATGCTCTCTCCCCTTAGTTCTCCCTGAGCGCCAGTCAAGGCTCAGCTGTAGAGTCACCTCCTACAAGAGGTCCTTCCTGAAGATCCACCCACCTGTTAGTGCTTCCCAGAAATACTTTGCATAAATTTTGTTTGTATGTATATGTGTTTCCCTACAGGGGAATGTACACTCTTTGAGGGCAGGAGATGACTACTTTTTATCCTTGTATCCCTAGCCCTAAGCCAAGTGGTTGGTGGGAGAGCTAGCACACTGGAGAGGGCCCTGGGCCTGGAAAAGGAAGAGCTGAGTTCAAATCCAGCCTCAAACACTCACTAGCCGTATAACCCTAGACAAATCATTTAACCTGTCTGCCTTGGTTTCCTCATATACAAAATGGGGATAATAGCACCTACCTCCCAGAATTATTGTGAGGATCAAATGAGATAATATTTGTAAAGTGCTTAGCCCAGTGCTTGGAACATAGTAAATACTATATGAACATTAGTTATTATTATTACGTGAGAGAATATTTATAAAGTGCCTGGCACATAGTAGGCACTTAATAAATATCCATTTCCTTCCTTTTTCCCTGTTCTCATATGCCATGGAAGTGATTTTTAAATTGAGCACCATTCATTTTATTTTTTAAAAAATGGAATGGCACTATTTAAAGTGAGCTCACTCCCATGGTCCAGTTGATGCCCTGGCACCTAAGGCCAGGCTCCTGCTTATATCTGGTTGAAAGAAAAAAAAAGAGAGCACCTCTTCCTCCATCTTGTAGCTGCTGACCCACATCCCTGATCTCTCAGGACACAACCACAACCTAAATTCTCCACTTCTCTTCCAGTGCCAACAATATGCCCAAACAAGTGGAAGTCCGGATGCACGAGAGTCACCTGAGCGCAGAGGAACCCAAACGCAGAAACTTGTGCCAGAGGACATGGGATAGTCTTGGAAAGAACCTTCTGCTTTCTCTGACAGTATTTGGTACGTCCTCGATGTAATCCTCCTCTTTTTATGTGGTCTGGTCTGAGGGAAAGGAGACTGATTACAGCAAAAGGGACAACTAACCCAAAGAAGCATGAGCCATCTGTGAGAATATAAAAATGACGATAATAATTAATGATAATAGCTCTACTTAGTACATGCCAGGCAATGTGCTAAGTGCTTTACAATCACTCTTTCAGTTGATCTTTGCAACAGCCTGAGGACTCAGGTGCTATTATGATCCCAGTTTTACAGATGAGGAAACTGAGGCAGACAAAGGTGAAGTTACTTGCCTAGCTGGAACGTGTCTGAGGCTGGATTTGAACCCAGGGTCAGAGCTCTATCCATTATGTCACCTAGCTGCCTACGGGAAGGACTGAATTTGAATCCTACCTCCTATCATGACCTTGGACAAGCCATTTAACTCCTTAGCCTCCAATTCCTCATTCATAAGAAGGGATGATAATAATAGCACCCATTTCACAGATGAGATAATGTATTCAGAGGACTGAAGTTTCAATACTAGCTCTGCCACTTGCTAACTTTGTGACTGGATAGTTGTCTCTTAACTTCTCTGGGACTCAATTTCCTCATCAGGCAAGGAAAGAATTATGCTAATGGAGGGATTCTTGAATTTTTTTGTGTGTTATGGACTCTTCTGGAGTGTAGTTCACCGTATTGATTTCTCAGAATAATGTTTTTAAATGTAGGAAAAATACAGAAGATTACAAAGGAAACTAATTATATTGAAATACAGTTATCAGTATAGGCATATACATATATTGTATATATACACATATTAGTAATGGTATTACTATATTAACATTATATGTATACATACGTATACATTGATCATTGTATTTCAATATAATTAGTTTCCTTTGAATCTCTGGATTTTATTTTATAAATTTAAAAACATTTTGAGAAGTCTGTAAAATTAACTATACATACACAAAAATATGTGATTATGTATATAATGGTACAGCTAGATATCCTTGTATTAGTATATGATAACATGATAATATCAACAATTAAATCATAATAGATTAATGATTATGTAATATAACATGTTATGTATATAATTTTATATGTAACTAATAGTTGTATTATCAATTATGTTCCATATAATTATATACTTGATATATGTATTATATAATATATATTCTATATAATTTTTTATTTTTATATTCTATATAATAATTAAACATAATTGCATTCTATGCATGTATATATGCATGTATATATGTACGTATATATCTGTGTGTGCATGTATATATATGTATATGTACATAGACTCTGGATTATAGATCCCTGCTCTAAGAAGTCCAATGCAATGTAAGTTCCATGAGGGCAGGTATCATTTCATTTTTATTTTCCTTTTCGCAGGGATGGCCTAAGTCCTGGTGAATAAGAAGGGTTCCATTAATGTTAGCTTTTTGATTTTTGTCCCTGCAATAATGACTGGCATAGAGCAACCCTTTTATTCGTTCTTGTTGGATTGACTCAAAATGAATTGATATGATGAGTCTTTGACTCCTCTGAAGTACTACACTGCTCATGCTGCAAAATTCTCCCTAGGAAATGAGGTTGCCTATACCAATAGATGGAATAACATATTTTCGACTTGATCTGGTTTTAGGGGTACACAAGGCTTCACCTGACCCAAAATATGTCAAAATATATCAAAATATTGCATTTTGCTCTCCCACCTGGTTGATACTTTACAAATTTTTAAAAGAAGTGTACATTAACATTTAAAAAATAGCAGAAGCATCTTATCTGTTTTCATATTCCCTTCTAAATTTTTTCTGCTATGAATTCTTTTCATGTTTTGCCATTGTTATTATCTGGTTTGTGTGCATGTTTGAGTGTGTTGGTATGTGCATGTGTGTGCATTTTTTTGTCTGGTTGTAGTTGCTTTTATAGTAATTCTTTCTTCATTCTATATCATTATTTAAAAAGGAATTCCCCCAAATCTCTTTGATTCTCCATATGTGGCATTTCCTGTACCAAAATCTTATCATGTTTTGAACGTTTTAAAATTTGGGGCCACCTGAAGGGCAATGGAAAGGCATGTGGCAGCCAGGAATAGGCTACAGTATGTTGTTCCCCACAAAGAATTGCACAAGACAGAAAGAAGAAGAGATGTTGTCCGAAAGGTGAATGACTGGACCGGTTGCATAAACAAGAACAAGGAACAATCAGTGGCCAGTCCTGTGTACTCCATTGGTATCAATGTCCAGACTCAAGCCGACTCCCCAGTATGTCAGGTTCCCCTGCCCTGATGCCTCATGGAGGCTTCCTAGAAGGGTATGGACAAGAGTCTTATTGACTTGGTAGCCAAAAAAGGGTTGCTATTTCCTCCTGTTGGAGGAAATCCTCACCTCAGTGATATCAGTGACTCATTAAAGTACCAATGGGTGTCCATACATTTTCACCATAGTTACTCTTAGCAATGGCTCTCTCTAACTTAGGAATAGTCATGTAAGATGCTTTTTGAACAATCCACCTTGCTCATCTAAATAAGAAAGATTTCTTTGCAATTTACTTTTCACTTACTACATTAATAGAAACATTGCTTAAGTGTATTAAAACAAGATTGTGGTGAAATTTACCAACCCCAATAAACAAAAAACTAAGATTTGAATTAAAAAATAATATTCATGGGATTTAATATATGAAATACATGATAACAGCCTAGACTAAGAGACCTTAGTAGTTCATTTTTATTGATGGTCAACTCATGTCTTATTGGTGACCATATAGAGAACATTTCTGCTATTAAGGAGCAAATCCTAGACACAAGGGTAATATCTTTTCATGACTATAACAGTGTAATAAGGCTTTTCATTAAAATAAACATAACTTTAGGATTTTGAAGTGAAGATTTTAAAGTAAAACTTCAGTCAGGATATCTCTTTTCTAAGTATGGAGTCAAGAACATGACCGTTGAGTTTCAGCTTCCTGCTTTTCAGATAGCAGAGAACTAGTTATGTGAATATAAATTTATATATTCACGATGAGATTCTTTTGGTTCCTTCCACAAATTGCAAAAAAAAATAAAACTTCATCAGAAAACCTGAGAGAAAGACGTGATGGATCACCAGAAGCCCACTGTTAAAAGGTTCTGGTGTTCCCTGGGAGGGATCCCAAGATCTCATCTAGTCTTCTGCAAACAAGATGAGTTTGTCACATTATCAAATGGAGGTCAACCCACTGAGGAAGGGGCTCTTTTGAAACAAACATTTGTCCCTCCTCAGGTAACTAGGCAAAAACTAGGTGATTAGAGCAGGAAAGTCGAGTCTTACTAAGCTTGATCATCGAGGTATAGTGGATTTGATACAGCCTTCCAGAATAGGAGAACTTAGGGTCACTTCCTTCTTCTGACTCCCACCCATGGGACCTTGAATAAATTGCTTCCCCTCCCTAGGCCTCAGTTACCTCATCTGTAAAATGAGGAGTTTGGACTCAGCCGTTGAGCTCCTTTTTAGGTCTAAATATGATCCCTTTACCAGTCCCACGATCCATAAACAAGCAACTTTTTGCTTCTTGGCCTCTGTCTCCTCATTTGTAAAATTAGGATTTGAGACTAGACTGCCTTTGAGGTCCCTTCTAGTTCTAGATATATGAAAAGTGGTTCTTTTCCCCTGAGACTGTTAACTAGGACTTGTCTAGTCAGCATGAATGGAGGGCCTCGGGGCAAATGGCCTTGCCTCGGCTCCCCCTGGCAGCTGATGGCTGTGGTCCCCAGAATGAACCCTTGTGTAACTTCTCCATCTGTTTCATTTCCCCTCTAAGAAGTTCTGCCCATCACACCCATCTGTTCCTTGGCCCTCCTGGAGCTCGGCTACTCTGGGTCCCATTGGCTGGGAGTTTGAGGAACAGTTATTCAATGACCTCTGATGAGTTCCCTCGGAACAGGGATATTGGACTTGTCAACATGGATGGCTTTTCCATAGGTCACTGAGGACTTCCTATGTCTCTGAACAAGTGGGATTTTCCATTTTTCAGACTGAAAGGGGCTGGGGGAGATAGTAGGGAGTGTGCTTAGAGGCCTCTGGACCTCTGCTCCCTCTGCCTCTCAGATTCCGGACCCCACCAGCATGCTTTGGGACTGACTCCTGGAGTTAGTGCCTTAGAAGTTCTTTCTCTGAGCTTGCTGCTGGGGCTTTCTGGCCACAGAGAACAGCCAGGTCACTCTTGTGGTTTCTGATGTGGTCTTGAGCAGTTAACTGTAGACTCACAAGCAGCTGGTTGTGTGAAACAGTCCAAACTGATTGTGGTACATTACAAATCTTTGCTCTACCAAGCCTGTACTGATGCATGGTTAAAAGATGGAGTAATCCTGGAGAAATAACCAAAATACTTTTCCTTTGTATCCCTATCTCCCTTTAATTTGAGATGGATGGGGGAGGTGAAGATGAGAGCTACATTTGTCTCTCTGGGTCTGTGTCACCTCCAATCTCTTGGATTTTATGACTAAATAACCTATCCCAGAAATATTTTTTGAACAAACTCTGCATGACTCTCCTGGCTCTGGTTTCCAGAGTGATTAAATCAAGAAAATTTGGCTTCGTTAGGACCACGACCACTAATGATGCAGGTTTCCTCCTGGGGTTGTGTTTGTAACACACCATCATCCTAGTAACAAAAAGCTAGAATGAAGGAGAACCAGGACATT
This sequence comes from Notamacropus eugenii, assembly GCF_028372415.1. Lineage (NCBI taxonomy): Eukaryota > Metazoa > Chordata > Mammalia > Diprotodontia > Macropodidae > Notamacropus > Notamacropus eugenii. The sequence continues at coordinate 16,110,332 of NC_092877.1, forward strand.
CTGCAATGTAGTCTTCATGGACAAAGTTTCTCTGAGTTGTTCTTCCTTCTTCCTTGCAGGTGTCATCCTGGGAGCTGTATGTGGAGGTCTTCTTCGCTTGGCATCCCCCATCCACCCGGATGTGGTCATGTTAATAGCGTTCCCAGGAGACATCCTCATGAGGATGTTAAAAATGCTCATTCTCCCTTTAATCATCTCCAGCTTAATCACAGGTAAGATGGCAAGGATGAAAATCAGGGAGATACTGGGCTCTTGTCCTGGTCCACCCACTCACGAGAAACTGAAGATTTGAATCTAGTTCAAATGGAGCAACCAGTCAGTAAATAATGTTTCTCTTGCATTAACTATCCTTGTTGGGGAAACTGGGGTCTGGTAATCTACCCTACCTGGATGATTTAGGAAACAAAAACAGTGTCTCCCACCCTCAATTACAGTTCATAAGTTCAAAGATCTAGGTGGTGCAGTGGACAGAGTACTGGACCTGGAGTCAGGAAGACCTGAGTTCAAATACGGCTTCTGGCACTCCTTAGCTGTGTGACCCTGGGCAAGTCACTTGACCCCCATCTGCCTCAGTTTCCTCATCTATAAAATAGGCATAATAATAGCACCTACCTGTCAGGATTGTTGTGAGGAACAAATGAGATAATATCTACAAAGTGCTTAGTATAGTACCTGACACATAATAAGTGCTATATAAATGTCAGTTGATATTATTATTATTAATTACCTTCCACAGTTATTGAGGATCAAGTGGGATGATATTTGTAAATCATTTTCCAAACCTTACAGCAGCACATAAATCATGGCAATTATTATTTAGAGATGGAAGGGACCTCAGACACCTTCTAATTCAGCCCCCTCATTTTACAGATGAGGAAACTATATCCCAGACAAATGATGTGACTTGTCCAAAGTCACATAGGTAAAAGTACCAGGGCCAGGATTTGAATACAGGTCCATGATTTCCAAGCCAGCATTCTTTCTAAGGTACCAAGATGACTCCTTCAGTTAAAAACATTGTTCTCTGAACAGTCAATCTAAATTGTCAACACTGCTGAGAACTGAAACAAAGTAGCATAAAATTAAAGGAAAGATCTGAGACAAATGTCCAAGAAAATCTCAAATACATGACCACCAGGCCAAAGAGAAGATGGCCTGGTCCTACCAACATGGAGAAATGGGTGATGAGACACAGGGTTTATTTTTTGGGACTTTTTTTGTACTAAATTTCATCGTTTGATTTAGATCAATGTTCCAGACTGCCAAAATCCTTTCTGATTCTGTCTCTGTGACCCAAAGCATTCATCTTCCCTTCCAGAGCTTGATTCATCTGTAAATGATGAAATGTCTTCTCTTTAGGGCTGAATGTCTTAGTCAAAGATAGATAACTAGAATTGGGTTAGGTCATAGTTATCCCAGCTCTATTCCTTTTGTCTCTAGGTCTGGCCGGTTTGGATGCTAAAGCCAGTGGCCGCCTGGGGACAAGAGCCATGGTCTATTATATGTCTACCACCATCATTGCTGCTGTCCTTGGTGTCATTTTGGTCTTAGCCATTCACCCAGGGAACCCCAAACTGAAGAAACAGCTGGGACCCGGGAAGAAGAATGATGAAGTGTCCAGCTTGGATGCCTTCCTTGACCTTATCCGAAACCTGTTCCCTGAAAACCTTGTCCAAGCATGTTTCCAACAGGTAACTGAAAATATACCTTTTCCCCATTGAACTGGAACTTCTTGCAAGTATAGATAAGTTGTTGCTGGGATTCTGGGAAAGGAAACTAAGGGATGAACTGTGTTTGTTGTGTGTTGCAGTCTCTCTCTCTCTCTCTCTCTCTCTCTCTCTCTCTCTCTCTCTCTCCATATAAGTATGTATGTATACATATATGACTCTCCCTATCTTTCTGTCTTTTGTCCATTTCTTGTTTATTCTCTGACTGTCTCTGCCTCCCTGTATCTTATTTCTTGTTATCTATCTCTCTATCTCTGCCTCTGTTTCTGTCTCCATGTCTTTCTCTGTCTCCGTCTCTCCCTGCCTCTCTCTGTTTTCTCTCCCTTCCCCCTTCTCCCTATATCTCTCTCTCTTTCTCTTGTTGTTTCTGCCTCTGTCTCCCTCTCTCCTTCCCTTTCCCTCCCTCCTTTTCTCTGTTTCTCTGCCTGTCTCTGTCTCTTTCTCTCTGCGTCTCTCTCCCCTTCCTTCCCTTTGCCCCTTTCTCCTTCCTCTCCTGTACTTTTCCTGACCTTCCTGTCACAGCCCTATGATCTCCTTATTCTCTTCTAAAAGACATGACTGTCCCACACTCTGTACCAGCTGGGAGTACATTTTTCCTTCAGTGACCTTTCAATGAGAGGCAGAATGTCAGAGTGAACAGAATGCTGGACTGGGAGGAAGACCTGAGTTGAAATCTTGCTTATAATACGCACTCGCTGTGTGACAAGGAGCAAGTCATTTAACTTTCTGACCCTGGATTTCCTTATCTGTAAAATGGCAATAGTACCTGAAGCTCCTATCTCACAGGGTTGCCATGAAGCTCAAATGACTTAATATACATGTAAAACACTTTTCAAGCTTTTAAGATTACTATGTGTGACCTTCACCTCCCTAGGCTTCAGTTTTTTCAACCATAAAATGGAGGGGGGGCATGGAGGTTGGCTGGACAGGATGCCCTCTGAGGGCATCTGAGATTAGTGCCCATCACTTTGGGAGTCACAGCATGGAGTGTGCCAGAGGGATACCAGCAAGTTCCCTTCTATTCTGGCAGTTTTATCTTTCTGGGCAAAAACACTCAGAACCAAGCAATTAGTGGGCAGCCATCTGGCTTGGTTTACTCCACCAAGTTCCCCAGAGATAATCTTAGATCTTGCCAGAGATAATCTTAGATCTATCCCAGATTATCTGGGCTCGGGGGAAGGGATAGACAAGAACATGTCTAGGTATTCCTCCTCCTCCTCACACTAACTCACATCCTAATTCTGGAACATCCTACAGGCATGAAGGAGACACTCATCACCCACTCTTGGTCAGGCATAAACTCTGACTTGTTTTTGTTTTTTTCCAAGTAAAGGGGCGTGGGATGGGGAGGGAGGAGAGTGC